>NC_056743.1:44480108-44635108 GCF_019279795.1 Protopterus annectens | reverse complement strand
CACCAAGTTAATACTTTTTCTGGGAATAAAAGACAAACCTTTAGTTAGCAGATCACACATGTCAATATAAATGACAACCGGAGAAAAATGATAAATTTTAAGATCACCAAGGGAATTTTCTATAATATTTAAAACTGGTGCTGCATATGAGAAGTCATTAGTAGGCAAAAGCTGAACAGTCATCTCCTCCTTCCCCGGGAACCTCTGTTATTCCCTCTGTATTGATTGGACCCCCTTTGATATCGGTCGTGTCCCTGTTGTCTCGATACATTCCAGTTCATTTTCGATCTTTGCTGGTTCATTAGACGTTGTGATCATCTCAGGGGAGGGAAATTGTTGTTGCTTAAAAAATCATTTTCAAGTTCATTCTCTACATCTGCATCCTACATGACAGCCAAATCAGGCTGTTCTCCCATCTCAGAGTCAAAATATGTTCCTCTAGTCCACACTTGTGAGTGTGGTGGTGGGGTATAGGCAGTGTTATTTCTATATTCCTCTATATTCCTTGTTAGTTTTTTAGTTTCCTGTTCTTAATGGTTGTCAAGCGTCCATCGAATGCAAAATATGAGCATATTCATATTTATTGTCATTAAAAGTCACATCTTGTAAGATAGTTTGGTCTAAATGTAAAGTGTCTCTAGTGAGGGACTCAACTAGTTCTGTGTTGTGTTTACTCACCAATTCCATATATTCGAAACCATGCCTATCGAATAATTGTAGAAGTTGATTATGAAAGTTGGAATTGAGAACCAAACCCATAGAAAAACGGCAGAGTCTAAGACCTTTAGGTACTTCTCTCATTTTAATACATTCTTTAAAGTAGTTAGTATCCACCTGAGGTTTTTTGATTTTTAACAATTACGGTTCAGTTCAGAAAACTTCTCATTTGGAGAACTATTACTAGCAGCAACATTATTCAGATAACCTTTTGCATTGAGCCATTCACTGAGTGAAGGAACACCATTTAACATATTAAATGGCCCATTTATCTGCCCATTAAAAGTATTATTAACTCTCTCACCTTGTATAGAAGCATTTATTGTTGTAATGCCACCAGAAACAAGTTCATTAGCTGGAGAAATGCCATTAGAAGCACTTGTAGAAGCCAAAACTTCAGAGGGTGTGTCCAAAACATGCTGTGTACTGAGTTGAGATAAAGACAGCTGTTCCAATTGATCCATACACATTTAATTCCTGTATTAAAACAGTTAAATCACCAACAGAACCTTCCAAAGTCTGTGAAGGTCGTTGTTGTGTAGAATCCATTCTGCCCAGAATCAAATACCAATAGGAAAAACACCAAACAGGCACTAATGATCCAAAATTCAGGGCAAAAGAAGGCTTTCACACTCCAAAATGCTTTAATTCCATGTATTACAGCTAAGAACTGCTTCAGCCAAACGCAGTACTTAAAAAAGCAACACAGCAGTTAAAAATAATCCAAAAAACTAAGCACTTTCATTCTACTGACATATAAAAAGGAACTTCATCAGATAAATGAATAAACTGCCATTAGGCTTCTTAAATACTTTTAAACTAATCATAGGAAAAATTCAGAACACACCCTTAGTGCATGAAATAGCCTGACAAAACCAAGCATAGAGAAAAGGCATAGTAATAGAAAGCATAGAAAAAGGAATACCCCCCTTTTTCTTTTAATTTCTGAATATGACAAATTGAATTTAGACCTGATTTTGTTATCAGTTGGTATCAGATTCATAAAACCTGATAAGAGATGGGGGTTGGTTATTATGAAGTGTTTATAATAGTAACATGAAAAATATCTTGGACAGTGGAACATATGATCGTAGTTCATTGAATGAGCTGAATACCACATATTCTAGAATTAGAAGTTTTTTGCAGGACCTCTTTATTGACAGGTTTATTTCCATGGATGAGTATAACTATCTGTCTGTGTTATACCCGGTTATGCCCACAATTTTTGGTTTACCAAAACTTCATAAAGATCTGAATCAGCCCCCATGTGACCAATAGTTATTGCTAGAGGGTCTATCACTCACCCACTGGCTAAATTCCTGGACACTGAGTTAAAAAATGTAGTTAGGAATGAGCCACATTTGTGTATAGACTCATGGGATTTTTTTAAGGAGATTGGGTAGACTAACTTTTGATTCAGATTATTTGTTTATCACCACTGATGCCAAAGATCTGTATTCAGTCTTACCACACAATGTTGGTGAAGACTGGTACTGTGAATAACTTAGGCTTACGGGTATAGATCAGGGTGCCTATTAAATTATTGAATGTTTCAAAGTTCGAATGTCATATGGTTGACACCATATGATCAAACTTTGAAAAGTTCGAAGGTAAAAAGCAATGGCGCCATACGTGCAAAACGGGAAAATTTCCCTTTCTGCACTGAAGTGCAGTCTCAGAGTTGGTATATTTAAGTATGGGGGGTGGGGGTGCATGATTTCCTTACTGTTCCTAACAGAGTGTTAGGGTGTTTGTTTTTTTTTACCTTTTTATTATATATTCGAAGATTCAAGTTTCACTCATATGGTGTCGAACATATGAGGTTCGAAATTTTGAAGTTTCAAATATATAATATAGACCTATAGATCAACAGCAGATTAACAGCTTTGAAGAACTATTAGATTTGGTTTTAAAGTCAAATTTTATTTTGTTTGACAAGGAACTATATCATCAGAAAGAGGGGGTAGCTATGGGGTCCTCATGTGGAGGTTTATATGCCAACATAGTGATGCCTGAATGGGAGAGAAGATTTCTTTTTCCATCTGATTGGTACAACTACTGTGTGTCATATATCCACTGTTTGGATGATATTTTTATTTTGTGGAAGGGCCCCAATGCAGCTGTTATTGACTTTGCTGAATACGTCAACAACACTATACCGTTTTTGAAATTTACCCATACTGTTAATGCAGACCAAATAGCTTACCTAGATGTTCTTATTATTAAGGACATCTTTAATAATAGATTTGTAGCCAAAATATATTGGAAATTAACATATTCCAATACCTTCTTACACTTTAGTAGTAACTATCCTTATACACAAAAGCAAGCAGTTGTCAAAGGACAATTTGTTAGAGCAGCGAGGATGGTTACTACTTGATCATCATTTTTAAATGAGATTGACAAAATGAAAAATATATTCTTACATAGAGGGTACCCTGACTTGATGAGCAGCGAGGATGGTTACTACTTGATCATCATTTTTAAATGAGATTGACAAAATGAAAAATATATTCTTACATAGAGGGTACCCTGACTTGATGGTTAATGAACTAAGTCAAGAAGTTATTGAAAAAAGGGCCAGGGGGTATTTTAGACCCATTTTGGGTGATAAGCATAATAGGATGGTCCCTACTGAAATGACTGAGGCAGTTTCTTCTGTATCATCAATGGATAGTAATAATGTTAATATTCCTATTATAAACTGTTATAAACTATTATAATAGTCTACCATGGATTTTAAGGACTATAAGGATGGTCCCTACTGAAATGACTGAGGCAGTTTCTTCAGTATCATCAATGGACAGTAATAATGTTAATATTCCTATTATAAACTGTTATAAACTATTATAATAGTCTACCATGGATTTTAAGGACTATAAGGATGGTCCCTACTGAAATGACTGAGGCAGTTTCTTCTGTATCATCAATGGATAGTAATAATGTTAATATTCCTATTATAAACTGTTATAAACTATTATAATAGTCTACCATGGATTTTAAAGACTATAAGGATGGTCCCTACTGAAATAACTGAGGCAGTTTCTTCTGTATCATCAATGGATAGTAATAATGTTAATATTCCTATTATAAACTGTTATAAACTATTATAATAGTCTACCATGGATTTTAAGGACTATAAGGATGGTCCCTACTGAAATGACTGAGGCAGTTTCTTCAGTATCATCAATGGATAGTAATAATGTTAATATTCCTATTATAAACTGTTATAAACTATTATAATTGTCTACCATGGATTTTAAAGACTATAAGGATGGTCCCTACTGAAATGACTGAGGCAGTTTCTGCTGTATCATCAATGGATAGTAATAATGTTAATATTCCTATTATAAACTGCTATAAACTATTATAATAGTCTACCATGGATTTTAAGGACTATAGGGATAGTCCCTACTGAAATGACTGAGGCAGTTTCTTCAGTATCATCAATGGATAGTAATAATGTTAATATTCCTATTATAAACTGTTATAAACTATTATAATAGTCTACCATGGATTTTAAGGACTATAAGGATGGTCCCTACTTAAATGACTGAGGCAGTTTCTTCTGTATCATCAATGGATAGTAATAATGTTAATATTCCTATTATAAACTGTTATAAACTATTATAATAGTCTACCATGGATTTTAAAGACTATAAGGATGGTCCCTACTGAAATGACTGAGGCAGTTTCTTCAGTATCGTCAATGGATAGTAATAATGTTAATATCCCTATTATAAACTGTTATAAACTATTATAATAGTCTACCATGGATTTTAAGGACTATAAGGATGGTCCCTACTGAAAAGACTGAGGCCGTTTCTGCTGTATCATCAATGGATAATAATAATGTTAATATTCCTATTATAAACTGTTATAAACTATTATAATAGTCTACCATGGATTTTAAACACTATAAGGATGGTCCCTACTGAAATGACTGAGGCAGTTTCTTCAGTATCATCAATGGATAGTAATAATGTTAATATTCCTATTATAAACTGTTATAAACTATTATAATAGTCTACCATGGATTTTAAAGACTATAAGGATGGTCCCTACTGAAATGACTGAGGCAGTTTCTGCTGTACCATCAATGGATAGTAATAATGTTAATATTCCTATTATAAACTGTTATAAACTATTATAATAGTCTACCATGGATTTTAAAGACTAAAAGGATAGTCCCTACTGAAATGACTGAGGCAGTTTCTGCTGTATCATCAATGGATAGTAATAATGTTAATATTTGTAGAACCAAACCAAAAAACAAACGAAGAATGAGACTTTCAGTGACCACCAAGAGACAGTATTTTTAGCGCTTTCTTTCACAATTTAATGCCGTGAACTTCATCAGAAAAAGAAGAGACTTCCCAAACTCTTCTTTTATATTACATAAAAGGAAGTGATGTCATGAATTGAACATCATGATCGTAAAACCATCTTTTTTTATATAAAATAATATATATATATATAAATGTGTATATATATGTGTATTATATATTAACAACCTTAAAAATGAACTTGTCGTAAAAACATTTTCATATAAAACACATTTGTCTTGTTATACATCTCATTATGTTTACTTTAAACAAAGTTCAGAGTATAATAAATAATATTATTGTAGAAAAATCAATATTTGACAACAAGTCTGTATATCTAATATATATCTCTTTGATGTGTGTGATGTATTTTTAACACAGTATAAGGTCATTATGTCATGTTGGTATTAATTGTGCTATCTTTATATATTTACTTGATATAAACTGTGCATTTTAAGTTGTGCATACATCAATTGATACAAAATACCCTTATAGAGTTTTTCATGTATAAGACATGCATAATATTTTACAAAGTGCAGAATGATAATTACTAGTACATAAAAAACTGATTTTGACTAATACTGTGCTGATTAATCTATCTATCAACCAAAAAGCACTTTAAATTTACCATCTCGTTTAAACCAGGTGGATGGTCTGCCCATAGCAAAAGTTGCCACAATGCTTCTCTTTGTTCTAATTTGTTATTAAGGTCACCCACAAACACACCCTGTTCAATCTGTTCTAGAATGGAAAATTCAAACTTTTTGAAATTTTCACATTCTATAGAGTGTCTGGCTAAGGCATTGTTTTTGTCTTTTTTTCTAATGGCTAACACGTGCTCGTATATTCTACGTCTCAACATTCTCTTTGTCTTTCCAATGTAATAACATTGGCATGTAGAACAACTTGCCAGGTAAACTACAAATTGGCTATTACAGTTGTAATACTTAGAAGCCCATAATGTCCTACCCAGATGTTTGATTTTAATGAATGAAGTGTTACTAATGAACCTGCATTGTTTGCAATTACTGCATCCATAAGTTCCCTTTTTGTTGACTAACACTCCTTTAACCTGTTTTGAGTTGTTTGATCTCTCTAGAATTAATTTAATGTTTGTAACCATTTTATACGTGAATCTAGGAGATCTACCCACAATATTTGACAAATCCTTGTTGCCCAAGATGATGTTCCAATTCCTTTCTATTGTGTTTTTTATTAACCACATTTCATCCGTGATTGGTAGTGGAAAGGCACTGTTGTAATCTCCTTTTGTGATAGCCACTTCCCTTCCAGTAATGTTCGGGGCCCCTACTAAGACATCGCTAGATGCCAAAATTGGCCTAGCCACCCCCTGTCTTAGTCTAGTCACTTCTTCTTCTAATTTTAGTAACCAACTGTTTTCATAGCCCCTTTGTGTGAACATCTTTCTAAGTAGCATTAATTCTTCTTCGTAAACCCCATCTTCAGATGTGAGTCTACTTAACCTAATCATTTGCCCTTTGATGACCCCCTTCTTCATATGCTCGGGGTGAAGGCTGTCTTTGTGTAAATATTGGTTGACGAAACATGACTTCCTGTAAATTTTACTTTGTATCCTGCCTTCTATACCTCCCATTTTTAGGGTGAGATCTAGAAAATTGATTTGCTTTCCAAAACCACCCATTTTGAATAATAGAAATTCGGTGGTTTTATTTAAATCATCCACCATGTTTTCAAAGTCACTTTTCTCTCCATCCCAAATGAAAAACAGGTCATCAATGTATCTGCAGTAGAAAATTACTCTTGAAAAACTTTGATGTGTTTTTAAATGGTTTCTTTCCCAGTTGGCCATCACAATATTGGCAAAGGCTGGTGCAACCCTTGACCCCATGGCCACTCCGGAAACCTGTTTGTATAAATTCTTGTTGAATCTAAAAATGTTGTTTTCTAATACAATACCCATTAAAGCACATAGTGTGTTGACTCTATCCCCTTGAAGGTCAGTTTTACTAGAGAGATACTCTCTCATGTACTCTAGACCTTCTTCCTGGTTGATGGAAGTGTAGAGACTCTTCACATCCAAAGTTGCGAAAACTGCCTTCTCACTTGTAATTTTAATGTTGTGTAAAATTTCTAACAAGTGCCAGGAGTCTCTTAAATAATATTCAGACCTTTGTGCTATGGGATTGAGAATATAATCTAACCATACTGAAATGTTTTCTGTTTTTGAATTTCTAGCAGATACAATGGGTCTAAATGTTAGTCCTTCTTCTGTATTTTGTATTTTGGGGATGCCAAAGAAATTTGACATATTAGGATTTTCTACTGTCAGAAAGTTATAATCGGTTTGATTGATCTCACCCTGACAAAACATGTCAAATAACATTCCATCTATGTTCCTGAAACTTGTTTTTACTAACTCCAATGACACTTTGCAATAATTAGTTTTGTCATTTAAGAGTAACTCAATAGCTTTTTCGTAATCAGGATTGTCCATTATGATGATTTTACCACCCTTATCAGCTCTCATTACCCTTAAATTAGGGTTCCTGGCCAGCTGGTCCAGGGCTTCAGACTCTCCTTTACTCAAATTTTCAGTTACCGCTAATGTTAATATTCCTATTATAAACTGTTATAAACTATTAGAGTAGTGTACCATGGACTTTATCTCCCTTTACTCTCCTAGGCTCTTTCCCCCACCTCTGAGTGCTCATAGCTTACCATTGTACTTATTCAGTAAGGCCACTACGTGGCATTGTTCAACCACTACTTATCTTTTAATACAAGCCAAAAGTACTTTAACTGGTATATTAATTTACCCACTGCCCTGCTTAAGTTCTAATACTTGCCATATTCTGTTAAGCTGCTACTGCCCTGTTTTCAGCTCCTGTCCCCTGTCAACCCTCTGCATCCTTCTAGTTTCACACACACAGTGCCTTATGCCAGTGCTTCCTTACCTCTGAGCTAGTTCTCAGCTTCATAAGTTTTCGCTGGCTTTCTTCCTTTTCCTTGGCACTACCCACTCTGTTCGCCCTGCGGGCTCACTCCGCTCCCCTACCCTGCCCCCAATTTACATCTGCCCCCACTACTCCTACTTTTATTTCAACCAATCCCTACCCGCTCAAGACAACCATCCAGTCAAAGCCTTCCCCTCTTTACACCTTCTCCTTTTACCCATAGTAATTAAATACATCACTCCCTCTCTACTTCTATCAGGCATATTCTGGCCTCCTCTTACCTCCTTTCCTCCCTTCTGTATGGCACTCCACTACTAACTAGCCTATCCTCTTCCATCACTTCCAAACTTGAAAGCTGTTATAGCAAAATTTCTAAATTTGCCACCAAAGCCAAACATTCCACTCATCATTTTGTTACCCTCCAATCCCTCAACTGGTTAGAATTCACAAATTACCTGGACTTCCTCCAGCACACTACTGCACATAGACTAATATTTAATCCAACCAAATGCCCCTCTCTAACATCCTTCCCCCATACACCCCAAATAGAACTCTCAGATCTGAACACCAAAACTTACTGTCCACAAACCTAAATGTCCTGCTGGACAACTTCTCCTCTCCTTCTCCTTAGGTAAGAAATGGAACTCTCTCCCTTCCACACTAATGACAATGTCAAACACAAACAACTTCAAAACTCAGCTTTACACCTACCTCTCCTCCAAATGGAAATGTAACTTAATTCTCCCTACCTAGAACTCTTTAACAAAAGCCCCAGGGAGGGTATCCTCCTGAGTTCCTAAGTACCTTATCGCTGGCTATAACCTTCTATAGCTAATTCCTATACGATCTCTCACACTCTGTAAATATTGTAAATAGCTTTTGACTTTTGACTTTAACTGTGTGAATTTTTTAAAACATATCTGCATATTTTCCACTATCGGCAATATTGCTCACTCTTTGTATTATTTGATGTGTATTTGTACTTTTATTTTTATTGGACTGCCATCTTTACTGTAATCTGTTTCATGGATCTTTTCTCCCCAGGCCTCCACTGAAAACGGACTCTCTGGGCCCAGTGGACTTCCCTGGTAAGCAAACTGGAAATAAATGAATAAATAAATAATAAATGGTAATGAAAGAACGAGTAATAATAACAATAATAAAAACATTTGCATGCTTTTCCTTATTACATTTAGTGATGGCAGTTATATGATTAGGAACATTCTTTATAAGAATTGGGAACTTTTGTGGAGAGAAAACACGTTAAGGGACAGTTTGGCTGCTTCCCCCATTTTTGTCTATAATAAAGGACAAAATTTAAAGTCAGCCTTTGAACACATTGTGCTTACTTGTAAAATAGGTCATATGCATAAATGGGGTCCATGTGTATTTTGTCACTATATTCTTGAAATTAGTGAAATATTTATTAATAAATATAAGGTGAGCATAGAGGTTAGACTTAATTGTAACATTAGTAGGATAGTGTATTGTGCTATTTGTTCCCATTGTTCATGTTTCTATACCTGTGGAAGCATGGAGGTGTTTAGGTGAAATGGCAGTGGAGTTTTTAACCAGATTGTTTAATGAAATCTTGGAAAGTGAGAGGATACCTGAATGAAGAAAAAGTGTTTTGGTACCGATTTTTAAGAATAAGGGTGATGTGCAGAGCTGTAGTAACTACAGAGGGATTAAATTGATCAGTCACAGCATGAAGTTATGGGAAAGAGTAGTGGAAGCTAGGTTAAGAAGGGACGTGATGATTAATGATCAGCAGTATGGTTTCATGCCGGGAAAGAGCACTACAGATGCAATGTTAAAACAAAAACAAAGACAGTATGTTCACCAAAGATAATGGCTCCAAGTAAAACAGACCCACGAACTGTTAAAATCCAAATTGAGATTTCCTTTAATTGATAATACCAAAAACAAATGATGGACAAAATAAAAAGTCCCTAAAAATCAATACAATAAGCACTTTCGACAAGTGTTTTCCTCAGATCGTAATACAAATAATGGGACTAACACTGATCTTTAAAATGAAGGTCATTGATTATATTGGCCAATCCAAACACAAGTTGGAAAGCTGTCAACCAATCCAAATAGGTAATTTACCACCTTATTTGCATGCAAAGGCACGGTCACTTCAGTTTCCCGCCTTTTTGAAGGCAAACCCTGATATGCAGATTAGGATTCATAAATAACCAATCAAATTTAGCAAGAAATTGATGTACCAATGATTGGTGAAAGATTGCATTTCTTGTTTAATCATGGTCATGAACTAGTGGCATGCCTTTTCATGACATTACCTAATGAAAAGCCAGTGATCCTTTAAAGCTGACTGTACACAAAAGAACAATCTGCAAACAGCTGCTAGGTAAAACACCAACAAAAAACTTAAAACCAAGCACTCCAGTGTGTATGACATAACCCTCTGCCGATAAATCATAAACTCAGCTTTGTTGACTAAGTTCAAAGAGATTGTTTCATGAAGTTTTTAGAGTTAGCTGCACAAACAACAGCTGGTGAATCATCTATTAGAAACCTCTGTCTGATCAAAACATCTTTGATCATTTTATGGCATCCAAACCACTTCCGCAATTGAGAAAACTTGTAAATCTATGATCGCTAGAACGCACCAATATTTCTCACTCACTTGCGTTGATCTTAGATACTTTTCTGTACCAAATTAAAAAACTTCCTTACTAGTTAATGGCAATAGTCACAAAAGCTTGAGAAACATTCTTATTTGTTTGAAATGGTTGGCATACATCTAACACTTAGGTCTTTTGCATATTGCAAAGCAATAACTTTAAAGTTGATTCAAATAGAGGTCACACATTTATGTACAAAGTAATTGAAAATGTTTTCGTTGGACCAAGAAGAGGTGATGTTGATAATTTAACTGAATTGAAGGAGATCACATGGATAATTAATTTGAGGGCTGATCACTCCCCAGGCTTAAATTGCGTGGTCCCTCTAAAACCAGTTTTGAAAACTAAGACACCCAAGTTAAAGTAAATAAGAGTATTTTTGATGAATGTGTTGTACCCATATATTTGGAGCAATACATATCAAAGGAGTATCAATTTCCCCTGATAAATCCATAAAAAACCTTTTGTGATGCCTTTCAGTTGTGTGCTAAAGTGCTTACATTGGGTCTATACACCAACTGATGTAGAAAAAGGGGTTCGGTATCAATTACTCGAACTAATGTTGAAGGGACCACCATCAAAGGCCATCCAGCTGTGTATTTTAGCCTGCACATCTTGCTGTAAGAACAACATGGAAAGAACACTATGTATTACATATATATATATATATATATTATATAACAATATATATATATGTAATACATAATGTATTACATATACATATTATATAACAATATATATATATATATATATATATATATATATATATATATATATATATATATATATATATATATATATAATACATAATGTATTACATTTATATATATATATTATATATATATATAATGTATCATATATATATATATATATATATATATATATATATATATATGTAATACATAATGCATCACATATATATATATATATATATTATATAACAATATATATATATATATATATATATATATGTAATACATAATGTATTTTATATATATATATATATATATATATATATATATATATATATATATATATAACAATATATATATATATATATATTATATAACAATATATATATATGTATGTAATACATAATGTATTACACAGCCTATTAATGAGGAATAATAACAGAAAGCAAAGATATGTTTAGTACTTTACAACAACTGAATTTTGACCCCCACTCAATAGGGGCATTGTTCAGCCATGAACATCATTTATCATTTAAACTAAGACTCTACCTGCATGATCATCTTTGGCAGATCTAAAAGGTTTTTTTTTGGAAGCATTGGAGCCGACTTTCATGTGAGTTTCAATGCAACCCACTTTGTCTTTGTTATTCGTGTCATCAATTTCTGATACCCGATGCTTCTAAAGCCCTTTTATAAGGCAACTATTTATGAGGACAGTGTAGATTCTTTGCCATCATCCTTGTTTGGGACTCAAAGAGAAGCAGCAATGTCTTGGTTCAGTTAAAGTTATATCCAATCTGTATTACTATTAAATTTGGGATAGAACATGAATATGCTGAAGAACTCTGGGCATTTCAGTTTTACAGGCCAGTGGCGATTGGGTTTATTATCAACCTCTCCCCTATATATAGTTGCAGATATAGTTTTTTGGAGAGCCTGGATGCAACAAAATACCTCGGTCATACTTTAAAGTTATTGCTTTGCCATATGCAAAAGACCTTCTAAGTGCTAGATGTATGCCAACCATTTCAAACAAATAAGAATGCTTCTCAAGCTTTTGTGACTATTGCCATTAACTAGTAGGGAAGTTTTTTAATTTGGTACAGAAAAGTATCTAAGATGAACGCAAGTGAGTGGGAAATATTGGTGCATTCTAGCGATCATAGATTTACAAGTTTCCACGATTGCGGAAGTGGTTTGGATGCCATAAAATGGTCAAAGATGTTTTAATCAGACAGAGGTTTCTAATAGATGATTTGCCAACTGTTGTTTGTGCAGCTAACTCTAAAAACTTCATGAAACAATCTCTTTGAACTTAGTCAACAAAGCCGAGTTCATGATTTATCGGCGGAGGGTTATGTCATACACACTGGAGTGCTCGGTTTTACATTTTTTGTTGATATTTTACCTAGCGGCTGTTTGCAGATTGTTCTTTTGTGTACAGTCAGCTTTAAAGGAACGCTGGCTTTTCATTAGGTAATGTCATGAAAAGGCATGCCACTAATTCATAACCATGATTAAACAAGAAATGAGATCTTTCACCAATCATTGGTACATTAGTTTCTTGCTAAATTTGATTGGTTATTTATGAATCCTGATTTGCATATTAGGGTTTGCCTTCAAAAAGGCGGGAAACAGAAGTGATTGTGCCTTTGCATGCAAATAAGGTGGTAAATTACCTAATTGGATTGGTTGACAGCTTTCAAACTTGTGTTTGGATTGGCCAATATAATCAAGGACCTTCATTTTAAAGATCAGTGCTAGTCCGATTATTTGTATTACGATCTGAGGAAGACACTTGTTGAAAGCGCTTATCGTACTGATTTTTAGGGACTTTTTATTTTGTCCATCATTTGTTTTTGGTAATAGCAATTAAAGGAAATCTCAATTTGGATTTTAACAGTTCGTGGGACTGGTTTACTTGAGCCATTATCTTTGGTGAACATACTGTCTTTGTTTTTGTTTTGCTTTTTGGTTTTGAGACAGTTCACCATAGCGTTGGGAGCATTTTGTTGTTGCTAGACTTGACAGATGCAATGTTTGCTCTGAGAGAGTGATGGAGAAGTACAGAGAATGTCAGAAGGAGTTGTATTGTGTTTTTGTAGACTTAGAGAAAGCATATGACAGGGTGCCTAGAGAGGAGTTGTGGTATTGTATGAGGAAGTCAGGAGTGTCAGAGAAGTATGTAAGAGTGGTACAGGATATGTACGAGGGTAGTGTGACAGCGGTGAGGTCTGCGGTGGGAGTGATGGATGCGTTTAAGGTGGAGGTGGGATTACATCAAGGATCAGCTCTGAGCCCTTTCTTATTTGCAATGGTGATGGATAGGTTGACAGACGAGATCAGATAGGAATCCCTGTGGACTATGATGTTTGCAGATGACATTGTGATCTGTAGTGAGAGTAGGGAACAGGTGGAGGAGACCCTGTAGAGATGGAGATATGCTCTAGAGAGAATAGGAATGAAGGTCAGCAGGACTAAGACAGAATATATGTGTGTGAATAAGAGGGATGATAGAGGAATGGTGAGGATGCAAGGAGTAGAGGTGGCAAAGGTGGATGAGTTTAAATACTTGGGTTTAATAGTTCAGATTAACGGTGAGTGTGGAAGAGAGGTGAAGAAGAGAGTACAGGCAGGATGGAGTGGGTGGAGAAGAGTGTCAGGAGTGATTTGTGACAGACGAGTACCTGTAAGAGTGAAAGGGAAGGTCTACAAGAGGGTAGTGAGACCAGCTATGTTATATGGGTTGGAGACAGTGGCACTGACAAAAAGGCAGAAGTTTGAGCTGGATGTGGCAGAGTTAAAGATGTTAAGATTTACGCTGGGTGTGATGAGGCTGGACAGGATTAGGAATAAGTATATTAGAGGATCAGCCCAGGTTGGAAGGTTTGGAGACAAAGCCAGAGAGGCAAGATTACATTGGTTTGGACATGTCCTGATGAGGGATGCTGAGTATATTGGGAAGAAGATGCTAAGGATGAAGCTACCAGCCAACAGGAAAAGAGGAAGGCCTAAGATAAGGTTTATGGATGTGGTGATAGAAGACATGAAGGTGGTTGGTGTGACAGAGCAAGATGCAGAGGACATGAAGAAATGGAAACAGGTGATCTGCTGTGGCGACCCCTAATGGGAACAGCTGAAAGATGATGTTCATGTTTCTATGTAGGGAAATCTGAATACAAATTAAAAAACAGAATGAGTGAGCATGTCAGTAACATTTGTCAGGGGAAAGAAACAAATGCTTTAGCAAGACATATTATTATATGTTATACATATTACAATATACATATTATTTCCCAGGGAAAAAATCAATGTTCCCCAAAAAATAAATAAATAAATAAAGGCATTAAAACATTGCATAAAGTGCACCCCCCTACTTAAATATACGAACTCCAAGATCACACTACAGTGCCGAAAATGGGAAAGTGACTGAAGCGGCCAAGCGACTTCTTTCCCAGGGAAAGAATTCACTTATATGCCACTTCGTCATTTTGCCTTTTTGATATTTCAAGTTCGACCAAGACTCATTCAACAAAATGTGTCTTTGGTCATCTGATAGGAACCCAGAAAAAGGAGGGGTGTTCCTTTTACTATGCCTTTTTTTACTATGCTTGGTTTTATCAGGCTATTTCATGCACTAAGGGTGTGTTCTGAATTTTTGCTGTGATTAGTTTAAGAGTATTTAATAAGCCTAATGGCAGTTTGTTCATTTATCTGATGAAGTTCCTTTTTATATGCCAGTGGAACGAAAGTGCTTATCTTTTTGGAATATTTTTAACTGTTGTGTTCCTTTTTTATGTACTGAATTTGGCTGAAGCATTTTTTAGCAGTAATTCATGGAATTAAAGCATTTTGGAGTGTGGAAGCCTTCTTTTGTCCTGCTTTTTGGATTATTATTACCTGCTGCTGACGTACATACACAGTTAATACACCAAGTATAACCTCGTATTACGTGTGTATTACCTGCTGCTGCCGTACATACGCAGTTAATTCACCAAGTGTAACATTGTATTACGTGTGTATTACCTGCTGCTGCCGTACATACACAGTTAGTACAACAGGTGTAACCTTGTATTACATGTGTCTTAACTGCTGCTACTGTACATACACAGTTAATACACCAGGTGTAACATTGTATTATGTGTGTATTACCTGCTGGTGCCATACATACACAATTAATACACCAGGTGTAACATTGTATTATGTGTGTATTACCTGCTGGTGCCATACATACACAATTAATACACCAGGTGTAACATTGTATTACGTGTGTATTACATGCTGCTGCCGTATATACACAGTTAATACACCAGGTGTAACATTGTATTACATTATTTATTATTATTTTACATTTGTTAACTGGGGGTGTCTGAGCTGAAAAGGACATTTTTCAGCAGAGGCCCGGGGATAAAAGCTCCACATAGAAAAATTACAGATACATTTAGTTATCTAGACATGATCAGTATACACATAAATTACAAAAGACATGTTTTTACAGTAGTATGCGGCACATCAACAGTTACATTGGAGAGAACAAACAAAAAAAATATTAATTTAAAAATAAAGGTAATTAATAGATTTGCAGTGTACAACTGAAATTTGGAACATAGGTAGAATACATACATAGTACACAGGTACAGTACATACATTGTAGATTAGCCATTGTTTGTGATTAAGACAGAAAACTATTATCAAGTGCTCTAGATTTAGTATGCATATGATATCCGCTTTCACTAGCCTGGGGAGCAATCATGGCACTGCCAACTTTGCTTGAGATGTTGCCTGATGAGGTCTTTAAAGGAGGCTTTGGACGATGTGTTTTGAATGCTAGTGAGGGCAGAGTTCCATTTTTTAGCCACTGAACTACTATATAGTGCATCTCCAAAGCTATTGTAGCTGCTGGTGACTTCTAATATTGGTTTTCTTGATGATCTAAGAGGCCTTTTGGCTGAGTGATGTTTTACTAGGTTTTTGAGGGCAGGACACTTATTGGGGAGGTAATAGATCGAATGACAGAGGCTGCACTGATTGTAGGTTAGGATGTTGGGCAGTTCATGCAAGTGGAGCTGTCTCAAAGCAGTACAGTGATGAGTTCTATATGAACAGTTTGCAGCAAAGTGGGTAGTTCTGTTACAGCAGGCTTCCATTTTGCTTAGTTCAGTTTTATTGAGATTAGTCAGAATGGGAGATGCATAGAGTAGGGTGGATAGAAGTTGGGAGTGAGCAATGGCTGATCTTGTGTTGTTGGTAAGAAATGATTGGCTATGGAAGAGTGATCCCCGTTTGGCATGTACTTTTTTAATCGTTAAGTTGAGACGACTATCAAATTTTAGGTGGGAGTCTATGGTTATTCCCAATAGCTTAGCCTGTGCCACTGGAGCGATTGGAGTAGCATTTGTGGAATAGACAGTGAATTGACTGTTATCAGTGTTTTTGTTAGAACTGGTTATAATCATAAGCTGAGTATTCTTTGGATTGAGTATAAGTTGGGCTTTGGTTAGGTAGTTTTCAATGTCAGAGAATGCTAGCTGAGTTGTTTGCAGGAGGGTGGAAATGTTTTGTGCAGCACATATTAAGGTAGCATCATCTGCATACTGAATGATAGATGCATGCTCTGTGGAGGTATGGAGGTCATTTGTGAAAATTGTGAATAGTAATGGTCCTAAGATAGAATCCTGTGGGACTCCTATAGTTATGGACAGCTGAGGAGAGAGAATTTTCCCATTTCACAGCTTGGTACCTGTCAGTTAAGTAGCTTTGGAACCAGGTAAGAGTGGAATTTGATAGGTGATATTGGTTTAGTTTGTTTAGCAGGATTTGGTGTGAGACTGTGTCAAATGCTTTGGACATATCCAAAAAAATAGTTGACAGCTGCAGGCCTTCATTTTTGAGACGGTTTACTGTGTCTGTGAAGCAGAGGAGGGCTGTAGTGGTACTATGGGCAGGTCTGAAACCATGCTGAGTAGGTGACAGGATGTTGCTGTCTAGGAGATATTTTAGCATCTGGGTATGGATGCATTTTTCTAGGATTTTGGCCAGGGGAGAGTAAAGCAATTGGTCTGTAGTTATTAAGTTCAGTGGATGTCTCGCCTTTATGTATGGGTGTAACATAGGATATTTTCCAGAGTCTGGGCACATAGTTTTCAACAATTGATCTGTTTATGAGAGTGGAGACTGGGATAGCAATAGCATCTGCTGTGAGTTTCAAGAAATAGCTGGGGAATAGGTCGGCAGCTATTGATGTGGTTTTTAGTTTGAAGAGCATGCTTCTTATTGAAGTGGTGGAAACTGTTCTGAGGGTAAAGCTTGTATTGGTGTTATTTGTGTTGGGGGGATAGTGAGGAAGGAACTGTCCTGTGATACTAAGGATAGAATCGAGTTCACAAAGTGGGAGTTGAATTGTGTTTCGATGGGAACTTTAGTGTCAGGGGTGGTTGGTGTGGGCGGGATAGTGAGGAAGGAACTGTCCTGTGATACTAAGGATAGAATTGAGTTCACAAAGTGGGAGTTGAATTGTGTTTCAATGGGAACTTTAGTGTCAGGGGTGGTTGGTTTGGGGGGGATAGTGAGGAAGGAACTGTCCTGTGATACTAAGGATAGAATTGAGTTCACAAAGTGGGAGTTGAATTGTGTTTCGATGGGAACTTTAGTGTCAGGGGTGGTTGGTTTGGGGGCCACAGTGAGGAAGGAACTGTCCTGTGATACTAAGGATAGAATTGAGTTCACAAAGTGGGAGTTGAATTGTGTTTCAATGGGAACTTTAGTGTCAGGGGTGGTTGGTTTGGGGGACAGTGAGGAAGGAACTGTCCTGTGATACTAAGGATAGAATTGAGTTCACAAAGTGGGAGTTGAATTGTGTTTCCATGGGAACTTTAGTGTCAGGGGTGGTTGGTTTGTGGGGGATAGTGAGGAAGGAACTGTCCTGTGATACTAAGGATAGAACTGAGTTCACAAAGTGGGAGTTGAATTGTGTTTCAATGGGAACTTTAGTGTCAGGGTGGTTGGTTTGGGGATAGTGAGGTTAGAACTGTCCTGTGATACTAAGGATAGAATTGAGTTCACAAAGTGGGAGTTGAATTGTGTTTCGATGGGAACTTTAGTGTCAGGGGTGGTTGGTTTGGGGGGTATAGTGAGGAAGGAACTGTCCTGTGATACTAAGGATAGAACTGAGTTCACAAAGTGGGAGTTGAATTGTGTTTCAATGGGAACTTTAGTGATAGTGAGGAAGGAACTGTCCTGTGATACTAAGGATAGAACTGAGTTCACAAAGTGGGAGTTGAATTGTGTTTCAATGGGAACTTTAGTGTCAGGGGTGGTTGGTTTGGGGGGACAGTGAGGAAGGAACTGTCCTGTGATACTAAGGATAGAATTGAGTTCACAAAGTGGGAGTTGAATTGTGTTTCAATGGGAACTTTAGTGTCAGGGGTGGTTGGTTTGGGGGGGATAGTGAGGAAGGAACTGTCCTGTGATACTAAGGATAGAATTGAGTTCACAAAGTGGGAGTTGAATTGTGTTTCAATGGGAACTTTAGTGTCAGGGTTGGTTTGGGGGGGATAGTGAGGAAGGAACTGTCCTGTGATACTAAGGATAGAACTGAGTTCACAAAGTGGGAGTTGAATTGTGTTTCGATGGGAACTTTAGTGTCAGGGGTGGTTGGTTTGGGGGGGACAGTGAAGAAGGAACTGTCCTGTGATACTAAGGATAGAAATGAGTTCACAAAGTGGGAGATGAATTTTGTTCCGATGGGAACTTTAATGTCAGAGGTGGTTGGTTTGGGGGTAGCCTTTTGGGTGGATTTTAGTAGCTGGTTTGCATTTTTCCAAACTTTTTGGGAGTTGTGTTGGTATTTAGTTTGTAATGTTGTATAGTAGGATTTTTTTTGTCCAGCCTAATACATTTTTTATACGGTTGCACAGTTCTTGGTACTTAGTTAGGCTTTGTGTTTCTTTGTTTTTTTTTTATAGTAAAGCCAGGCAGCGTCTCTGGACTTGAGGATTTGTTTGGTTTCTTTACTGAGCCAGGGGTTTGTAGAGGTTCTAACCTTGATTTTGCGGAATGGAGCAAGAGTGTCTAGGTGTTGTAGAAATTATTTATTGAAATATGCTACAACCTGGTCAAGTGGGAGGGTTTTTAGGGGGGGGTCCAGTCACAGTTACAGAGTACAGTGTTGAGGACCTCAGGAGAAAAGTTTTTTGTGTTTCTAGTGGATATATAGTTAGTGGTTTTGCATATGCTTGTTCTACTATGTATAAAGTATATTATGTTGTGGTCACTTAAGGTGTCTGGGAGACTGCCTGTGTGGGGGTACAATGTGGGGTTGTTAGTTAGGACCCAGTCAAGCATGGATTCCCTTTTAGGTTTTTTATCACATCTAGTTGGAATTTGGACTAGCTGCTGGTAGCCATGGAGATTTATTAGATTACTTGGTGGTTCTTATATGCAGGTGAACCAATCTAGGTTGAAATCCCCCAGAATAAGGGTTTCTTGTGAGTATGTGGAAGAACACCAGGATAAGAAGTCTTCAAGGCTAGCAGGTGTATTACCAGGTGGAATATAGATCACAATTGTGGTGATGACCTTTTTAGGGTGAAGTTGAAGTTGTGAGATAAGTATGTCCCAGTTATTGGGGGAGGGGTAGGAGCTTGGTAATTGATGGACAGTTAAGTTGGACTTGTACAGTAAGGCAGTTCCACCCCCTAACAGTAAAGCAGTTCCATCCCCTTTACGAAGTGGTCTGTCTTGTCTAATGATATTGTAGCTGGTAGGGAGAACTTCTGAGTTAGCTATGTTTTTATTTAGCCAGGTTTCTGTTAAAGCAACTATGTCTGGGGAGTAGTGTGCTATTGTGGCCTGGAGTTCAGGTATTTTATTTTTAATATTCTAATATTAATATTTAGCATTAAAAGATGGTTGGTTTTGCTGCTGTTGTTGATTTGCCCAGGGATGAAGATAGTGGGGGTGTTATGTTCTGACATTTGTGTTGGAGCAGTTAGTGTTGGACAGGATGGATTTGGGCCTGGGTTGGGGTGGATATCCCCACTTATGGTGAGCCTGGTGTTAAAATGGTGATGCAGATGTTGGAGTTTGGTGAGGAGTGCGAGAAAGTATTGTTTTTTGGAGTAGGAATGAGAGCATATGTGTTTAGTTCTGAATTGGTCTGTTATATAATTCTTGAACAGTTTGAGCAGATATTATTATAATGTGCGGTGTCTGTATATGAGAGTGCATAATGTAGTGTTGTGCTACTAAGTTTACAGATATTGCTGGAGTGATAGCATGTGGTGCTATAAAGAATTATGAGAAGACAGACTAGACTTAGTTGTGTGATAGTCATGGTTATAAAGTTTAAGTTAGTTCTAGGTAGGGGGTCTGAATAGGAATTATAGGGTTGCACTATATGTGGATGGGTAAGTAGTGTGGGTGATGTAAAAAATGCCTAGTGGGAATTAGAGTGATTGGGAGTATTTTGTGTGGACCAAGTTGGTGTTGTCTAATGTGATCTGACTTGAGGAGCTGTGACTGGTGGAGGTGATGTGAATGTGAGCTGTGGGTTTGGCTGTGATTACTATAAATGGGGGCGAGAGAAAATACAGGGCAGGGGAGTGGAGAGAGCCTGAGTGTTAACGAGGGTGAATGGAGTGGGGCAGAGCCCACCAAGACAAGATAAAAAAGTATTACTTTACAAATCTGAACACTTTAAACTAATTCCTGAGGTCCAATGGCTTACCAGCAAGCAGAATGCAATTGCTGAAGAGCACTTGTGTCCTGGTGGGAGACTAGAAATTTAAAGATGGCTCCATGTTCAGCAGGATTCTAATATAGACTTAGTATTGGAGGAGAGAGATAGCACAAGGGGTGTAAACCAGGTGGAATGCAAAGAAACCAGAAAGGCAATCAGTGGAAATCAGTGAAGGCCTCAGAGAGGGTAAGTAATAATTCAAACTGCCTGTAAAGTGAAGGAGAGAAGAGACAGCAAAGTTTATCAAGGCTGGGAGTGTGTCTTCACATTGACTTGCTTATTAGTAACCAGTTTGTGCACAGATTAGAGTAGGGAGATACATTAGCAATGAAGGGGAATGTATAGAGATGCAAATAAACAGGTGGGCCTCCGAGTGATACAAACTAAGGCAGAAAACACTGAGAGGGCTGCTTGATGGTTAATTTAGTCACAGGGATCTGAATTAATGTATACTGTCTATTGGACAGTTAGGATTACTGCTCTAGCGGGGGGGGGGGCACAAGGCTACAACATTTTTATCAGAACTACTAAGAAATACTGCTAATGTTATTGCTTCACTCTCATAAAAGATACAAGTAGAATGCCTGAGTGGACTGATTCTGCTCTTGAGGCTTAAAATGTATATCCTTGTTTATTTCTGCACTACTAATTCCTTCTTAGACTGTATGGGTTGGGTGGGGTGGTAGCCACAGACTGCAGATTTGCTTGAGTGTGCTCAGCAAGCAGAATTCAAATGCTGAAGAGCACTTGTGTCCTGGTGGGAGACTAGAAATTTAAAGATGTGTAATACATGTGTATTACCTGCTGCTGCCATACGTACACTGTTAATACACCCATTGTAACATTGTATTACCTGCTGATGCCATATATACACAGTTACTACACCAGTTGTAACATTGTATTATGTGTGTATTACCTGCTGCTGCCATATATACACAGTTAATACACCCATTGTAACATTGTATTACGTGTGTATTACCTGCTGATGCCATATATACAGTTAATACACCCATTGTAACATTGTATTACGTGTGTATTACCTGCTCCTGCTATATATACACAGTCAATACACCAGCTGTAACATTGTATTACGTGTGTATTACCTGCTGCTGCCATATATACACAGTTAATACACCCATTGTAACATTGTATTACGTGTGTATTACCTGCTGATGCCATATATACACAGTTAATACACCCATTGTAACATTGTATTACGTGTGTATTACCTGCTCCTGCTATATATACACAGTCAATACACCAGCTGTAACACTGTATTACCTGTGTATTACATTCTGCTGCCATAAGTACACTGTTAATACACCCATTGTAACATTGTATTACGTGTGTATTACCTGCTGATGCCATATATACACAGTTAATGTACCCATTGTAACATTGTATTGCATGTGTATTACCTGCTCCTGCTATATATGATATATATATATATATATATATATATATATATATATATATATATATATATATATATATACACAGTCAATACACCAACTGTAACATTGTATTACGTGTATTACCTGCTGCTGCCGTACATACACTGTTAATACACCAGTTGTAACACTGTATTACCTGTGTATTACCTTCTGCTGCCATAAGTACACTGTTAATACACCCATTGTAACATTGTATTACGTGTGTATTACCTGCTGATGCCATATATACACAGTTAATGTACCCATTGTAACATTGTATTGCATGTGTATTACCTGCTCCTGCTATATATGATATATATATATATATATATATATATATATATATATATATATATATATATATATATATATATATATACACAGTCAATACACCAACTGTAACATTGTATTACGTGTATTACCTGCTGCTGCCATACATACACTGTTAATACACCAGATGTAACACTGTATTACGTGTATTACCTGCTGTTGCCATATATACACAGTTAATACACCAGCTGTAACACTGTATTACGTGTATTACCTGCTGCTGCCGTACATACACAGTTAATACACCAGTTGAAACATTGTATTACGTGTGTACTACCTGCTGATGCCATACATGCACAGTTAATACACCAGGTGTAGCATTGTATTATGTGTGTATTACGTGCTGCTGCGATACATGCACAGTTAATACACCAGTTGTAACACTGTATTACGTGTATTACCTGCTGCTGCCGTACATGCACAGTTAATACAGTATATGACAGAGTACGCTTCTAAAGGCTTTTTACTATCATGATGGAAAAAAAAATTACTGACCTGAACATTGTAGAATACATCTTTATAGCTGGATCACAGCATTTAACCTACCTCACAAGCAGGTGAAACAGTACCATCATGTCTTAAGTGAACTATGGAAACTGCTGGAGTTTACATGCAACAGCTATACAGTGGCCTATAACAATGTTAGTATCCTATGTGCATCAGTCACTACCTTTATCGCATGATAGTCAGAAGAGCCATGCTGCTGGAAACAAATTCTCAGCCGTACATCCTTGCTCAGACCCAGTAACTAGTAGCACTCCTCACTGGCCTTATGGCTGGCTATCCATGACCAGCTGGAGATCTATGAGTAGTATCATCATTCAAAGGAAGAGAACAAGCATGTAGACATTTCCCTTTCTAAGGAACTTCTACCAGTGTCTGTTGAATTACTCTTTTTGTTTGTCATCATTAAAACATTTGTCAGTTTGCCTACAGTAAAGTGTTCAGAATAGGGATCAAACAGGGGTGGGATACTGTAGGCTAATGTAGGACAGGGGTGGGATACTGTAGGCTAATGTAGGACAGGGGTGGGATACTGCAGGCTAATGTAGGACAGGGATGGGATACTGCAGGCTAATGTAGGATAGGGATGGGACACTGTAGGCTAATGTAGGACGGGATGGGATACTGTAGGTTAATGTAGGACAGGGGTGGGATACTGCAGGCTAATGTAGGACAGGGATGGGATACTGTAGGCTAATGTAGGATGGGATGGGATACTGTAGGTTAATGTAGGACAGGGATGGGATACTGTAGGCTAATGTAGGACGGGATGGGATACTGTAGGCTAATGTAGGACAGGGATGTGATACTGTAGGCTAATGTAGGATGGGATGGGATACTGTAGGCTAATGTAGGACAGGGATGGGATACTGTAGACTAATGTAGGACAGGGATGGGATACTGTAGGCTAATGTAGGACGGGATGGGATACTGCAGGCTAATGTAGGACGGGGGTGGGATACTGTAGGCTAATGTAGGACAGGGATGGGATACTGTAGGCTACTGTAGGATGGGATGGGATACTGTAGGCTAATGTAGAAAGGGATGGGATACTGTAGGCTAATGTAGGACAGGGATGGGATACTGTAGGCTAATGTAGGACGGGATGGGATACTGTAGGCTAATGTAGGATGGGATGGGATACTGTAGGTTAATGTAGGACAGGGGTGGGATACTGTAGGCTAATGTAGGACAGGGATGGGATACTGTAGGCTAATGTAGGACAGGGGTGGAATACTGTAGGCTAATGTAGGACAGGGATGGGATACTGTAGGCTAATGTAGGACAGGGGTGGGATACTGCAGGCTAATGTAGGACGGGGGTGGGATACTGCAGGCTAATGTAGGACAGGGATGGGATACTGTAGGCTAATGCAAGACAGGGGTGAGATATTGTAGGCTAATGTAGGAATAAGCAAGAGAGTGGCAAGGGAGTAACTTTAACTAATGCTGTACGTTACGCTGAATTCAAACACCTTCCAATATTAATCAAGATGCTGTAGACCTTAGTATTATCTAAGCACACCACAGTGTAGAAAAACTCACACAGATGATGGCACAATGAGAAATGTTATGCACGCATTTGTTTTCATAACAGTGATGAGAACTGCAAGATGCCATATGCTGTAGGTTAATCCTTGTACAGACATAATAATGACTGCCTCCTCAGCAGTACAGACATATAATAATTACTGCTAACTCAGCAGTACAGACATATAATAATGACTGCTAACTCAGCAGTACAGACATAATAATGACTGTCTCCTCAGCAGTACAGACATATAATAATGACTGCCTCTTTAGCAGTACAGACATATAATAATGACTGCTAACTCAGCAGTACAGACATATAATAATGACTGTCTCCTCAGCAGAACAGACATATAATAATGACTACTAACTCAGCAGTGCAGATATTTAATGACTGCCTCCTCAGCAGTACAGACATATAATAATGACTGCTAACTCAGCCATGCAGACATATAATAATGACTGCTAACTCAGCAGTACAGACATATAATAATGACTGTCTCCTCAGCAGAAAAGGCATATAATGACTGCCTCCTCAGCAGTACAGACATATAATAATAACTGTCTCCTCAGCAGTACAGCTATATAATAATGACTGCTAACATAGCAGTACATACTGATAATAATGACTGTTTCCTCAGCAGTACAAATATATAATAATGCCTGCTTCCTCATAGTACTTTCAGTAGTGCTTTCTGTCATACATTGGGGCTACGTGTAGTAGTGCAAATGCAGTGGGGCTAAGTGTAGTAGTGCAAATGCAGTGGGGCTAAGTGTAATAGTGCAAATGCAGTGGGGCTAAGTGTAATAGTGCAAATGCAGTGGGGCTAAGTGTGGTAGTGTGAGGAGCACTGTATCAATGTGGCTGAAGGCAAAAACTCATCAGGTTTTGCCACACGACATGAAGTGCATTTGCCATCACTTAAAATTGCTATACAAAGCCAAGCATCATACAAATGTTGAGGACACAGAGTTTTGTTTATGAGCTATTTCTGGCCATGTGAGGGGTATGTGAATCAATGTTTGGACCCAGATTAAAGGTGTGAAATGAGAAGAGTGGGACATGGGGAGTTATTAAGGAATGTGCTGGAGGGTACTGGGAGAACATCATATATCTTCACTTTTTCACAACCTACCATTGTGCTTTTACAAATAATTTGAGAATATCAGATAGTCACATCATAAAGGATGTGTGACAACAAATTAATAATGTTGTGTGACTAATTGGACACATACGCAGACACATATACAAAGTGCAGAGCTGTGGATGGGGTGTATTTTATTTGTGAGACAGGTGCCGTTTCCTCTTTTCTAAGAGAGAGAAATGTTCCAGGAAGGTATTTATGAATAAGAGTAGGAGTCATGCAGGATGCAATAGGTAGCAGGTGCAGACATACAGGACATAAAACACAGACAGGGATGGTGATGAACACAAGAGGGAAGGAGGGGAACACCATGATTCAGGTTAAGTACAGGATTTCAGAGGTGCATCCCTGTCAGCATGAACACAGTGGGAATGTAGTCACCACTGTGCTTTGCTGCAGACAGTAAAGTGAAGATGGGGCAGCAATTTGGGAATTCACTTCATAATCCTTTCCATATGGCCAATGCTGGCACGGAGGCCCCTCTCCATTATCTCTTCCACTATCTCCTTTTGGGTGCCATAATCACCACATCCATTGGCACTACTCCTGGTGTGTACCAGTGCACCAACCCACAGGGCAAAACTACCTGATGCAGATGGTGCAGGTAATGCAGGGGTTGTAGGGGCAGTGTTGACAAGCTGTAAACTAGTAGTGCTGGGTGCCTCTGCTGCTGGTGGTGGCACTGCCACAGCCACCTGTAGGGGGTAGCAGTCTAAGCTACCTGTGGGGGGTGGCAGTCTGAACCACCTGTGCAGGGGTGCAGTCTGAACCACAACCACCTGTGGAGGGGGTGGCAGTCTGAGCCACAGCTTTCTGTGCAGGAATTGCAGTCTTAGCCACAGCTTCCTGTGGAAGTGCAGCAGCCTGAGCCCCTGTGGAAGGGTGTCAGTCTCATCCTGTGTTGAGGGGTAGCAGTCTCAGCCTCTGTGGAGGGGTGGCAGTCTTAGCCTATGTGGAGGGGTGGTAATCTGAGCTTATGTGGAGCGGCGGCAGTCTGAGCCATAGCCTCCTGTGGAAGTATGGTACTCTGAGCCACTGTGGAGGGGTGGCAGTCTTAGCCTATGTGGAGGAGTGCTATTCTCAACCTCTGATGTCAGTGTAGCTCCCCATACTGATGGTCACACTGCAGCAGAAGTAATAGTCCAAGTATTATAAATTCTCAAAAAAAAAAATAAAAGGTGGGGGAAAACAACAGAGAAAATATATATTTAATTTAATTGTCGTATATCTCAGTTGATGCATATTTCCACATAAAAATTTAGGTTTGTCGCAGCCACTGTTACAGTAAAGGTTACTGTCCTCAATATGATGTACATTATGCAAATGGTGAGACTATAGCAAAGCTGATTTATGCATTATAAGTCATAAAATGTTTATGTGAACTGAAACAGAGTAAATTTATATTCTAAATTATTGAATGCAATATAAAAATTATTAAGCAATGCAGACTAACTGCTGCTTGGACTTAAACCAACAAACATCTATGTTTATTGAAACACTGGCTGATGAAATGTTGCAAGAGCTATTCATCCAGGTAAGTACAATGTGCATATGTGTGCCTATTTGTAAATTACTGTGTCAAATAATTATGGACAGATATAGAGAGAATTGTTAAACTATTTTTACAATCACTGCTAATATGAAAAGGGAATGATCATACCTGATCCATACTTACCCATATTACCCATACTTACCCATACTTACTCATATTACCCATATTACCCATACTTACCCATACATACCCATACTTACCCATACTTACCCATATTACCCATATTACCCATACTTACCCATATTACCCATATTTACCCATATTACCCATACTTACCCATACTTACCCATACTTACCCACACTTACCCATATTACCCATATTACCCATACTTACCCATACTTACCCATACTTACCCATATTTCCCATATTACCCATACTTACCCATATTATCCATACTTACCCATACTTACCCATATTACCCATATTACCCATACTTACCCATATTACCCATACTTACCCATACTTACCCATATTACCCATATTTACCCATATTACCCATATTACCCATACTTACCCATATTTACCCATATTAACCATACTTACCCATACTTACCCATACTTACCCATATTACCCATATTACCCATACTTACCCATATTACCCATATTTACCCATATTACCCATACTTACCCATACTTCCTGTCTGTTCTCTTCAATCTGAGCAGAAGCTCCACATAAGAGAAAAAAAATCAAAAAATAACAAACTCCTGTTTGTGTTGGTAATTCATGCTATTATATTGCCTGATTACATGCAACTATACTTACTCAACTGAGGTGCATGTGGGTCTTAAAATATTCCACCCATTGGCTAAGTCACTATTACAAGTCACTACAATGGTGACAGCATTGTTCAGCCATGCATATAATGCCAGTGGTATTGCTGAGACCTTTGACTTAACTATTTCAAGATTCAACCTTGTACTGTGATCCAATAAAGTCACTCTGCAAAAGTCGCAATGTTTACCAAGGAATCCAAGTAAATCTTATTGGTTCATAGGTAGGTACTAGGCTATCTGCCCGAAGGCATCTATAAGCCTAGCTGGAATGTGTTGGCTTTCGCCACCCCCTTAGATTAGTTCCCTGTGCCTCTGTCCATCAGAGCCATTGAAGTGATCCTGAGGGTAAACTTTGTGTTTCTCATCCACTCGTCAAGGATTCTCTTGAAGAGGGTTAGTGAGGAGCTCTGGCTAATGTAGATTGGAATCTTATTCTAGAGCATGGAACAGTAATCAATCCCTCCAGTACATCCTATTTATTGTTGTGGTGAGGTTTAGATCCTTAGAGCATGTGGCTCGAAGGGATATGGTTTTCTTTAGATGGAGCATATCCATCAATTCTGGGTTGGACATGGCCTTGTAAGTCAGGCAGAGATCACCTCTGAGTAGGTGGTATGCAACCGAGTACAGCTGGAGTTTCTTCAGTTGAGCTGCATAGGGCATCTGTTTGAGGCCAGTGATCCTCTTGGTGAGGTACTTCTGTGGTCTTTCCAGCTGTTGCAGGTGTCTTGTAAGGTACATCCAGAATGGGATGTTGTAATCTATGATGGGTCTGATGAGTGATGCGTAGAGGGGCACAATGACCTCTTTTGATCTGGATGCAAATCCTTTTGTGATTAGGTGGGCCAAATAGAATGAACCACTTTGGCAATGTGATTATCAAACGAGAGATTACTATCTACTTGAGTTCCCAGATCCCTTATTACGTCTTATGTATTTAGGGGGCTACCACCTATGCGGTAGTTTGTGGGTACTTTGTTTTTTCCAAAGGGGATGACTATGCACTTTTTGGCATTTAGCTTGAGGCCATGGTTTTGACACAGGTATCTGTCTCAGTGAGACCCTTTTAGAGGATGTCTGTGTCAGCCGGAGAGTCAATTATAGTGCCTAGTTTGCAGTCATCCAGGTAAGTACAATGTGCATATGTGTGCCTATTTGTATATTACTGTGTCAAATAATTATGGACAGATATAGAGAGAATTGTTAAACTATTTTTACAATCACTGCTAATATGAAAAGGGAATGATCATACCTGATCCATACTTACCCATATTACCCATACTTACCCATATTACCCATACTTACCCATACTTACCCATACTTACCCATATTACCCATACTTACCCATACTTACCCATATTACCCATACTTACCCATATTACCCATATTTACCCATATTACCCATACTTACCCATACTTACCCATACTTACCCATATTACCCATATTACCCATACTTACCCATATTACCCATACTTACAAATACTTACCCATATTACCCATATTTACCCATATTACCCATACTTACCTCTATCCTTTTGATGTGTCAGTCTCTACTGATGTGCCTGCCTGTTCTCTTCGATCTGAGCAGAAACTCCGCATAAGAGAAAAAAATCAAAAAATAACAAACTCCTGTTTGTGTTGGTAATTCATGCTATTATATTGCCTGGTTACATGCAACTATACTTACTCAACTGAGGTGCACGTGGGTCTTAAAATATTCCACCCATTGGCTAAGTCACTATTACAAGTCGCTACAATGGTGACAGCATTGTTCAGCCATGCATATAATGCCAGTGGTATTGCTGAGACCTTTGACTTAAACATTGCGACTTTTGCAGAGTGACTATACTGGATCACAGTACAAGGTTGAATCTTAAAATAGTTAACAAGGAATCCAAGTAAATCTTATTGGTTCATAGGTAGGTACTAGGCTATCTGCCCGAAGGCATCTATAAGCCTAGCTGGAATGTGTTGGCTTTCGCCACCCCCTTAGATTAGTTCCCTGTGCCTCTGTCCATCAGAGCCATTGAAGTGATCCTGAGGGTAAACTTTGTGTTTCTCATCCACTCGTCAAGGATTCCCTTGAAGAGGGTTAGTGAGGAGCTCTGGCTAATGTAGATTGGAATCTTATTCTAGAGCATGGGAAGTCTCTGGAACAGTAATCAATCCCTCCAGTACATCCTATTTATTGTTGTGGTGAGGTTTAGATCCCTAGAGCATGTGGCTCGAAGGGATATGGTTTTCTTTAGGTGGAGCATATCCATCAATTCTGGGTTGGACATGGCCTTGTAAGTCAGGCAGAGATCACCTCTGAGTAGGTGGTATGCAACCGAGTACAGCTGGAGTTTCTTCAGTTGAGCTGCATAGGGCATCTGTTTGAGGCCAGTGATCCTCTTGGTGAGGTACTTCTGTGGTCTTTCCAGCTGTTGAAGGTGTCTTGTAAGGTACATCCCGAATGGGATGTTGTAATCTATGATGGGTCTGATGAGTCCATCAGTTGTGCATTGTTAAGTCAAGTCCATGGGGGGTGTGCTTTTCAGGTTAAGTCCAAGTCCATCAAATCATGTGTGTGTGTGTGTGTGTGTGTGTGTGTGTGTGTGTGTGTGTGTGTGTGTGTGTGTCGTTTCACAGAGCGGGTGTCAGAAAACTTAGCTAGGAACCCCAGGTAAGGAATCAACTCTATGCCGTGCCAGTTGGGAGTCTTATTGGGGTCTGGATATATTTACACAGTCCCTGGATTAAGCATGTTCCCTGGGTGCTGTTAAGGGAAATTGTGCTAGATGTAGGGATGTCTGCATCTGGAAATACAGAGTATAGCCATTTGTATTCCAAGGGAATGTCCTTCTCCAGTGTCACTGTTAAAGATTCAGAATTTTTGACTACTGGCCCAGTGTGGGGATGTCACAGGGTCTTATATGTAAATTATTTCTTAAACATCCATAATTTGTATCTGATTTGTGCGTCAAATATCAACTTCAAATTGTCTGCTATCTGTTTTGGGCATCTTATTTTGATTGTGCTTCCAATTATTTCAATTTGGATCTGCTATCTAGAATTTTAATGTCTAGCATTTTCATTTGTGCCAGGTTAGTGTTTTTAGTAACACTACAGCCGAGGATCTGTAATGCTACAGTTGTCAGGTATAATATTTACATTTGTGCCATGTTAGTGTTTTTGGTAATGCTACAGCCTAGGAGTCTGTAATGTTACTGTTGTCTGGTATAATATTTTCATTTGTACCATGTTAGTGTTTTTGGTAACACTACAGCTTAGGAATCTGGAATGCTACAGTTGTCAGGTATAATATTTACATTTGTCTCAAGGTAGTATTTTTGGTAACACTACAGCCTAGGAATCTGTAATGTTACAGTTGTCAGATATATTTACATTTTTGCCATTTTAGTGTTTTTGGTAACACTACAGCCAAGGAATCTGTGATGTAACAGATGTCAGGTATAATATTTACATTTGTGCCATGTTAGTGTTTTTGGTAACACTACAATCTAGGAATCTGTAATGCCGCACTTGTCAGGTATATTTACGTTGGTGCCATGTTAGTGTTTTTGGTAACACTACAGCCTAGGAATCTATAATACTACATTTTTCAGGTATAATATTTACTTTTGTGCCATGATAGTGTTTTTGGTAACACTACAGCCTTGAAATATGTAATGCTACAGTTGTCTGGTATAATATTTGCATTTGTCCCATGTTAATGTTTTTGGTAACACTACACACTAGCAATCTGTAATGTTACATTTGTCAGGTATCATATTTACAGTTGCACCATGTTAGTGTTTTTGGTAATACTACAGTTGTCAGGTATATTTACATTTGTGCCATGTTAGTGTTTTTGGTAACACTACAGCCTAGGAATGTGTAATGTTACTCTTGTCAGATATAATATTTGCATTTGTGCCATGTTAGTGTTTTTGGTAACACTACAACCTAGGAATCTATAATGTTAACATTGGCAGGTATAATATTTGCTTTTGTGCCATGTTATTGTTTTTGGTAACACTACAGCCTATGAATCTGTAATGCCACAGTTGTCAGCTACAATATTTACATTTGTGCCATGTTAGTGTTTTTGGTAACACTACAGCCTAGGAATATGTAATTTTACAATTGTCGGGTATATTTACACTTGTGGCATTTTAGTGTTTTTAGTAACACTACAGTTGAGAAATCTGTAATGCTACAGTTTTAGGCATAATATTTACATGTATGCAGTGTTTTGGTGACATTACAGCCTAGGAATCTGTAATGCTAACGTTGTCAGGTAAAATTTTTACATCTGTGCCATGTTAGTGTTTTTGGTAACACTGCCATCCAGGAGTCTGTAATGTTACAGTTGTCAGGTATAATATTTACATTTTTGCCATGTTAGTTTATTTGGTAACACTACAACCTAGAATCTGTATTGCTCCAGGTGTCAGGTATAAAATTTACATTTCTGCCATGTTAGTGTTTTTGGTAACACTACAGCCTAGGAATCTGTAATGCTGCAGTTGTTAGGTATTATATTTACATTTGTGCCATGTTAGTGTTTTTGGTAACACTACAGCCTAGGACCCTCTAATGTTACTGTTGTCAGGCATAATATTTACATTTGTGCCAAGTTAGTGTTTTTGGTAACACTACAGCCTAGGAATCTGTAACGCTACAGTTGTCAGGTATATTTACATTTGTGCCATGTTAGTGGTTTTGGTAACACTACATCCTAAGAATCTGTAATGTTACTTTTGTCATGTATAATGTTTACATTTCTGCCATGTTATTGTTTGTGGTAACATTTTAGCCTAGAAATCTGTAATGCTACAGTTGTCACGTATAATATTTGCATTTGTGCCATGTTAGAGTTTTTGTTAACACTTCAGCCAAAGAACTGTAATGTTACTGTTGTCAGGTATGTTTAGATTTGTGCCATGTTAGTGTTTTTGGTAAAACTACAGCCTAGAAATCTGTAATGTTACAGTTCATAGGTTCATAGGTTCATACTAGGCTATCTGCCCTAGGGCATTTATAAGCCTAGCCAGAGTTGTGTGGCTTTCACCACCCCTTAGGTTGAAGAATACTATACCAATTAGTTTGCCGTGCCTCCAGCAGTGATACAGAGATGATCCCCGGGGTAAACCTACGATCTCCCATCCACTGGTCAAGATTCCTCTTGAACAGAGCCAGCGAGGTGCTCTGTCTCACATGGACCAGGATTCTGTTCCACAGCATAGGGAGTCTCTGGGTGATGAATCTGTCCCTCCAGCATGTCCTATTTATATCCATGTTGAGGTTTAAGTCTCTTGCTCTTGTGGCTCTGGTGGATTTGGATTTTTTGAGGTGGAGCATGTCCATTAATTCCAGGTTGGACATGGCCTTGTATGTCAGGCACAGGTCACCTCTGAGCAGACGGTATGTGACTGAATAGAGCTGGAGTTTCTTCAGTCAGGCAGCATATGGCATATTTTTGAGCCCCTTTATCCTTTTGGTGAGGAACTTTTGGGGTCTTTCCAATTGCTGCAGGTGTTGGGTAAGATACATTCCGAATGGGGCATTGTACTCAATCATTGGTCTGATAAGTGAAGAGTACAGGGGAACAATGACCTCCCTTGATCTGGATGTGATTCCCTTCATAATCAGGTGGGCAATGTAGAAGGTCCTCCTAACCACTTTGGCAATGTGAGTGTCAAAGAAAGGTTACTGTCAACTTGGGTCCCCAGGTCCCTGATAACCTCTTCTGTGCTTAATGGATTGCCACCTATGTGGTAACTTGGGGTTACCTTGTTTTTACCAAAGGGTATGACTATACATTTTTGGCGTTTAGCTTAAGGCCATGGCTCTGGCACCAGTTATCCATTTCTATGAGACCTCTCTGAAGGATATCTGTGTCTGATGGATTTTCAACTATGGCGCCCAGTTTGCAGTCATCTGCAAACTTTGTCAGCCACAATCCTCCTATGTTTGCCTGCATTTCTGAAAAGTAGATGCCGAACAAGAGGGGGCCCAGGACTGAGCCCTGTGGGACACTGCTTGTGACCGGCTTGGAGTCTGACATGGCACCAGCAACTCTAACCCTGTGGGTTCTGTCCTTGAGCCAGTTTGCAACCCATCTTGTGACATATGGGTTTACATTTAAGCTGGTGAGCTTTTCTATGATACCCAAGTGGGGTATTGTATCGAAAGCTTTTGCAAGGTCAAGGTAGGCTGTGTGAACTGCCTTACCCTCATCAGTAAAATATTTACATTTCTGCCATGATAATGTTTTTGCTAGCACTACAGCCTAGGAATCTTTAATGTTATTGTTGCCACATGCAATATTTGCATTTGTATCATGTTAATGTTTTTGGTAACACTACTGTTGTCAGGTAAATTATTTGCATTTGTGCCATGTTAGTGTTTTTGGTAACAATGCAGCCTAGGAATCTGTAATGTTACAGTTGTCAGGTATAATATTTACATTTGTGCCATGTTAGTGTTTTTGGTAACACTACATCAAAGGAATCTGTAATGTTACAGTTGTCAGGTATAATATTTACATTTGTTCCATGTTAATGTTTTTGGTAACACTACATCCTCGGAATCTATAATGCCATAGTTGTCAGGAATAATAGTTACATTTGTGCCATGTTGGTGTTTTTGGTAACACTACAGCTTAGTAATCTGTAATGCTACAGTTGTCAGGTGTAATATTTACGTTTGTGCCATTTTAGTGCTTTTGGTAACACTACAGCATAGGATTCTATAATGCTACAGTTGGCAGGTATAATATTTGCATTTGTGACATGTTAGTGTTTTTGGTAACATTACAGCCTTCTAATCTGTAATGTTGCTGTTGTCAGGTATAATGTTTGCATTTGTGCCATGTTAGTGTATTTGGTAACACTACAGCCTAGGATCTGTAATGTTACATTTATCAGGTATAACATTTTCATTTGTGCCATGTTAGTTTTTTCTGTAACTCTACAGGCTAGGAATTTGTAGTGCTGCAGTACTCAGCTATACTATTTATATTTTTTCCATGTTAGTGTTTTTGGTAACACTACTGCCTAGGAATCTGTAATGCTGCAGGTGTCAGGTGTGATATTTACATTTGTGCCATGTTAGTGTTTTTGGTAACACTACAGCCTATGAATCTGTAATGTTATTGTTCTCAGGTATATTTTTATATCTGCTATGTTAGTGCTTTTGGTAATACTACAGCATAGGAATCTGTAATACTACAGTTGTCAGGTATAATATTTACACTTGTGCCATCTAAGTGTTTTTTTTTCTAACACTACAGCCTAGGAATTTGTAATACTGCAGTTGTCAGGTGTCATATTTACATTTGTGCCATGTTAGTGTTTTTGGTAATGCTATTGCCTAGGAATCTGTAATGCTGGAATTATCAGGTGTAATATTTACATTTGTTCCAGGTTAGTGTTTTTAGTAACACTACTGCATAGGGATCTGTAATGCTACTGTTGTCAAGTATATTTACAGTTGTGCTGTTTTATTGTTTTTGGTAACACTTCTAAAGCTACAGTTGTCAGGTATATCTACATTTGTTCAATGTTAGTGTCTTTGGTAACACTTCAGCCTAAGAATCTGTAATGTTACTGTTGCCACATGTAATATTTACAGTTGTGTCATGTTAGTGTTTTTAGTAGCACTACTGTTGTCAGATATAATATTTGCATTTGTGCCATGTTAGTGTTTTTGGTAAGATTGCAACCTAGGAATCTGTACTGCTACAGTTGACAGGTATATTTACATTTGTCCCTTGTTAGTGTTTTGGTAACACTACAGCCTACGAATCTCTAATCTTACTGTTCTGAGGTATATTTTCATTTCTGCCGTGTTAGTATTTTTAGTAACACTACAGCCTAGAAATCTGTAATGCTACACAGCTGTCAGGTATAATACTGATATTTGTGCCATATTAGTGTTTTTGGTAACATTAAGTCTAGGAATCTGTAATGGCACAGTTGTCAGGTATATTTACATTGGTGCCATGTTAGTGCTTTTGGTAACATTACAATCTAGGAATCTGTAATGCTACAGATCTAAGGTATAATATTTACATTTGTGCCATGTTAGTGGTTTTAATAGCATTACCGCCTAAGAATCTGTAACTCTATAGTTGTCAGGTATAATATTTACATTTGTGCCATGTTAGTGTTTTTGGTAACGTTATAGCCTAGGAATCTGTAATGTTACTGTTGTCTGGTATAACATTTATATTTCTGCAGTGTTAGTGTTTTTGGCAACACTACAGGCTAGGAATCTGTAAGGTAGGAAATAATTGAATATGTTTCTTTACTATAAGTTTAATGTCATGATACATAAAGTAATTGATTGCTAGTTTAATTGGAGAATGTGTAAAAGTAGATGAAATTAATTTATGTGATTTGTTTCTTTTTAAGCCTGTCTATGAAGGCACTGAGGAATAGAGTTACCACCTGTCCCACTTTGCGAGGGACAGTCCCTCTTTAGGCAGTTGTGTCCTGTGAAAAAAATAAAAAAATAGCAAATGTCCTGAGATTTCAGGACAAAAATATTTCCTAAGTTTTCTTTAATAGTTGCATAAAACAGTTATTTTATATATGAAACTTCTATATGTTATGTGAAGTAGCATAAGCAATTCAAATGTTACTAGAATAAGCTTTTATTTGTGCAAAAAAGTAAAGTTTTGTACTATGGCTGTTGGTATGTTTTGTCCTGGAAAATCTGACATTTCTACAGAACATGTCCCACTCTGGGCATTTGAAAAGGTGGCAACCCTACTGAGGGAATAAATTAAGTTGTCTCCAATACATATGTTTTCTTGGTTTTACCTGATGTTAGGTATATGCTATGTAAATTATTTGTTAAACATCCTTATTTTGTATCTGATTTATGCCTCAAGTATCTACTTTTATTTGTGCAACATTTGTTTTAGCCCTGTTATTTTGAATGCTCTTACAGTTATTTCATTTTAAATCTACTATATAAAATTTTGATGTCTAGTGTTTTCATTTGTGCCATATTAGTATTTTGGAAACACTGCAGCCTAGGGTACGCAATCTTATTGCTGTCAGGTCTATACCTATGTTGTGCTCCATAGTATATTTGTTCAGCATTGCTGCACCATATGTATTTGCCACTAATGAGATCTGTTAACAGAATGTATATTTGCATTTGTGTCTTCAGTGCAATTGTAGATGCTTCTGGTACTTGATTTAGGAGAATTAATGTGGCACATGCAATTGTATTCAGAATATACGTATCTGTATTTAATAAAGTTAGTCTCAAGGAACAACATAGTTAATCTCAATTTTTTTCTTGTTTTTATACTGTAACAGTAACGTCATAATAAGTTCGGTTCTGAGCGAAGCCTCATTTTATTATTGGTATTAAATACGGTGTGGAAAAATGTGACACTAACAATTTTATGCTGTTATTGACACGCTGAAAATGATAAAATGGACACAGAGTGGCTCAGAGAGATAAGAAAAAGAACATGCTATCAGGAAATTCCTACTAGTTCAGAAATTAAAACCTTTTGCTCTGAAAGCAGAAAGGGGAAACTGCTTAAGCACTGTAAGTAAACACTTCTAATTTTAGGAAATATTTCTTGAACTGTTTAAGTCTACATTATAGTTTTGATAGGTTAATTTTAAACACATTACTTGAGTCTAGCAATGCACATTGAGATAAACAAAGTAACCTTTGTATAATGACAGAAGTTATGCTAGCTTAGTGTTTCTTCTTTTTAGATGTGGTTCCTCATCATATGTTTTGTTATTCTATGTTTGGTCAGCTAGCGACAATGTGACTTTGAATAAACAGCTTACACAAATTGTTTTGGGCAACTATTGTCTTGATTTTTAGAATTAGATCTATAAAGTTTGCAGTGCAGCTAATTTTTATTTCAGTTTTCTTATCCACACAAATAACGGGACAATTGTTTGCAAAGACATGTGTTCCCAGTTATTGTGGTGCTCCTGACTGGCATTACAGGTATTGTGATATGACCTCCATCGCTGTCAAATGTTCATAAGATTAATCCAGCAACAAGAAAGGAAATGCCTAGTGAAAATTATAATGATTCATACAAATTCTAGACCACATGGTACAATCTGTGGTGATAATATCATTCTTAAATCTCATTTGTGTATAACCACAAAGAATGTAGAACAGAACTTGTGAACTCTGGTAATATATTAGCATTAAAATATTGGGTCTAATGCTTTTTGTTTTCTTGAATGTTTAACACATCGTAGTTGGCTTGTTGTCCATATACCATGTCACCCTTAATGACTATGTGTTGCATATACTTCTGGTATATGAAGTTATTTTTTTATTCCATGTATGTGTTTATAAAAATCTGACATTAACCTGTAAGTAAGTAGTCCCAACCTTAGATTTTCTCTCTGTGTTTAAGGCATGTATAGAGAAATGTCACTTCTAAGATTTTCTGTGTAACTGACATTTGTGTTTCTCTTTATGTTTCTGTTCATGTTTCTGTTATAAGCATTGATAGTTCTCAGATTTGCATGTGCATCTTGTACTATTTCCCTATGTTCCATAGTTATCTGTTATCATTTATTTGCTTTGCTGTTAGGGGTATACCATTGTGTCTTGTATTTAATTTGTGTTTCCAGTGTCACTGTCTCTCAGCTGTTTGTCCTTGCTAGTTTGGGTTGGTGCCTTTGTTATACAGCTATGACTCTTTTCAGGTGTCACATATACTTGACTGTTTCCTTAGTCGGCATCTTGCATATCGACATCATTAACTTATACTATGTTCCTATGTCCTGAGTATGTGTCCTGGCATCACTAGCATTCGTTATGCTATATAATTTCACAAAGAAAACAAATATTCAGTAGACAGACTAATGTATTTCCCTGGTGCTTTGGAGGACAGCCTTCAAGGAGGAGCAAAGAAAATAGTCTGATTTATTCTTTGTTTACTGGGTTAGTCCTACTAGGCTAGTGGACTCTTTTCAGGGGAGACCTGAGGTGATATTTGGCCAGGTCAGCAGGGAACCTCCCCTACTCTGTTCTGCAGGTGCTGTGGCACCTTTTTCTTCCACTTGAGCTACCCCTAACTCAAGCAAATGGGGCTTCAGTTAAAAATCTCATCCAAAGGATGGCACGTGCCATATCAACAATCCATCTACCTGGTGTGGGAATAGAACCTACAACCTTCTATACCAAAGGTGAGTGTGCTACCTGTTGTGCCACTGACTCATACATAAGTAATTAGCTAATTCCAATGACTTGTATATATTCTCCCATACATTCTCCAGTTGAACCAGCACTCAGTTTATTACACGACTGCTGCTTGATATTCTTTTAACTTCTTCCTTGAGTGAGCCCGACCAGCATGCCCAGTGTTAATCATTTAAATTCCAGTAGAAAACGTCTGTTTGCTGTAGTATCATTCAGCAGCCAGACGTTCCCATAGCGTAAGCTGAATGACAGAGCAAAATACAAGAAAAAGCAGGTATATTGTATAAAAGTAAAGGTGCCTTATTTACGTTGTATGTCTCCACTGTCCCTGATAAAATCATGACTTTAAACATTGAAAACAAAACCTGCCAGACAGCTTCTCTTTTCTCATTGCTTCTCCTGCACTTGACTGACGTACTGTAGACGCGTGGGAATAGACGTTGCTTATGCATGCAGTACATCAGCAAACAAGAAAAAGGTAGAAGAAGACAAGTGCCTTTATACAAAGCATTATTTAAGAGAGGCAAGCATTTTTTTATTAAATAATGTAATTGTGTAATAGAAATAATCCTCTTCTGTTTGTGGGTATATCAAGATTTACCATGGCTGGCTTTGTTTAATCATTTGGGTTTCACCCTCGTGATCAGACCAGACCAGCTGTGAGTAAATCCTGATATACCAATGCACACTTTTGGATTATTGCTTAAATGAATCATGAAGCACTGCTAATTTTAAAATATAAAACTTCGCCTCCCTATAGTTTAACTAAAGAGGTACAATGACATGCTTTGCTTAAATAGAATTAGAACACCGTGTTTGAAAACATTATGCAAGCCTTAAAATAAGTTGGGAAAAGTAACAATGTAAGGTAGGAAAGAGTTGAATGCATTTCTTTATTTTAAGTTTAATATCATGATTTATTAATTCATTTTATTGTTAGTTTAATTGGAGGATATAAATAAGTGGATACAAATAATTTATTTTGTCTGTTAATGTTTAAGACTGTCCAACAAGGCACTGGGGAAATAAATTAATATCTCCAATGCATCTCTTTTTCTCTGTAAAAATATTCATTTTGTTGATTGTTTATGTGAAAAATCATGTGTAAAAAAGCCAAGGCACTTCTATGGGATAGGCTTGTAAAGGCTCCAGGGGTATTAGCCTAGTACACATCTATGAACCTATTATGTTATGCAATGTTGCCCTCAGGATCTCCTATGTAAATTAATTCTTAAACATGCATATTTGGTATATGATTTTGCATATGATCCAGTCTTCTGTCTTTTGTATCGACTTCCATTTGTTTAATTTCTGTGTTGGGCGTGTTATTTTAAATGCCCTTCTAGTTATTTGTCATTGAATAACTATCTAGAATTTTGATGTCTTGCATTCACATTTGTGCCGAGTTACTGTTTTTGGTGACATTACAGCATAGAAATCTGTAATGCTACAGTTGTCAGGTATAATATTTGCATCTGTGTCACTTTAGTGTTTTTGGTAACACTACAGCCTAGAAATCTGTAATGTTGCTGTGGTCAGGTATAACATTTACGTTTGTGCCACGTTAGTGTTTTTGGTAACACTACAGCGTAGGAATCTGTAATGCTACAGTTATCAGGTATAATTACATTTATGCCATATTAGTGTTTTTGGTAACACTACAGCGTAGGACTCTGTAATGCTACAGTTGTCAGGTATAATTACATTTATGCCATATTAGTGTTTTTGGTAACACTACAGCGTAGGAATCTGTAATGCTACAGTTGTCAGGTATAATTACATTTATGCCATATTAGTGTTTTTGCTAACATTACAACCTAGGAATCTGTAATGCTGTGGTTGTCAGGTATATTTACATTGGTGATATGTTAGTGTTTTTGGTAAAATTACAACCTAGGAATCTGTAATGTTACAGTTGTCATGTATATTTACATTTGTGTCATATTAGTGTTTTTGGTAACACTACAGCTTAAAAATCTATAATGTTGCTGTGGTCAGGTATAACATTTACGTTTGTGCCACGTTAGTGTTTTTGGTAACACTACAGCCTAGGAATCTGTAATGCTACAGCTGTCAGGTATATTAAAACTGTGCCGTGTTAGTGTTTTTGGTAACATTACAGCGTAGGGATCAGTAATGTTACTTTTATCAGGTATAATATGTAAAGTTTTGCTATGTTACTGTTCTGTTAACAGTACAGCCTAGGAATTTATAATGCTACAGTTGTCAGGTATAATATTTACATTTGTGCCATGTTAGTGTTTCTGGTAATTCTACAGCCTAGGAATCTGTAATGCTACAGTTATCAGGAATATTATTTACATTTCTGCCATGTTAGTGTTTTTGGTAACAGTGTAGCCTAGGGATCTGTAATGACACAGTTGTCATGTATAATATTTACATTTGTGCTATGTTAGTGTTTTTGGTAACACTACAGCCTGGGAATCTGTAATGCTGCTAGGTAAGTTTACATTTGTGTCATGTTGGTGTTTTAGAAAACACTACAGCCTAGGAATCTGTAATGCTACAGTTGTCAGGAATAATATTTACATTTGTGCCATGTTAGTGTTTTTGGTAACAGTGTAGCCTAGGGATCTGTAATGCCACAGTTGTCACATATAATATTTACATTTGTGACATGTTAGTGTTTTTGGTAACACTACAGCCTAGGAATATGTAATGCTGCAGTGATCAGGTATGTTTACATTTGTGCCCTGTTAGTGTTTTTGGTAACATTACAGCCTAGGGATCTGTATTGCTAGAGTTGTTAGGTATAATATTTACATTTGTGCCATGTTAGTGTTTCTGGTAACATTACAGCCTAAGGATCTATATTTTTAGAGTTGTTAGGTATAATATTTACATTTGTGCCGTGTTAGTGTTTTTGGTAACACTACAGCCTAGGGATCTGTATTGCTAGAGCTGTTAGGTATGATATTTACTTTTGTGCTGTGTTAGTGTTTTTGGTAACACTACAGCCTAGGGATCTGTATTGCTAGAGTTGTTAGGTATAATATTTACATTTGTGCCGTGTTAGTGTTTTTGGTAACACTACAGCCTAGGGATATGTATTAATAGAGTTGTTAGGTATAATATTTACATTTGTGCCGTGTTAGTGTTTTTGGTAACATTACAGCCTAGGGATCTGTATTGCTAGAGTTGTTAGGTATAATATTTACATTTGTGCCGTGTTAGTGTTTTTGGTAACACTACAGCCTAGGGATCTGTATTGCTAGAGTTGTTAGGTATAATATTTACATTTGTGCCGTGTTAGTGTTTTTGGTAACACTACAGCCTAGGGATCTGTAAGGTAGGAAAAGAGTTGAATCTATTTCTTTGCTTTAAGCTTAATACTACCGTACATTAGCTAATGGATTGTTAGTTTAATTGGAGAATGTATAAAAGTAGATGAAATTAATTTTTGTTGGTTTGTTCCTCTTTAAGGCTGCCCACCAACGCACTGGAGAAATAAATGAATTTGTCTGCATTGCCTCTGCTGTCTTTGTTTTACCTGTCGTCAGGTATATTATTTACATTTGTGCTGCTCCCTAGGATATTTGTCACACTGCTCTACCACATGCTTTTCTACAGACTAATGACATCTGTAAACAGAATATAGATTTGCATTTGTGTCTTCGGTGCAATTGTAGATGCTTCTGTTACTTGATTGAGGAGAATTAATGTGACACATGCAATTGTTTTCATCCTATTGGCATCAGAATATATGTATCTGTGTTAAATAAAGTAGATCTGAAGGAACGACGTAGTGGAATTTAAATTCTTTCTCACAGCAATGCCATAATAAAAAGTTTGACAGATTCTGACTGATGCCTCATTTTATAATCTGTATTAAACAGGGTGTGGAAAATATGACACTAACAATTTGTGTCCTTTTATTGACACTCTTAATATGACAAAATGGATACAGAGTGGCTTAGAGAGATAAGAAAAAGAACATGCTATCAGGAAATTCCTACTAGTTCAGAAATTTAAAATTTTTGCTCTGAAAAGCAGAAATGGGACACTACATAAGCATTGTAAGTAAACACTTCTAATTTTATGAAATATCTCTTGAACTGTTTAAGTCTACAGTATAATTTATTAGGTATATTTTAAAGGAATTACTTGATTCTGGACAATGCACATTATGTTTAGATAAAATTGTATAATGACAGATGTTATATGCTTACTTAGAATATCTTCTTTTTAGATATGATTCCTCATCATATGTTTGGTCAGCTACTGACAATGTGAATTTGAATAAACAGCTTATACAAACTGTTTTGGGCAACTATTGTCTTGCCTTTAATAATTAGAACTGTAAAGTTTGCAGTGCACCTCATTTTTATTTCAGTTTTCTTATCCACTCAAATAACGGACAATTGTTTGCAAAGACATGTGTTCCCAGTTATTGTGGTGCTCCTGACTGGCATTACAGGTATTGTGATATGACCTCCATCGCTGTCAAATGTTCATAAGATTAATCCAGCAACAAGAAAGGAAATGCCTAGTGAAAATTATAATGATTCATACAAATTCTAGACCACATGGTACAATCTGTGGTGATAATATCATTCTTAAATCTCATTTGTGTATAACCACAAAGAATGTAGAACAGAACTTGTGAACTCTGGTAATATATTAGCATTAAAATATTGGGTCTAATGCTTCTTGTTTTCTTGAATGTTTAACACATCGTAGTTGGCTTGTTGTCCATATACCATGTCACCCTTAATGACTATGTGTTGCATATACTTCTGGTATATGAAGTTATTTTTTTATTCCATGTATGTGTTTATAAAAATCTGACATTAACCTATAAGTAAGTAGTCCCAACCTCAGGTTTTCTGTCTGTGTTTAAGGCATGTATAGAGAAATGTCACTGCTAAGATTTTCTGTGTAACTGACATTTGTGTTTCTCTTTATGTTTCTGTTCATGTTTCTGTTATAAGCATTGATAGTTCTCAGATTTGCATGTGTATCTTGTACTATTTCCCTATGTTCCATAGTTATCTGTTATCATTTATTTGCTTTGCTGTTAGGGGTATACCATTGTGTCTTGTATTTAATTCGTGTTTCCGGTGTCACTGTCTCTCAGCTGTTTGTCCTTGCTAGTTTGGGTTGGTGCCTTTGTTATACAGCTATGTCTCTTTTCAGGTGTCACATATACTTGTCTGTTTCCTTAGTCGGCATCTTGCATATCGACATCATTAACATTAACTTATACTATGTTCCTATGTCCTGAGTATGTGTCCTGGCATCACTAGCATTCATTATGCTAAATAATTTCACAAAGAAAACAAATATTCAGTAGACAGACTAATGTATTTCCCTGGTGCTTTGGAGGACACCCTTCAAAGAGGAGCAAAGAAAATAGTCTGATTTATTCTTTGTTTACTGGGGTAGTCCTACTAGGCTAGTGGACTCTTTTCAGGGGAGACCTGAGGTGATATTTGGCCAGGTTAGCAGGGAACCTCCCCTACTCTGTTCTGCAGGTGCTGTGGCACCTTTTTCTTCCACTTGAGCTACCCCTAACTCAAGCAAATGGGGCTTCAGTTAAAAATCTCATCCAAAGGATGGCACGTGCCGTATCAACAATCCATCTACCTGGTGTGGGAATAGAACCTACAACCTTCTATATCAAAGGTGAGTGTGCTACCTGTTGTGCCACTGACTCATACATAAGTAATTAACTAATTCCAATGACTTGTATATATTCTCCCATACATTCTCCAGTTAAACCAGCACTCAGTTTATTACACGACTGCTGCTTGATATTCTTTTAACTTCTTGAGTGAGCCCGACCAGCATGCCCAGTGTTAATCATTTAAATTCCAGTAGAAAACACCTGTTTGCTGTAGTATCATTCAGCAGCCAGACGTTCCCATAGCGTAAGCTGAATGACAGAGCAAAATACAAGAAAAAGCAGGTATATTGTATAAAAGTAAAGGTGCCTTATTTACGTTGTATGTCTCCACTGTCCCTGATAAAATCATGACTTTAAACATTGAAAACAAAACCTGCCAGACAGCTTCTCTTTTCTCATTGCTTCTCCTGCATTCGATTGATATACTGTAGACGCGTGGGAATAGATGTTGCTTATGCATGCAGTACATCAGCAAACAAGAAAAAGGTAGAAGAAGACAAGTGTCTTTATACAAAGACATTATTTAAGAGAGGCAAGCATTTTATTATTAAATAATGTAATTGTGTAATAGAAAAATTCCACTTCTGCTTGTGGATATCTAAAGATTTACCATGGCTGACTTTGTTTAATCACTTGGGTTTCACCCACGTGATCAGACCAGACCAGCTGTGAGTAAATCCTGATATACCAATGCACACTTTTGGATTATTGCTTAAATGAATCATGAAGCACTGCTAATTTTAAAATATAAAACTTCACCTCCCTATAGTTTAACTAAAGAGGTACAATGACATGCTTTGCTTAAAAAGAATTCAAACACCGTGTTTGAAAACATTATGCAAGCCTTAAAACAAGTTGGGAAAAGTAATATTAATGTAAGGTAGGAAATAGTTGAATGCATTTCTTTATTTTAAGTTCAATATCATGATTTATTAATTCATTTTATTGTTAGTTTAATTGGAGGATATAAATAAGTGCATACAAATAATTTATTTTGTCTGTCACTGTTTAAGACTGTTAAACAAGGCACTGGGGAAATAAATTAATATCTCCAATGCATCTTTTTTCTCTGTAAAAATATTAATTTTATTTATAATTTCTGTAAAAAAATCATGTGCAAAAAAGTCAAGGCACTTCTATGGGCTAGCTTGTAAAGGCTTCAGGGCCATTACCTTAGTACATGCCTATGAACTTAATATGTTATGCAATGTTGCCCTCAGGATCTCCTATGTAAATGAGTTCTTAAACATGCATATTTGGTATATGATTTCGCATATGATCCAGTATTCTGTCTTTTTTATCGACTTCTATTTGTTTAATTTCTGTGTTGGGCATGTTATTTTAAATGCTCTTCTAGTTATTTGTCGTTGAATCACTATGTAGAATTTTGATGTCTTGCATTCACATTTGTGCCTTGTTAGTGTTTTTGGTAAAATTACAGCATAGAAATCTGTAATGCTACATTTGTCAGGTATAATGGTGGGTGAATAACAATCCTGTACAGCATGGCAATGAGCAAAATAATAATGATTTAACCCGTTTTCAGGACCTGCGTAGGAGAAGTGAAAGGTTAGCAGAAAAAGAAAGAGAAAGAAAAAAATTCACATCAGGATTTTACATCCCCCAGACCGGTCAGGGGGGAGGGGGATGAAATTTCAGCAGCAGAGATGGAACAAATAGTTACTATTATGAACGCTGAAACTTCATATGGTGCAGCTGAAGATTTTTCTAACAATACGGACTATACTGTAGTTAAAAAGAATAATTTCTCTGTTTACAATTACACTGATATAGAGGTCAAGAATGAATATTTTGACTTGTTCACAAGAGGTCTGCATTATGTTCCAGCACGCTCCTTTAAGCTAGAAACAGAATTAGTAGAGCTTAAATTATTTGTTCGACATTTGAATTTGGCCTTTCATTTTAAAGGTCAACCTTGTCCAGATAATACACTTTCTAGAAAAAGCACTTTTAACCCCCCTATACTATAAAGGTGTTTGAAGAATTGGTCGAGAGGGATATTAGAGTATTAGATAACAAAAAAACAGCCACGGTTGCATCTAATTTAAAACAAGGAGAGGTTAACTTGATAAAATTTCTCAAGGATGAAAAGTGTAGAGTGATGAAGCCGGATAAAGGGGGTGGTTTGGTTTTAATGTATACAACAGACTATGACACTTACATTCATTGTATGTTGCAAGATTCTGAACAGTATGATTTAATTTCAAGAAATGAGTTACACATAGCATATGCCAAAATTAACTACTTATTAATGGATCATTTACTACAAGGAGCTATAAATGAGAAATTATATAATTATTTATTAGTTTCCAAACCAATAACCCCAATGATTTTTGGTATTCCAAAAACACACAAAGGGTTAAACCCTTTGAATTTTAGACCAATTGTTTTTGGTCAATGGGGCATCACTGAGCCCTTAGGGAAATATATAGATCACATGTTAAAACAATTTGTTACATCCCTAAGGTATTTATGTAAAGACTCTTGGGATTTTTTAAGAGGTATAAGGTCAGACCTTTATAACCCAGATCTACTTATGGTAACAATTGACATAGTACAACTTTTTCCCAGTATACCCCATTCTGTGGGTTTGGAATGGTTTAATGAGGTAATAGTGAATGAAGCTAATATGAATGCTAATGTTACTAATTTATTAATTGAATTTATGGAGATGGTCTTGATGAACAATTTTATTTGTTTCAATGGAGAAATATACAGGCAAAAAACAGGGGTGGCAATGGGTGCCTCCTGTGCTTCCTTGTATGCTAACATTGTATTACACAAATGGGAGCAAACTTTTATTTTTAACACAGATTGGGTGAAATATATTAAACACTATGTTAGGTATTTGGATGACATTTGTCTTTAGTGGTGTGGGACATTAAATGTTTTTAATGAGTTTATTCATTACATTAATACAACCACATCTTTAATAACCTTCATACACACAGTTAGTGAAAATACTTTGAATTATTTAGATATAACCCTTATTAAGGATGTAGCTGACAACATTTTTGCTTCCAAGATTTATAGAAAGCCCACATACTCAAATTCATTTCTGCATTTTGAAAGCAGTCATCCTTTTCATCAGAAAAAAGGAATTGTTAAAGGGCAATTTATACGTGCATCTAGAATGCCCAGTACTATGGATTATTTCCTTGAAGAGGTTACTTTCTTGAAAGAGAGATTTACTGAAAGAGGCTATCCTATTTCATTGATTAATGGTTTGGCCTTGGAGGTAACTGCATGTAGGAATGAAAAATGCCCTCCTTTATTAGGAATGATGGATACAGATGCAAGAAAAGTGGATGGTGATATTCACAACACCGACCGGACTGATTATATTCATACATATTCCAACAATTCAAGTTCAGTAGAGGAAGTAATATTAAAATATTGGCCGGTTCTTACACTAAATGAAGAACTAAGAGGGGTAATCACTCTAAATTTGTTAGGCGTAGAGACACCAATATGACAGAAATATTTGAAAGAAAACAGATCACAAACACACCCTTTGATGGGTTAAGGAAGGGAACCTATAAGTGTGTGATGTGTAAGCAATGTAAAGCTATCATTAATAATGACACTGTATACATCCCATCAAGAAAATATCTATGTCAAACTAATGGTTATTTCAACTGCAATGCAAAGCATGTGGTTTATTTGGGTTTGTGTATAAAATGTCAGTTTCTACATAGGAAAAATGGAAAGGACACTTAGACATAGAATCTATGAGCATTTTTATGATGTCTCTAAGAAAAAAAAATCCAATGCTTTCTATAAACACTTATTGGTTTGCCCCAATATGGAAATTAAGTTTTTTGTTTTGGAGCAAATTATCCCTGACAATAGGGGTGGTGACTGGGAATCCAAATTAGAATTTATGGAATTGTTATGGCAGCTAAAATTAAATGCTGGAAAATGGCCCGGGTTGAATGACAGTGTGAATTTAGTAGTGTTTTAAAATTGAGAAGGGCCAAATTATGATTATTTAATTATTAATTATCATTTTAAAGTTGTTTGTGGTTTGTTATATTTTGCTTGTAATGTATGAGTTCATGGTTTAGAACTGTAATGTAAATATTTATTATTAATATATTTTTTACATATATTTTTTATATATATTTTTATGTGGTGCATTTTTTAGGATATGCACATTTATGATGGTTAATTATTCATTTTAGGGTTTTTATTTAACTATTATTTAAACAAAACACTATGTGCATATTCTTAATTCATTCATTGGGTTTGTTTAATGATAAAGTGCAATATTAGGTTGATACAACTTTAAGCAGTTATTCAAATATACTGATTTAATTAATTAACTTAATTGATCACATGATTTATGCATTACATATATAAATGAAGTTTGAGTTTTAATTGTTTTTATCTTGATAAAGCTCAGCATCAGCTGAGTGAAAGCGCTTGATACATTTTATGTGGTGTGGTGTTCAACAATATAATAATACATTTTACAGACTACAATCTTCAGTTTCCAGGCTGGTACTTCGCTCCCACCGTGGATTTATCATCTTTTGTCAAGTATAATATTTACATTTGTGCCATGTAAGTGTTTTGGCAGCTCTACAGCCTAGGAATCTGTAACGTTACAGTTGTAAGGTATATTTACATGTGTGCCATGTTAGGGTTTTCGGTAACACTACAACCTAGGACTCTGTAATGTTGCAGTTGTCAGGTATTATATTTACATTTGTTCCATGTTAGTGTTTTTGGTAACACTACTGCCAAGGAATCTGTAATGTTACAGTTGTCAGATATAATATTTTCATTTGTGCCATGTTAATGTTTCTGGTAACATTACAGCCTAGGAATCTGTAATGTTAACATTGTCAGGTATAATATTTACATTTGTGCCATGTTAGTGTTTTTCATAAAACTGTAGGCTAGGAATGTGTAATGCTACAGTTGTCAGGTATAATAACCACATTTGTGCCACATTAGGGTTTTTGGTAATTCTAAAGCCTAGGAATCTGTAATACTACAGTTGTCTGGCATAATATTTATATTTGTGCCATGTTAGTGTTTCTGTTAACACTACAGCCTAGGAATGTATAATGCTACAGTTGTCAGGTGTATTTCCATTTGTGCCATGTTAGTGGTTTTCATAACATTACAGCCTAGGAATCTGTAATGTTACTGTTGTTAGGTATATTTGCATTTGAACCATGTTTGTGTTTTTGGTAACACTACAGCCTAGGAATCTGTAATGGTACAGTTGTCAGGTATAATTACATTTGTGCCGCATTAGTGTTTTGGTAACACTACAGCCTAGGAATCTGTAATGTTACTGTTGTTAGGTATATTTGCATTTGCACCATGTTAGTGTTTTTGGTAATACTACAGCCTAGGAATCTGTAATGCTACAATTGTCAGGTATATTTACATTGGTGCCATGTTAGTGTTTTGGTAACACTACAGCCTAGGAATCTGTAATGTTAACATTGTCAGGTATAATATTTACATTTGTTCCACATTAGGGTTTTTGGTAATTCTACAGCCTAGGAATCTGTAATACTACAGTTGTCTGGCATAACATTTACATTTCCACCATGTTAGTGTTTTTGATAACACTACAGCCTAGGAAACTGTAATGCTACAGTTGTCAGGTGTATTTACATTTGTGCCATGTTACTGGTTTTCATAACACTACAGCCTAGGAATCTGTAATTTCACTGTTGTTAGATTTATTTGCATTTGTGCCATGTTAGTGTTTTTGGTAACACTACAGCCTAAGAATCTGTAATGGTACAGTTGTCAGGTATATTTACATTTGTGCCATGTTAGTGTTTTTGGTAACACTACAGCCCAGGTATCTGTAATGTTACTGTTGTCAGGTATAATATTTACATTTGTGCCATATTAGTGTTTTTTGTAACAATTCAGGGAAATAATTTATAATGTTACTGTTGTCAGGTGTAATATTTACAGTTGTGCCATGTTAGTGTTTTTGGTAACACTACAGCCTAGCAATCTGTAATGTTAACATTGTCAGGTATAATATTTACATTTGTGCTATGATAGGGTTTTTGCTAACACTACTGGCTGGGAATGTGTAATGCTACAGTTGTCAGATGTAATAATTACAAGTGTGCCATAAGTTAGTGTTTTTGGTAACAGTACAGCATAGCAATCTGTAATGCTAACATTGTCAGGTTTAATCAACACGTGGAGGAACACTTGCAGATAAACACTCCTTATCCAGAAATAAAATAAACAAAGTTTGATGGCAAGTGGATAGGAGCGAAGCTAGACAGTAAACAAATATAGTTCAAGTCCAACACAAAGCCCTTCAGAGTTTCAAATATTCCAAGTAATCCAAATAGAACCACCAAGTCCTGTGGTAAATATTCTTTATTCAACAGACAAGCGCTTTCGCTGAGTACAGCTTCTTCAGGTCAATTCAAAAAACAAAATCAAGTCCCATAATATGTAGGTAATCCAATTAAATGGCAACAAAGTCAATTAAACATTTAAAAGGGAAATGTAATGTTAATAAAGACTTATAAAAACATATAAAATATTACTCAAATTAAAACCTCTATAGCACTTATAATAAAAACATATGTGTGAGAACATGTAAGGGACAAATATGTGTATAAGTGGAATTGTATAAGTTTATTAAAACAATATACTAGTGTGTACAAGACTCACAGATACAAGAGCTGGTCTATTATGTTATTCCTAGTTACTGTTATGTGATGCAGATTGTCTATTTAATGTGCCTACGTCTCCTAAGCCTGGGTTTGATGGATGATCTCTCATTCAACCCTGATCCATGGTCAGCCCTCAATCTAACTATCCAATCACTTTCCCTGCTTTCAGTGTAATTCCTTAGGTCACCTCCTCTCTTGTTCGGGGTGACAACCTCTAGGGCTCTAAACAGAAATGTATGTGTGTGGTCATTATTGCTAACATGCTTGGCTAAGGCATTGTGGGTCGATCCTTTCCTTATATGATATGCATGTTCTCTTATTCTGTCCCTAAATTTATTCGTCTTTCCCACATAAAAACTGGTACATACCTGACATACTGCAAGATATATCACATTGCTGGTCATGCAGTCAGCAGTAGCAGTGGTATCAAAAATCCTTCGTGTATCAGGATGTACAAATTCAGTGGAATTGTCAATGTATGAGCAGAAATTACAATGTCCACAAGATACTGTGTACTGTCTAGTAGTTGTAACCTGCTTAACCTGTCTCGGATAACATAGTATCCTCTTAAGATTTTTTCTGTTCCTATATTGGAACTTTGGGGCATCACCAACAATGTCCCTAATGGCATTGTCAATCTTGAAAATTTCCCAAAATTTACCAATTATTTCTCTCATCTCAAAATGATCTGATGTAAAAGTAGTGGTAAATTTCACAACTGGTGAAGTAGTGGTAGTAGGTGTATTTCTACCAAGTGTGTCTATAGCCTCATTCGGTCCAAAATAGGGTGCTGCTACTGTATGTCTTAAATCATGTATATTATGTAGATTGTCCTCAATCTCAGTGATACCATACCCTCTATCTAGCAATCTCGGTTTTAAATTCACCAATTCCATGTCAAAGCCCTCTTCGGTTGGGTTCAGTCTAGAGGCTCTGATGGCTTGGCCCTTGATAATATTTTTAAAAACAAAAGAGGGATGCATGCTAGATCTCAATAATAGAGAATTGCTATAGCACGTCTTCCTGAAAACACCAGTATTGATCAAGCCATCCGATAGTTTCTCTATATACAGGTCCAAAAATTCAATCTTATCTAATGAAAAATTCATAGTAAATGTGAGGTAATTAGTTAAACCATTCACATCATTCAAGAATAGTGCCAATTGCTCCACAGTGCCATTCCATAGAACAAAGACATCATCCACAAAACGCCGGAATAATATAACATGTTGTTTGAAGGCTTCTAAATTGAATAGTACCTTCTCTTCCCAGCAGGCTAAAAACATATTGGCGTAGCTATTAGCGCAAGGTGTTCCCATAGCTACGCCATCAACCTGCCTATAAAGAGCATCATCAAACATGAAAATGTTGTTCTCCAATATTAGTTCTAAGAAATGAACCAATAAATCTATTTTCACTTCATTGTAATCACTATGTATATGTAAATAGTCAGATATATAAGTGAGTCCAAGTTGATTGGGGATAACAGTGAAGAGAGACTGTATATCAAATGTCACAAAAATATAATCACCCACTGACTCATGACTCTTGAGGCATTCGTAGAAGTCCAATAGAAACTGTTTCGAATCTCTTAATACACATGTATTTTTATTCAAGATGGGTCTTAAATTCTTTTCTATGTATACCGAGAGATGCTCAGTGACCCATCCTCGACCAGAGACAATAGGTCTCATGGGTGGATTAGCGGCATCTTTGTGAATTTCTGCTCATACATTGACAATTCCACTGAATTTGTACATCCTGATACACAAAGGATTTTTGATACCACTGCTACTGCTGACTGCATGACCAGCAATGTGATATATCTTGCAGTATGTCAGGTATGTACCAGTTTTTATGTGGGAAAGACTAACCGCAAATTTAGGGACAGAATAAGAGAACATGCATATCATATAAGGAAAGGATCGACCCACAATGCCTTAGCCAAGCATGTTAGCAATAATGACCACACACATACATTTCTGTTTAGAGCCTAGAGGTTGTCACCGAACAAGAGAGGAGGTGACCTAAGGAATTACACTGAAAGCAGGGAGAGTGATTGGAAAGTTAGATTGAGGGCTGACCATGGATCAGGGTTGAATGAGAGAGCATCCATCAAACCCAGGCTTAGGAGACGAGGCATTAAATAGACACTCTGCATCACATAACAGTAACTAGGAATAACATAATAGACCAGCTCTTGTATCTGTGAGTCTTGTACACACTAGTATATTGTTTTAATAAACTTATACAATTCCACTTATACACATATTTGTCCCTTACATGTTCTCACATATATGTTTTTATTATAAGTGCTATAGAGGTTTTAATTTGAGTAATATTTTATATGTTTTTATAAGTCTTTATCAACATTACATTTCCCTTTTAAATGTTTAATTGACTTTGTTGCAATTTAATTGGATTACCTACATATTATGGGACTTGATTTTGTTTTTTGAATTGACCTGAAGAAGCTGTACTCAGCGAAAGTGCTTGTCTGTTGAATAAAGAATATTTACCACAGGACTTGGTGGTTCTATTTGGATTACTTGGAATATTTGAAACTCTGAAGGGCTTTGTGTTGGACTTGAACTATATTTGTTTGCTGTCTAGCTTCGCTCCTATCCACTTGCTATCAAACTTTGTTTATTTTATTTCTGGATAAGGAGTGTTTATCTGCAAGTGTTCCTCCACATGTTGAATAATATTTATTCCTTCAGTACACTTGCAGGAGCGGACGTTGATTGCATCAGTATTTTTGTTACATTTGCCTTACATTTGCGTTGCTTCAATCGATATGGCTAACATAGAATTGGACTACATTCCTCGAGGTGAACACCAGAGGAAAGAAGTCCTTATGAGGAGGTTTAAGCAGTACCTGGATGGTACTGCTTCTTTGCCTTCGCAACTAGAGAGTTTGGCGCCAAGAGATGACATCACGAGAAGGACCGTCAATATGGAGAAGCTGCACAGGCTTCTTGATGAGACTGAAAGAAGCTTCTTTAAACTTAAGAGGGTCCAGATACAGCGACTGCATTTGCAGTTTTGTATTGACAGAAATATCGTTCCACGAGGTTTGTGGATATTCAACATGCCCAGTCAGGGCAGAGACTACCCAGAATTGCTGTCAGCTTGGCAAAAGCTGAACCTGGATGCTAGTCGGAGGTATATGGAGCTTCTGATTACTTTTTTTGAACCAGAGGAGACAGCGTTGACTGTGGATATTAATAATAAACAAACTGCCATTTTAAGCGAGTTTGCAGAAGGTACAGTGCAACCACGTTTTGAGAACATGTTAGATAGTGTGTTAGCACTAGAGCGCAAACTAATGCAACAGAAAAAACATAAAATAATAAGAGATTTAAATGATTTTAAATTAGGCCATGTCTTCACATGGCCTAGGAATAATTTTAATTCTGATAATGTTTCTGGTATAGATAGTAATGTACAACCTAATATTACTGCTGATAATAATGTGAACAGGAATGTGCATATGAGACACCAGAACTTATATTCTGTGTTGCACTAACATTTCCATCAGTAATTACATCACTTGTTCCCATTAAATTAACAGAAGATGTTCTCACATCTCTCATAACACTCATATTGTTTCCAGAGTTAATGTCCTATTGGTGACATTAATGTGGAGAGTGTCAGGACTGAAGGTCAGATATCTATGAATGGTGCTGTCAACATTAGACACAATGACACTTTGCAACAGCAGGGGAGGGATGTGGAGGTGGATGGAGTCACATCACACACTGATTCTATTGACCCTGCAGGATCCATAGTGATGACTAACACTGATTCTAATGATGTAATACACTTAGTGCATCCCAGTATGCATACTGGAACCAATCTATATCCTGAGGTACAAATAGTTAAAAATAAGCCCGTCACTAGTAATAACAAGGACATATGTCTAATCAGATGAACTTACATTCTGATTCACCTTTGAATGTTTCTTTTCCCCTTCCGGTTCGTTTGGAGAAGGGTCCCAGATGTGCACGATCCATGAGTCGTGGACGACAGAAAAGGAAACTTTCAGAGGAACTTCCACAGAATCAAACCTTAAAGAAGATGTGGAACAAAGACAGACGTTGATACATAATCTGTCTGATAGACTCTTGACTGAAGATTTTTCACTATTAAGTAAAGGGATGAATTTTATACCCAAATGTACAAGTAATATCACTGAAACTATGGTAGATTTGAAAGTATTTTGTAGAAATGTCATGCTCAGGTTATTACATAAGGGGACTGGACCTAGTGAACAGACGAAAGGTGAATTTGTCTTTAAAAATCTTAGTGATTATGTTCCAGTTAACCACCCACTAATAGAGACATTTCAGCGTCTCACGGAAGAAGAACTTTACAAATATTATGATGGCAATATACAAAGGAAGTCTTATAGGAGAGACAACCTTACATATATTGAAAGAATTAGTCTTAGGGATTTACAGGATGACAATTCTATTGTTGTTAGACCTGCAGACAAGGGAGGACGTGGTGGTAATGAACACCCTACATTATTACAACTCAATGAATGACATGTTGAGTGATTGTTTTATCAGATTGTTACATCTGAGATGACGAAGGATACCATAAGGCTGATAAAGGATACTCTATTAGACATTCATTTGAGTGGACTAATAGATAGAGACCTATATGAATACTTGATTATTAAAGAACCTATGATGCCAGTTATCCATGGTCTCCTAAAATTCACAAAGATGCCGCTAATCCACCCATGAGACCTATTGTCTCTGGTCGAGGATGGGTCACCGAGCATCTCTCGGTATACATAGAAAAGAATTTAAGACCCATCTTGAATAAAAATACATGTGTATTAAGAGATTGAAACAGTTTCTATTGGACTTCTCTAATGCCTCAAGAGTCATGAGTCAGTGGGTGATTATATTTTTGTGACATTTGATATACAGTCTCTCTTCACTGTTATCCCCAATCAACTTGGACTCACTTATATATCTGACTATTTACATATACATAGTGATTACAGTGAAGTGAAAATAGATTTATTGGTTCATTTCTTAGAACTAATATTGGAGAACAACATTTTCATGTTTGATGATGCTCTTTATAGGCAGGGTGATGGCGAGCTATGGGAACACCTTGCTAATAGCTATGCCAATATGTTTTAGCCTGCTGGGAAGAGAAGGTACTATTCAATTTAGAAGCCTTCAAACAACATGTTATATTATTCCGGCTTTTGTGGATGATGTCTTTGTTCTATGGAATGGCACTGTGGAGCAATTGGCACTATTCTTGAATGATGTGAATGGTTTAACTAATTACCTCACATTTACTATGAATTTTTCATTAGATAAGATTGAATTTTTGGACCTGTATATAGAGAAACTATCGGATGGCTTGATCAATACTGGTGTTTTCAGGAAGACGTGCTATAGCAATTCTCTATTATTGAGATCTAGCATGCATCCCTCTTTTGTTTTTAAAAATATTATCAAGGGCCAAGCCATCAGAGCCTCTAGACTGAACCCAACCGAAGAGGGCTTTGACATGGAATTGGTGAATTTAAAAGGGAGATTGCTAGATAGAGGGTATGGTATCACTGAGATTGAGGACAATCTACATAATATACATGATTTAAGACATACAGTAGCAGCACCCTATTTTGGACCGAATGAGGCTATAGACACACTTGGTAGAAATACACCTACTACCACTACTTCACCAGTTGTGAAATTTACCACTACTTTTACATCAGATCATTTTGAGATGAGAGAAATAATTGGTAAATTTTGGGAAATTTTCAAGATTGACAATGCCATTAGGGACATTGTTGGTGATGCCCCAAAGTTCCAATATAGGAACAGAAAAATCTTAAGAGGATACTATGTTATCCGAGACAGGTTAAGCAGGTTACAACTACTAGACAGTACACAGTATCTTGTGGACATTGTAATTTCTGCTCATACATTGACAATTCCACTGAATTTGTACATCCTGATACACGAAGGATTTTTGATACCACTGCTACTGCTGACTGCATGACCAGCAATGTGATATATCTTGCAGTATGTCAGGTATGTACCAGTTTTATGTGGGAAAGACGAACCGCAAATTTAGGGACAGAATAAGAGAACATGCATATCATATAAGGAAAGGATCGACCCACAATGCCTTAGCCAAGCATGTTAGCAATAATGACCACACACATACATTTCTGTTTAGAGTTCTAGAGGTTGTCACCCCGAACAAGAGAGGAGGTGACCTAAGGAATTACACTGAAAGCAGGAGAGTGATTGGATAGTTAGATTGAGGGCTGACCATGGATCAGGGTTGAATGAGAGAGCATCCATCAAACCCAGGCTTAGGAGACGTAGGCACATTAAATAGACACTCTGCATCACATAACAGTAACTAGGAATAACATAATAGACCAGCTCTTGTATCTGTGAGTCTTGTACACACTAGTATATTGTTTTAATAAACTTATACAATTCCACTTATACACATATTTGTCCCTTATATGTTTTTATTATAAGTGCTATAGAGGTTTTAATTTGAGTAATATTTTATATGTTTTTATAAGTCTTTATTAACATTACATTTCCCTTTTAAATGTTTAATTGACTTTGTTGGAATTTAATTGGATTACCTACATATTATGGGACTTGATTTTGTTTTTTGAATTGACCTGAAGAAGCTGTACTCAGCGAAAGCACTTGTCTGTTGAATAAAGAATATTTACCACAGGACTTGGTGGTTCTATTTGGATTACTTGGAATATTTGAAACTCTGAAGGGCTTTGTGTTGGACTTGAACTATATTTGTTTGCTGTCTAGCTTCGCTCCTATCCACTTGCTATCAAACATTGTCAGGTTTAATATTTACATTTGTGCCATGTTAGTGTTTTGGTAACACTACAGCCTAGGAATATGTAATGTTATTGATGTTAGGTGTATTTGTATTTGTGCTGTGTTATTGTTTTAGGTAACACTACAACCTTGGAATCTGTAATGTTTCAGTTGTCAGGTATATTTACATTTGTGCCATGTTAGTGTTTTTGGTAACATTACAGCCCAGAAATCTTTAATGTTACTGTTGTCAGGAATAATATTTACAGTTGTTCCATATTAGTGTTTTTTTGTAAAACTTCAGCCAAAGAATTTGTAATGTTACTGTTGTCTAGTGTAAAATATACAGTTGTGCCATGCTAGTGTTTTTCGTAAAACTACAGCTTTGGAATCTGTAATGCTACAGTTGTCAGGTATAATAATTACATTTTTGCCATGTTTGTGTTTTTGGTAATACTACAGCCTAGAAATCTGTAATGCTACAGTTGTCAGGTATATTTACATTTGTGCCAAGTTAGTGTTTTTGGTAACACTACAGAATCTGTAATGCTACAGTTGTCAGTTATATTTACATTTGTGGCATGTTAGCGTTTTTGGTAAAACTACAGTCTTGAATATGCAATGCTATAGTTGTCTGTTATAATATTTACATTTGCGCCATGTTTGTGTTTCTTGGTAACAATACAGCCTAATAATCTGTAATGCTACAGTTGTCAGCTATATTTACATTTGTGCCATGTTAGTGTTTTTGGTAACACTACAGCCTTGGAATCTCTAATGTAACAGTTGTCAGGCATAATATTTACATTTGTGCCAAGTTAGTGTTTTTGGTAACAATACAGCCTAGGAATCTGTAATGCTACAGTTGTCAGCTATATTTACATTTGTGCCATGTTAGCGTTTTTGGTAAAACTACAGTCTTGAATATGCAATGCTATAGTTGTCTGGTATAATATTTACATTTGCGCCATGTTTGTGTTTTTTGGTAACAATACAGCCTTGGAATCAGAAATTCTATAGTTGTCATGTATAATATTTACATTTGTGCTATGTTAGTGTTTTGGTAATACTACAGCCTTGGAATCTGTAATGTTACAGTTGTCAGGTATAATGTTTAGATTTGTGCCATGTTAGCATTTTTGATAACACTGCAGCCCAGGAATCTGTAATGCTACTGTTGTCAGGTATAATATTTTCATTGTACCATGTTAGTGTTTTTGGTAACACTACAGCCTAGGAATCTGTAATGTTACTGTTGTCATGTATAATATTTGCATTTTTGGCATGTTAGTTTTTCTGGGAACACTACAGGCTAGGAATCTGTAATGTTAACATTGTCAATTATAATATTTACATTTGTGCCATGTTAGTGTTTCTGGTAACATTACAGCCTAGGGATCTGTATTGCTAGAGTTGTTAGGTATAATATTTACATCTGTGCCGTGTTAGTGTTTTTGGTAACAGTAGCCTCGGGATCTGTAATGTTGCAGTTATTTTGGTATGTTTTCATTTGTGCCGTGTTAGTGTTTTTGGTAACACTACAGCCTAGGGATCTGTATTGCTAGAGTTGTTAGGTATAATATTTACATCTGTGCCGTGTTAGTGTTTTTGGTAACAGTAGCCTCGGGATCTGTAATGTTGCAGTTATTTTGGTATGTTTTCATTTGTGCCGTGTTAGTGTTTTTGGTAACACTACAGCCTAGGGATCTGTATTGCTAGAGTTGTTAGGTATAATATTTACATTTGTGCCGTGTTAGTGTTTTTGGTAACACTACAGCCTAGGAATCTATAAGGTAGGAAAAGAGTTGAATCTATTTCTTTGCTTTAAGCTTAATACTACCGTACATTAGCTAATGGATTGTTAGTTTAACTGGAGAATGTATAAAAGTAGATGAAATTAATTTTTGTTGGTTTGTTCCTCTTTAAGGCTGCCCACCAACGCACTGGAGAAATAAATGAATTTGTCTGCATTGCCTCTGCTGTCTTTGTTTTACCTGTCGTCAGGTATATTATTTACATTTGTGCTGCTCCCTAGGATATTTGTCACACTGCTCTACCACATGCTTTTCTACAGACTAATGACATCTGTAAACAGAATATAGATTTGCATTTGTGTCTTCGGTGCAATTGTAGATGCTTCTGTTACTTGATTGAGGAGAATTAATGTGACACATGCAATTGTTTTCATCCTATTGGCATCAGAATATATGTATCTGTGTTAAATAAAGTAGGTCTGAAGGAACGACGTAGTGGAATTTAAATTCTTTCTCACAGCAATGCCATAATAAAAAGTTTGACAGATTCTGACTGATGCCTCATTTTATAATCTGTATTAAACAGGGTGTGGAAAATATGACACTAACAATTTGTGTCCTTTTATTGACACTCTTAATATGACAAAATGGATACAGAGTGGCTCAGAGAGATAAGAAAAAGAACATGCTATCAGGAAATTCCTACTAGTTCAGAAATTTAAAATTTTTGCTCTGAAAAGCAGAAATGGGACACTACATAAGCATTGTAAGTAAACTCTTGTAATTTTATGAAATATCTCTTGAACTGTTTAAGTCTACACTATAATTTATTAGGTATATTTTAAAGGAATTACTTGATTCTGGACATTGCACATTATGATTAGAAACAATTGTATAATGACAGATGTTATACGCTTACTTAGAGTATCTTCTTTTAGATGTGGTTCCTCATCATATGTTTGGTCAGCTACTGACAATGTGAATTTGAATAAACAGCTTATACAAACTGTTTTGGGCAACTATTGTCTTGCCTTTAATAATTAGAACTGTAAAGTTTGCAGTGCACCTCATTTTTATTTCAGTTTTCTTATCCACTCAAATAACGGGACAATTGTTTGCAAAGACATGTGTTCCCAGTTATTGTGGTGCTCCTGACTGGCATTACAGGTATTGTGATATGACCTCCATCGCTGTCAAATGTTCATAAGATTAATCCAGCAACAAGAAAGGAAATGCCTAGTGAAAATTATAATGATTCATACAAATTCTAGACCACATGGTACAATCTGTGGTGATAATATCATTCTTAAATCTCATTTGTGTATAACCACAAAGAATGTAGAACAGAACTTGTGAACTCTGGTAATATATTAGCATTAAAATATTGGGTCTAATGCTTCTTGTTTTCTTGAATGTTTAACACATCGTAGTTGGCTTGTTGTCCATATACCATGTCACCCTTAATGACTATATGTTGCATATACTTCTGGTATATGAAGTTATTTTTTTATTCCATGTATGTGTTTATAAAAATCTGACATTAACCTATAAGTAAGTAGTCCCAACCTCAGGTTTTCTGTCTGTGTTTAAGGCATGTATAGAGAAATGTCACTGCTAAGATTTTCTGTGTAACTGACATTTGTGTTTCTCTTTATGTTTCTGTTCATGTTTCTGTTATAAGCATTGATAGTTCTCAGATTTGCATGTGTATCTTGTACTATTTCCCTATGTTCCATAGTTATCTGTTATCATTTATTTGCTTTGCTGTTAGGGGTATACCATTGTGTCTTGTATTTAATTCGTGTTTCCGGTGTCACTGTCTCTCAGCTGTTTGTCCTTGCTAGTTTGGGTTGGTGCCTTTGTTATACAGCTATGTCTCTTTTCAGGTGTCACATATACTTCTCTGTTTCCTTAGTCGGCATCTTGCATATCGACATCATTAACTTATACTATGTTCCTATGTCCTGAGTATGTGTCCTGGCATCACTAGCATTCATTATGCTAAATAATTTCACAAAGAAAACAAATATTCAGTAGACAAACTAATGTATTTCCCTGGTGCTTTGGAGGACAGCCTTCAAAGAGGAGCAAAGAAAATAGTCTGATTTATTCTTTGTTTACTGGGGTAGTCCTACTAGGCTAGTGGACTCTTTTCAGGGGAGACCTGAGGTGGTATTTGGCCAGGGCAGCAGGGAACTTCCCCTACTCTGTTCTGCAGGTGCTGTGGCACCTTTTTCTTTCACTTGAGCTACCCCTAACTCAAGCAAATGGGGCTTCAGTTAAAAATCTCATCCAAAGGATGACACGTGCCGTATCAACAATCCATCTACCTGGTGTGGGAATAGAACCTACAACCTTCTTTACCAAAGGTGAGTGTGCTACCTGTTGTGCCACTGACTCATACGTAAGTAATTAGCTAATTCCAATGACTTGTATATATTCTCCCATACATTCTCCAGTTAAACCAGCACTCAGTTTATTACACGACTGCTGCTTGATATTATTTTAACTTCTTCCTTGAGTGAGCCCGACCAGCATGCCCAGTGTTAATCATTTAAATTCCAGTAGAAAACGTCTGTTTGCTGTAGTATCATTCAGCAGCCAGACGTTCCCATAGCGTAAGCTGAACGACAGAGCAAAATACAAGAAAAAGCAGGTATATTGTATAAAAGTAAAGATGCCTTATTTACCTTGTATGTCTCCACTGTCCCTGATAAAATCTTGACTTTAAACATTGAAAACAAAACCTGCCAAAGAGCTTCTCTTTTCCCATTGCTTCTCCTGCACTCGATTGATGTACTGTAGACGCATGGGAATAGACGTTGCTTATGCATGCAGTACATCAGCAAACAAGAAAAAGGTAGAAGAAGACAAGTGCCTTTATACAAAGCATTATTTAAGAGAGGTAATAATTTTATTATTAAATAATGTAATTGTGTAATAGAAAAATTCCACTTCTGCTTGTGGATATCTAAAGATTTACCATGGCTGGCTTTGTTTAATCACTTGGGTTTCACCCTCGTGATCAGACCAGACCAGACCAACTGTGAGTAAATCCTGATATACCAATGCATACTTTTGGATTATTGCTTAAATGAATCATGAAGCACTGCTAATTTTAAAATATAAAACTTCGCCTCCCTATAGTTTAACTAAAGAGGTACAATGACATGCTTTGCTTAAAAAGAATTAGAACACCGTGTTTGAAAACATTATGCAAGCCTTAAAATAAGTTGGGAAAAGTAACAATGTAATGTAGGAAAGAGTTGAATGCATTTCTTTATTTTAAGTTTAATATCATGATTTATTATTTCATTTTATTGTTAGTTTAATTGGAGGATATAAATAAGTGCATACAAATAATTTATTTTGTCTGTCCCTGTTTAAGACTGTTAAACAAGGCAAGGCAAGTGAAATAAATTAATATTTCCAATGCATCTTTTTTTTCTCTGTAAAAATATTAATTTTATTTATAATTTCTGTAAAAAAATCATGTGCAAAAAAGCCAAGGCACTTCTATGGGCTAGCTTGTAAAGGCTTCAGGGCCATTAGCTTAGTACATGTCTATGAACTTAATATGTTATGCAATGTTGCCCTCAGGATCTCCTATGTAAATTAGTTCTTAAACATGCATATTTGGTATATGATTTTGCATATGATCCAGTCTTCTGTCTTTTGTATCGACTTCTATTTGTTTAATTTCTGTGTTGGGCATGTTATTTTAAATGCTCTTCTAGTTATTTGTCGTTGAATCACTATGTAGAATTTTGATGTCTTGCATTCACATTTGTGCCTTGTTAGTGTTTTTGGTAAAATTACAGCATAGAAATCTGTAATGCTACATTTGTCAGGTATAATACATAAAGTTTTATCATGTTAGTGTTCTGTTAACACCACAGCCTAGGAATCTGTAATGCTACAGTTGTCAAGTATAATATTTACGTTTGTGCCATGTTAGTGTTTTTGGCAGCTCTACAGCCTACGAATCTGTAACGTTACAGTTGTAAGGTATATTTACATGTGTGCCATGTTAGGGTTTTCGGTAACACTACAACCTAGGACTCTGTAATGTTGCAGTTGTCAGGTATTATATTTACATTTGTTCCATGTTAGTGTTTTTGGTATCACTACTGCCAAGGAATCTGTAATGTTACAGTTGTCAGATATAATATTTTCATTTGTGCCATGTTAATGTTTCTGGTAACATTACAGCCTAGGAATCTGTAATGTTAACATTGTCAGGTATAATATTTACATGTGTGCCATGTTAGTGTTTTTCTTAAAACTGCAGGCTAGGAATGTGTCAGGTATAATAACTACATTTGTGCCACATTAGGGTTTTTGGTAATTCTAAAGCCTAGGAATCTGTAATACTACAGTTGTCTGGCATAATATTTACATTTGTGCCATGATAGTGTTTCTGTTAACACTACAGCCTAGAAATGTATATTGCTACAGTTGTCGGGTGTGTTTGCATTTGTGCCATGTTAGTGGTTTTCATAACACTACAGCCTAGGAATCTGTAATGTTACTGTTGTTAGGTATATTTGCATTTGCACCATGTTAGTGTTTTTGGTAACACTACAGCCTAGGAATCTGTAATGGTACAGTTGTCAGGTATAATTACATTTGTGCCGCGTTAGTGTTTTTGGTAACACTACAGCCTAGGAATCTGTAATGTTACTGTTGTTAGGTATATTTGCATTTGCACCATGTTAGTGTTTTTGGTAATACTACAGCCTAGGAATCTGTAATGCTACAATTGTCAGGTATATTTACATTTGTGCGATGTTAGTGTTTTGGTAACACTACAGCCTAGGAATCTGTAATGTTAACATTGTCATGTATAATATTTACATTTGTGCCATGTTAGTGTTTTTCATAAAACTGTAGGCTAGGAATGTGTAATGCTACAGTTGTCAGGTATAATAACTACATTTGTGCCACATTAGGGTTTTTGGTAATTCTAAAGCCTAGGAATCTGTATTACTACAGTTGTCTGGCATAATATTTATATTTGTGCCATGTTAGTGTTTCTGTTAACACTACAGCCTAGGAATGTATAATGCTACAGTTGTCAGGTGTATTTGCATTTGTGCCATGTTAGTGGTTTTCATAACATTACAGCCTAGGAATCTGTAATGTTACTGTTGTTAGGTATATTTGCATTTGCACCATGTTAGTGTTTTGGTAACACTACAGCCTAGGAATCTGTAATGGTACAGTTGTCAGGTATAATTACATTTGTGCCGCGTTAGTGTTTTGGTAACACTACAGCCTAGGAATCTGTAATGTTACTGTTGTTAGGTATATTTGCATTTGTACCATGTTAGTGTTTTTGGTAACACTACAGCCTAGGAATCTGTAATGGTACAGTTGTCAGGTATAATTACATTTGTGCCGCGTTAGTGTTTTGGTAACACTACAGCCTAGGAATCTATAATGTTACTGTTGTTAGGTATATTTGCATTTGCACCATGTTAGTGTTTTTGGTAACACTACAGCCTAGGAATCTGTAATGCTACAATTGTCAGGTATATTTACATTGGTGCCATGTTAGTGTTTTGGTAACACTACAGCCTAGGAATCTGTAATGTTAACATTGTCAGGTATAATATTTACATTTGTTCCACATTAGGGTTTTTGGTAATTCTACAGCCTAGGAATCTGTAATACTACAGTTGTCTGGCATAACATTTACATTTCCACCATGTTAGTGTTTTTGATAACACTACAGCCTAGGAAATTGTAATGCTACAGTTGTCAGGTGTATTTACATTTGTGCCATGTTACTGGTCTTCATAACACTACAGCCTAGGAATCTGTAATTTCACTGTTTTTAGATTTATTTGCATTTGTGCTGTGTTAGTGTTTTTGGTAACACTACAGCCTAAGAATCTGTAACGGTACACTTGTCAGGTATATTTACATTTGTGCCATGTTAGTGTTTTTGGTAACACTACAGCCCAGGTTTCTGTAATATTACTGTTGTCAGGTATAATATTTACATTTGTGCCATAGTAGTGTTTTTTGTAACAATTCAGGGAAATAATTTATAATGTTACTGTTGTCAGGTGTAATATTTACAGTTGTGCCATGTTAGTGTTTTTGGTAACACTACAGCCTAGCAATCTGTAATGTTAACATTGTCAGGTATAATATTTACATTTGTGCTATGATAGGGTTTTTGCTAACACTACTGGCTGGGAATGTGTAATGTTACAGTTGTCAGATGTAATAATTACAAGTGTGCCATAAGTTAGTGTTTTTGGTAACAGTACAGCATAGCAATCTGTAATGCTAACATTGTCAGGTTTAATATTTACATTTGTGCCATGTTAGTGTTTTGGTAACACTACAGCCTAGGAATATGTAATGTTATTGATGTTAGGTGTATTTGTATTTGTGCTGTGTTATTGTTTTTGGTAACACTACAACCTTGGAATCTGTAATGCTACAGTTGTCAGATATATTTACATTTGTGCCATGTTAGTGTTTTTGGTAACATTACAGCCCAGAAATCTTTAATGTTACTGTTGTCAGGAATAATATTTACAGTTGTTCCATATAAGTGTTTTATGTAAAACTTCAGCCAAAGAATTTGTAATGTTACTGTTGTCTAGTGTAAAATATACAGTTGTGCCATGCTAGTGTTTTTCGTAAAACTAGAGCTTTGGAATCTGTAATGCTACAGTTGTCAGGTATAATAATTACATTTTTGCCATGTTTGTGTTTTTGGTAATACTACAGCCTAGAAATCTGTAATGCTACAGTTGTCAGGTATATTTACATTTGTGCCAAGTTAGTGTTTTTGGTAACACTACAGAATCTGTAATGCTACAGTTGTCAGTTATAATTACATTTGTGGCATGTTAGCGTTTTTGGTAAAACTACAGTCTTGAATATGCAATGCTATAGTTGTCTGGTATAAAACACTACAGCCTAGGAATTTGTAATGCTACAGTTGTCTGGTATAATATTTACATTTGTGCCATGTTAGTGTTTTTGGTAATACTACAGCCTTGGAATCTCTAATGTAACAGTTGTCAGGCATAATATTTACAGTTGTGCCAAGTTAGTGTTTTTGGTAACAATACAGCCTAGGAATCTGTAATGCTACAGTTGTCAGCTATATTTACATTTGTGCCATGTTAGCATTTTTGGTAAAACTACAGTCTTGAATATGCAATGCTATAGTTGTCTGGTATAATATTTACATTTGCGCCATGTTTGTGTTTTTTGGTAACAATACAGCCTTGGAATCTGAAATTCTACAGTTGTCATGTATAATATTTACATTTGTGCAATGTTAGTGTTTTTGGTAATACTACAGCCTTAGAATCTGTAATGTTACAGTTGTCAGGTATAATATTTAGATTTGTGCCATGTTAGCATTTTTGATAACACTGCAGCCCAGGAATCTGTAATGCTACTGTTGTCAGGTATAATATTTTCATTGTACCATGTTAGTGTTTTTGGTAACACTACAGCCTAGGAATCTGTAATGTTACTGTTGTCATGTATAATATTTGCATTTTTGGCATGTTAGTTTTTCTGGGAACACTACAGGCTAGGAATCTGTAATGTTAACATTGTCAATTATAATATTTACATTTGTGCCATGTTAGTGTTTCTGGTAACATTACAGCCTAGGGATCTGTATTGCTAGAGTTGTTAGGTATAATATTTACATTTGTGCCGTGTTAGTGTTTTTGGTAACAGTGCAGCCTAGGGATCTGTAATGTTGCAGTTATTTAGGTATGTTTACATTTGTGCCGTGTTAGTGTTTTTGATAACACTACAGCCTAGGGATCTGTATTGATAGAGTTGTTAGGTATAATATTTACATTTGTGCCATGTTAGTGTTTCTGGTAACATTACAGCCTAGGGATCTGTATTGCTAGAGCTGTTAGGTATAATATTTACATTTGTGCCGTGTTAGTGTTTCTGGTAACACTACAGCCTAGGGATCTGTATTGCTAGAGTTGTTATTTATAATATTTACATTTGTGCCGTGTTAGTGTTTTTGGTAACAGTGCAGCCTAGGGATCTGTAATGTTGCAGTTATTTAGGTATGTTTACATTTGTGCCGTGTTAGTGTTTTTGATAACACTACAGCCTAGGGATCTGTATTGATAGAGTTGTTAGGTATAATATTTACATTTGTGCCATGTTAGTGTTTCTGGTAACATTACAGCCTAGGGATCTGTATTGCTAGAGTTGTTAGGTGTAATATTTACATTTGTGCCATGTTAGTGTTTTTGGTAACACTACAGCCTAGGGATCTGTATTGATAGAGTTGTTAGGTATAATATTTACATTTGTGCCATGTTAGTGTTTCTGGTATCATTACAGCCTAGGGATCTGTATTGCTAGAGTTGTTAGGTATAATATTTACATTTGTGCCATGTTAGTGTTTTTGGTAACATTACAGCCTAAGGATGTATATTTTTAGAGTTGTTAGGTATAATATTTACATTTGTGCCGTGTTAGTGTTTTTGGTAACACTACAGCCTAGGGATCTGTATTGCTAGAGTTGTTAGGTATAATATTTACATTTGTGCCGTGTTACTATTTTTGGTAACACTACAGCCTAGCAATCTATAAGGTAGGAAAAGAGTTGAATCTATTTCTTTGCTTTAAGCTTAATTTATTTTATTTTTTTTATTTTATTTTACATTTGTTAACCGGGCTAGTCTAGCTGGATATATGTCCATTTTCAGTAGATGCCCGGGGAGAAAAGCTCCACACATAAATCAATTACAAAGAGACATATTAATAAAAAGTTAAGTACAATAAGAATATACATTTATTAATAAGAACAACAAAATACCTAAGGCACACCAAAAAAAATATACTAGTTCAGTAGAAGCATCACAATTAAAAAGCTAAAGAATAGCAAAATTGTTTTCGATAATCCGTTGGAGAGAAAGAAGTAAAACAGGGATTAATGAAGAAATACAAGGGAGGAGAAGAGTGAGAAGCAATGGTCAGTAAGGAGAAGAAGTAAGAAGATGGAAAAGAGGACAGTGGAGAGAAAAAGGAGGAGTGGGTCAGAGCATAAGAGGAGAGCAACAGGGTGATAAGAAGAAAGCATATGTATAGCTAATAAGTACAGTGTATAGTTATAGTGGAGTAGGGGGAATGAAGAAGGTTAGTCAGGAGTCCTACAGGAGCAAAGCCAGTGATTTTGGAAGTACAGTTTGATTTTTTGTTTGAAGAGTGGTAAGGAGGTGATTAGAGTGATATCAGTGGGTAGCAGATTCCATGTTCTACCTACAGTATTGGTGAACAGAGAGTCACCAGCGAAGTTATGGGATTTTACAGATTTGGTCATGAGTTTAGAAGAAGATCGAAGGGAGGTAAGATTATTATAGGGGATTAAAAGTTGAGAAAGTATTGGGGTATTACAAGGTTGGTACAGTATCTTGTGGGCAATGGTAAGTTGTGAGATCATAAGGCAGTTTTGTAGCTCAAGCCAGCCTAGGAGTTTTAGGTTGTGACAGTGATGTGTTCTGAAAGGGTTACTGGTGGCAAAGCGGGCAATGCTATTGTAACACAACTAACTAACAATTAATACTACCGTACATTAGCTAATGGATTGTTAGTTTAATTGGAGAATGTATAAAAGTAGATGAAATTAATTTTTGTTGGTTTGTTCCTCTTTAAGGCTGCCCACCAACGCACTGGAGAAATAAATGAATTTGTCTGCATTGCCTCTGCTGTCTTTGTTTTACCTGTCGTCAGGTATATTATTTACATTTGTGCTGCTCCCTAGGATATTTGTCACACTGCTCTACCACATGCTTTTCTACAGACTAATGACATCTGTAAACAGAATATAGATTTGCATTTGTGTCTTCGGTGCAATTGTAGATGCTTCTGTTACTTGATTGAGGAGAATTAATGTGACACATGCAATTGTTTTCATCCTATTGGCATCAGAATATATGTATCTGTGTTAAATAAAGTAGGTCTGAAGGAACGACGTAGTGGAATTTAAATTCTTTCTCACAGCAATGCCATAATAAAAAGTTTGACAGATTCTGACTGATGCCTCATTTTATAATCTGTATTAAACAGGGTGTGGAAAATATGACACTAACAATTTGTGTCCTTTTATTGACACTCTTAATATGACAAAATGGATACAGAGTGGCTCAGAGAGATAAGAAAAAGAACATGCTATCAGGAAATTCCTACTAGTTCAGAAATTTAAAATTTTTGCTCTGAAAAGCAGAAATGGGACACTACATAAGCATTGTAAGTAAACACTTGTAATTTTATGAAATATCTCTTGAACTGTTTAAGTCTACACTATAATTTATTAGGTATATTTTAAAGGAATTACTTGATTCTGGACATTGCACATTATGATTAGAAACAATTGTATAATGACAGATGTTATACGCTTACTTAGAGTATCTTCTTTTAGATGTGGTTCCTCATCATATGTTTGGTCAGCTACTGACAATGTGAATTTGAATAAACAGCTTATACAAACTGTTTTGGGCAACTATTGTCTTGCCTTTAATAATTAGAACTGTAAAGTTTGCAGTGCACCTCATTTTTATTTCAGTTTTCTTATCCACTCAAATAACGGGACAATTGTTTGCAAAGACATGTGTTCCCAGTTATTGTGGTGCTCCTGACTGGCATTACAGGTATTGTGATATGACCTCCATCGCTGTCAAATGTTCATAAGATTAATCCAGCAACAAGAAAGGAAATGCCTAGTGAAAATTATAATGATTCATACAAATTCTAGACCACATGGTACAATCTGTGGTGATAATATCATTCTTAAATCTCATTTGTGTATAACCACAAAGAATGTAGAACAGAACTTGTGAACTCTGGTAATATATTAGCATTAAAATATTGGGTCTAATGCTTCTTGTTTTCTTGAATGTTTAACACATCGTAGTTGGCTTGTTGTCCATATACCATGTCACCCTTAATGACTATGTGTTGCATATACTTCTGGTATATGAAGTTATTTTTTTATTCCATGTATGTGTTTATAAAAATCTGACATTAACCTATAAGTAAGTAGTCCCAACCTCAGGTTTTCTGTCTGTGTTTAAGGCATGTATAGAGAAATGTCACTGCTAAGATTTTCTGTGTAACTGACATTTGTGTTTCTCTTTATGTTTCTGTTCATGTTTCTGTTATAAGCATTGATAGTTCTCAGATTTGCATGTGTATCTTGTACTATTTCCCTATGTTCCATAGTTATCTGTTATCATTTATTTGCTTTGCTGTTAGGGGTATACCATTGTGTCTTGTATTTAATTTGTGTTTCCAGTGTCACTGTCTCTCAGCTGTTTGTCCTTGCTAGTTTGGGTTGGTGCCTTTGTTATACAGCTATGTCTCTTTTCAGGTGTCACATATACTTGTCTGTTTCCTTAGTCGGCATCTTGCATATCGACATCATTAACTTATACTATGTTCCTATGTCCTGAGTATGTGTCCTGGCATCACTAGCATTCATTATGCTAAATAATTTCACAAAGAAAACAAATATTCAGTAGACAGACTATTGTATTTCCCTGGTGCTTTGGAGGACAGCCTTCAAAGAGGAGCAAAGAAAATAGTCTGATTTATTCTTTGTTTACTGGGGTAGTCCTACTAGGCTAGTGGACTCTTTTCAGGGGAGACCTGAGGTGGTATTTGGCCAGGGCAGCAGGGAACTTCCCCTACTCTGTTCTGCAGGTGCTGTGGCACCTTTTTCTTCCACTTGAACTACCCCTAACTCAAGCAAATGGGGCTTCAGTTAAAAATCTCATCCAAAGGATGACACGTGCCGTGTCAACAATCCATCTACCTGGTGTGGGAATAGAACCTACAACCTTCTATACCAAAGGTGAGTGTGCTACCTGTTGTGCCACTGACTCATACATAAGCAATTAACTAATTCCATGTATATATTCTCCCATACATTCTCCAGTTAAACCAGCACTCAGTTTATTACACGACTGCTGCTTGATATTCTTTTAACTTCTTCCTTGAGTGAGCCTGACCAGCATGCCCAGTGTTAATCATTTAAATTCCAGTAGAAAATGCCTGTTTGCTGTAGTATCATTCAGCAGCCAGATGTTCCCTTAGCGTAAGCTTAACGACAGAGCAAAATACAAGAAAAAGCAGGTATATTGTATAAAAGTAAAGATGCCTTATTTACCTTGTATGTCTCCACTGTCCCTGATAAAATCTTGACTTTAAACATTGAAAACAAAACCTGCCAAAGAGCCTCTCTTTTCCCATTGCTTCTCCTGCACTCGATTGATGTACTGTAGACGCATGGGAATAGACGTTGCTTATGCATGCAGTACATCAGCAAACAAGAAAAAGGTAGAAGAAGACAAGTGCCTTTATACAAAGCATTATTTAAGAGAGGTAATAATTTTATTATTAAATAATGTAATTGTGTAATAGAAAAATTCCACTTCTGCTTGTGGATATCTAAAGATTTACCATGGCTGGCTTTGTTTAATCACTTGGATTTCACCCTCGTGATCAGACCAGACCAGACCAACTGTGAGTAAATCCTGATATACCAATGCATACTTCTGGATTATTGCTTAAACGAATCATAATCATGAAGCACTGCTAATTTTAAAATATAAAACTTCGCCTCCCTATAGTTTAACTAAAGAGGTACAATGACATGCTTTGCTTAAAAAGAATTAGAACACCGTGTTTGAAAACATTATGCAAGCCTTAAAATAAGTTGGGAAAAGTAACAATGTAATGTAGGAAAGAGTTGAATGCATTTCTTTATTTTAAGTTTAATATCATGATTTATTATTTCATTTTATTGTTAGTTTAATTGGAGGATATAAATAAGTGCATACAAATAATTTATTTTGTCTGTCCCTGTTTAAGACTGTTAAACAAGGCAAGGCAAGGGAAATAAATTAATATCTCCAATGCATCTTTTTTTCTCTGTAAAATATTAATTTTATTTATAATTTCTGTAAAAAAATCATGTGCAAAAAAGCCAAGGCACTTCTATGGGCTAGCTTGTAAAGGCTTCAGGGCCATTAGCTTAGTACATGCCTATGAACTTAATATGTTATGCAATGTTGCCCTCAGGATCTCCTATGTAAATTAGTTCTTAAACATGTATATTTGGTATATGATTTCGCATATGATCCAGTCTTCTGTCTTTTGTATCGACTTCTATTTGTTTAATTTCTGTGTTGGGCATGTTATTTTAAATGCTCTTCTAGTTATTTGTCGTTGAATCACTATGTAGAATTTTGATGTCTTGCATTCACATTTGTGCCTTGTTAGTGTTTTTGGTAAAATTACAGCATAGAAATCTGTAATGCTACATTTGTCAGGTATAATACATAAAGTTTTGTCATGTTAGTGTTCTGTTAACACCACAGCCTAGGAATCTGTAATGCTACAGTTGTCAAGTATAATATTTACGTTTGTGCCATGTTAGTGTTTTTGGCAGCTCTACAGCCTAGGAATCTGTAACGTTACAGTTGCAAGGTATATTTACATGTGTGCCATGTTATGGTTTTCGGTAACACTACAGCCTAGGAATCTGTAATGTTGCAATTGTTAGGTATTATATTTACATTTGTTCCATGTTAGTGTTTTTGGTATCACTACTGCCAAGGAATCTGTAATGTTACAGTTGTCAGATATAATATTTTCATTTGTGCCATGTTAATATTTCTGGTAACATAACAGCCTAGGAATCCGTAACGTTAACATTGTTAGGTATAATATTTACATTTGTGCCATGTTAGTGTTTTTCGTAAAACTGCAGGCTAGGAATGTGTAATGCTACAGTTGTCAGGTATAATAACTACATTTGTGCCACATTAGGGTTTTTGGTAATTCTAAAGCCTAGGAATCTGTAATACTACAGTTGTCTGGCATAATATTTACATTTGTGCCATGTTAGTGTTTCTGTTAACACTATAGCCTAGGAATGTATATTGCTACAGTTGTCAGGTGTATTTACATTTGTGCCATGTTACTGGTTTTCATAACACTACAGCCTAGGAATCTGTAATGTTACTGTTGTTAGGTATATTTGCATTTGCACCATGTTAGTGTTTTTGGTAACACTACAGCCTAGGAATCTGTAATCGTACAGTTGTCAGGTACAATTACATTTGTGCCGCGTTAGTGTTTTTGGTAACACTACAGCCTAGGAATCTGTAATGTTAACATTGTCAGGTATAATATTTACATTTGTTCCACGTTAGGGTTTTTGGTAATTCTACAGCCTAGGAATCTGTAATACTACAGTTGTCTGGCATAACATTTACATTTCCGCCATGTTAGTGTTTTTGATAACACTACAGCCTAGGAAACTGTAATGCTACAGTTGTCAGGTGTATTTACATTTGTGCCATCTTACTGGTTTTCGTAACACTACAGCCTAGGAATCTGTAATTTCACTGTTGTTAGATTTATTTGCATTTGTGCCGTGTTAGTGTTTTTGGTAACACTACAGCCTAAGAATCTGTAATGGTACAGTTGGCAAGTATATTTACATTTGTGCCATGTTAGTGTTTTTTGTAACAATTCAGGGAAATAATTTATAATGTTACTGTTGTCAGGTGTAATATTTACAGTTGTGCCATGTTAATGTTTTTGGTAACACTACAGCCTAGGAATCTGTAATGCTGCAGTTGTCAAGTATAATATTTACATTTATGCTATGTAAGCATTTTTGATAACACTGCAGCCCAGTAATCTGTAATGCTACCATTGTCAGGTATAATATTTTCATTGTACCATGTTAGTGTTTTTGGTTACACTACAGCCTAGGAATCTGTAATGTTACTGTTGTCACGTATAATATTTGCATTTTTGGCATGCTAGTTTTTCAACACTACAGGCTGGTAATCTGTAATGCTAACATTGTCAGGTTTAATATTTACATTTTTGTCATGTTAGTGTTTTTGGTAACATTACAGCCTAGGAATATGTAATGTTATTGATGTTAGGTGTATTTACATTTGTGCCGTGTTAGTGTTTTTGGTAACACTACAGCCTAAGAATCTGTCAAGCTACAGTTGTCAGATATATTTACATTTGTGCCATGTTGGTGTTTTTGGTAACATTACAGCCCAGAAATCTTTAATGTTACTGTTGTCAGGTATAATATTTACATTTGTTCCATATTAGTGATTTTTGTAAAACTTCAGCCAAAGAATTTGTAATGTTACTGTTGTCTAGTGTAATATATACAGTTGTGTCATACTAGTGCTTTTGGTAAAACTACAGCTTTGGAATCTGTAAGGCTACAGTTGTCAGGTATAATAATTAAATTTTTGCTATGTTTGTGTTTTTGGTAATACTACAGCCTAGAAATCTGTAATGCTACAGTTGTCAGTTATATTTACATTTGTGGCATGTTAGCGTTTTTGGTAAAATTACAGCCTTGAATTTGTAATGCTATAGTTGCATGGTATAATATTTACATTTTTGCCATGTTTGTGTTTTTGGTAAAATTACAGCTTATAAATCTGTAATGTTTCTGTTCTCAGGTACAATATTTATAGTTGTGCCATGTTTGTGTTTTTGGTAACAATACAGCCTAGGAATCTGTAATGCTACAGTTGTCAGCTATATTTACATTTGTGCCATGTTAGTGTTTTTGGTAACACCTCAGACGTGGAATCTCTAATGTAACAGTTGTCAGGTATAATATTTACATTTGCGCCATGTTTGTATTTTGGTAACAGTACAGCTTAGGAATCTGTAATGCTACAGTTGTCAGCTATATTTACATTTATCCATGTTAGTGTTTTTGGTAGCACTACAGTCTTGGAATCTCTAATGTAACAGTGATCGGGTATAATATTTACATTTGTGCTATGTTAGTGATTTTGGTAAAACTACAGCCTATGAATCTGTAATGTTTCTCTTCTCAGGTACAATATCTATAGTTGTGCCAAGTTAGTGTTTTTGTTAATACTACAGCCTTGGAATCTGTAATGCTACAGTTGTGAGGTATAATATCTACATTTGTGCCATGTTTGTGTTTTTGGTAACACTACAGCTTAGAATCTGTCATTCTAGAGATGTCAGGTACATTTACATTTGTGCCACGTTAGTGTTTCTGGTAACACTACAGCCCAGGAATCTTTAACGTTACTGTTTCAGTTTACATTTGTGCCATGTTAGTGGTTTTGGTATCACTATAACCTTGGAATCTGTAATGCTACAGTTGTCTGGTATAATATTTTCATTGTACCATGTTAGTGTTTTTGGTAACACTACAGCCTTGGCATCTGTAATTCTACAGTTGTGAGGTATATTTACATTTCTGCCATGTTAGTATTTTTGGTAACACTACACCCTAGGAAACTGTAATGTTACAGATGTCTGGTATAATATTTACAATTGTGCATGTTATTGTTTTTGGTAACACTACAGCCTTGGAATCTGTATTGCTACAGTTGTCAGGAATAATATTTACATTTGTACCATGTTAGTGTTCTTGGTGACATTACAGGCTATGAATCTGTAATGCTACAGTTGTCAGCTATTTTTACATTGGTGCCATGTTAATGATTTTGGTAACACTACAGCCTTGGAATCTCTAATGTAACAGTTGTCAGGTAAAATATTTACATTTGTGCCATATTAGTGTTTTTGGTAACACTACAGCCTAGCAATCTGTAATGTTAACATTATCAGGTACAATATTTACATTTGTGCCATGTTAGTGTTTTTAGTAACACCACAGCCTTGGAATCTGTAATGCTACAATTGCCTGGAATAATATTTACATTTGTGCCAAGTTAGTGTTTTTGTAACATTACAGCCTAGGAATCTGTAATGTTACAGTTGTCAAGTATATTTAGATTTGTGCCATGTTAATGTTTTTGGTAACATTAAAGCCTTGGAATCTGTAATGCTACAGTTGTCTGGTATAATATTTACATTTGTGCCATGCTAGTGTTTTTTGTAACACTAGAGCCTTAGAATCTGTAAGGCTACAGTTGTCAGGTATAATAATTACATTTTTGCTATGTTAGTGTTTTTGGTAGCACTAGGGAAGCCACGGTGGTACAGCGGTAGCGTTGTTGCCTCACAGCAAGACGTTCTCCTGTTCGTTTCTCGGCCGGAGTGCCTTCTGTGTGGAGTCTGCATGTCCTCCCCATGGTTGAGTGATCTCCAAAAGACATGTGTGAATGGGTGTGCTATGCTGAAGGTTGGGTATCAGGCTAGCAACTCGGCTCCATACAAAAATAAATCTACTGCCAATCATTTGCAGACTGGAGTTCCGCTGTGGCGGCCACTAACAGGGAAAAGTGGAAAAGACAAACAAAAGCCTAGGAATCTGTAATGCTATAGTTGTCTGGTATAATATTTACATTTGCACCATGTTTGTGCTTTTGGTAACACTACAGCCTTGGAATCTGTAATGCTACAGTTGTCTAGTATAATATTTACATTTGTGCCATGTTAGTGTTTTTGGTAACACTACAGCCTTGGAATCTGTAAAGCTACAGTTGTCAGATATAATAATTATATTTTTGCTATGTTAGTGTTTTTGGTAACACTACAGCCTAGGAATTTGTAATGCTACAGTTGTCTGGTATAATATCTACATTTGTGCCATGTTAGTGTTTTTGGTAACATTACAGCCTTGGAATCTGTAATGCTACAGTTGTCAGGTATAATATTTAGATTTGGGCCATGTTAGCATTTTTGATAACACTGCAACCCCGGAATCTGTAATGCTACCGTTGTCAGGTATAATATTTTCATTGTACCATTTTAGTGTTTTTGGTAACACTACAGCCTAGGAATCTGTAGTGTTACTGCTGTCATGTTTAATATTTGCATTTGTGGGATTTTAGTTTTTCTGGGAGCACTACAGGCTAGGCATCTGTAATGTTAACATTGTCAGTTATAATATTTACATTTGTGCCATGTTAGTGTTCTTGGTGACATCACAGGCTAGAAATCTGTATTGTTACAGTTGTTAGGTATATTTACATTTGTGCCATGTTAGTTTTTTTATTAACACTACAGCCTAGGAATCTGTAATGTTACTGTTGTTAGAAATATTTGTATTTTTGCTATGTTCGTGTTTTTGGTAACACTGCAACCTAGGAATCTGTAATGCTACAGTTTTTTATTTTTTTTTTTATTTATTTTACATTTGTTGACCGGGCTAGTCCAGCTGGATTAATGTCCATTTTCAGTGGAGGCCCGGGGAGAAAAGCTCCTGAGGTTAAAAACAATATTGGAAATACATAAGAAGACATAGTACAAGTGTAATTATACAAAGGTAAAAATGTAAAAAAAGAACATACAAATATTATAGATTTTAACTTATCAGAACAATCCTAGCAAAACAATATAATAAGGTATGAGATCATAAAGTATATAAAAGGTAGTTTTGAACCATGGTAGATAATACACAAACTTTTTTTTTTTTTTTTTTTTATGCTAAAAAGAGTTATGTAATATTTACAATAAATAGGGTAATATCTCAGTTGAAGTAGAAGATAAAATCCAAGTGGATAAGAAAAGTTTATGATAGAGTTAAGGATGCCAACAGGCTAGTCTGGGTTGGTACAAGAGCAAAGCCAGAATTTGTTAAGATGTATTAAAAGTTGTTTTTTAAATAGTGGAAGAGTATGCAAAGAGGACAGATCGGGTGGAAGATTATTCCATATTTTACCTACTGAGTTAGAAAAAAGGGAGTTGCCAGCAGAGTTCATAGTTTTGGTAATATTAACAAGTAATTTGTCAGAGGAACGTAGTTGTTTCAGGTTGACATAGGGAGTCAAGAGTTTGGAAAGAGCTGGTGTTTTAGAAGGTTGGTATAGAATTTTGTGTGCAATTAAGAGTTGTTGAAAAATGAGTTTATTAGGGAGTTCCAGCCAGTGTAGTTGTTGTAGGTTTAGACAGTGGTGAGCTCTAAATTGTGACGTGGTGGCAAAGCGGGCAATATTGTGGTAAGATGTAGTGAGTTTCTTAAGGTTGCTTTTAGATAGATTAGTGTAAATAGGCGATGCATACAAAAGGGTAGAAATAAGATGTGTTTGGGCTAGGGTTATCTTAGTTTCAGGTGTGAGGAAGGACTTTATTCTGTATAGGGATCCAATCTTTTTATTAAGGGCTTTTATTGTGTTGTTGATGTGACAATCAAAGTTAAGATTATTATCAATAGTAACACCAAGAAGTTTAGTTGAGGAGTCAGGAGAAATTATGGTGTTATCAGTTGCAGTAATACAGAAGTTTATCAAAGTAGATTTACGGGTAGGTGAAAAGAGTAATAATTTAGTTTTTGTGGGGTTAAGGAGTCAGGTATATTTCTAGTTGTGCCATGTTAGTGTTTTTTGGTAACACTACAGACTAGGAATCTGTAATGCTACAGCTGTCTGGTATAATATTTACATTTGTACCATGTTAGTGTTTTGCTTAACACTACAACCCAGGAATCTTTAATGTTACTGTTGTCAGGTATAATATTTACATTTGTTCCATATTAGTGTTTTTTGTAACACTTCAGCCAAATAATTTGTAATGGTACTGTTGTCTGGTGTAATATTTACAGTTGTGTCATGCTATAGTTGTTGATAACACTACAGCCTTGGAATCTGTAATACTACAGTTATCATGTATAATAATTACATTTTTGCCATGTTTTGTGTTTTTCGTAACACGACAACGTAGGAATCTGTAATGCTACAGTTGTCAGGTATATTTACATTTGTGCCAAGTTAGTGTTTTTGGTAACACTACAGAATCTGTAATGCTACAGTTGTCAGGTATATTTACATTTGTGGCATGTTAGAGTTTTTGGTAAAACTACAGTCTTGAATATGCAATGCTATAGTTGTCTGGTATAATATTTACATTTGCACCATGTTTGTGTCTTTGGTAATAATACTGCCTGGGAATCTGTAATGCTACAGTTGTCAGCTATATTTACATTTGTGCCATGTTAGTGTTTTTGGTAACACCTCAGACGTGGAATCTCTAATGTAACAGTTGTCAGATAAAATATTTACATTTGTGCCATGTTAGTGATTTTGGTAAAACTGCAGCCTATGAATCTGTAATGTTTCTCTTCTCAGGTACAATATCTATAGTTGTGCCAAGTTAGTGTTTTTGTTAATACTACAGCCTTGGAATCTGTAATGCTACAGTTGTGAGGTATAATATCTACATTTGTGCCATGTTTGTGTTTTTGGTAACACTACAGCTTAGAATCTGTCATGCTACAGATGTCAGGTATATTTACATTTGTGCCAAGTTAGTGTTTCTGGTAACACTACAGCCCAGGAATCTTTAATGTTACTGTTTCAGTTTACATTTGTGCCATGTTAGTGGTTTTGGTATCACTATAGCCTTGGAATCTGTAATGCTACAGTTGTCTGGTATAATATTTTCATTGTACCATGTTAGTGTTTTTGGTAACACTACAGCCTTGGAATCTGTAATTCTACAGTTGTGAGGTATATTTACATTTCTGCCATGTTAGTGTTTTTGGTAACACTACACCCTACGAAACAGTAATGTTACAGATGTCTGGTTTAATATTTACAATTGTGCGTGTTATTGTTTTCGGTAACACTACAGCCTTGGAATCTGTATTGCTACAGTTGTCAGGAATAATATTTACATTTGTACCATGTTAGTGTTCTTGGTGACATTACAGGCTATGAATCTGTAATGCTACAGTTGACAGCTATATTTACATTTGTGCCATGTTAGTGTTTTTGGTAACACTACAGCCTTGGAATCTCTAATGTAACAGTTGTCAGATAAAATATTTACATTTGTGCCATGTTAGTGATTTTGGTAAAACTGCAGCCTATGAATCTGTAATGTTTCTCTTCTCAGGTACAATATCTGTAGTTGTGCCAAGTTAGTGTTTTTGTTAATACTACAGCCTTGGAATCTGTAATGCTACAGTTGTGAGGTATAATATCTACATTTGTGCCATGTTTGTGTTTTTGGTAACACTACAGCTTAGAATCTGTCATGCTACAGTTGTCGGGTATATTTACATTTGTGCCATATTTGTGTTTTTGGTAATACTACAGCCTTGAAATCTGTAATGCTATAGTTGTCAGGTATAATAATATAATTTTTGCTATGTTAGTGTTTTTGGTAACAACACAGCCTAGGAATCTGTAATCCTACAGTTGTCAGGTAAAATATTTACATTTGTGCCATATTAGTGTTTTTGGTAACACTACAGCCTAGCAATCTGTAATGTTAACATTGTCAGGTACAATATTTACATCTGTGCCATGTTAGTGTTTTTAGTAACACCATAGCCTTGGAATCTGTAATGCTACCATTGCCTGGAATAATATTTACATTTGTGCCAAGTTAGTGTTTTTGTAACATTACAGCCTAGGAATCTGTAATGTTACAGTTGTCAAGTATATTTAGATTTGTGCCATGTTAATGTTTTTGGTAACACTAAAGCCTTGGAATCTGTAATGCTACAGTTGTCTGGTATAATATTTACATTTGTGCCATGCTAGTGTTTTTTGTAACACTACAGCCTTGGAATCTGTAAGGCTACAGTTGTCAGGTATAATAATTACATTTTTGCTATGTTAGTGTTAATGGTAGCACTAGGGAAGCCACTGTGGTACAGCGGTAGCGTTGTTGCCTCACAGGAAGACGTGCTCCTGTTCGTTTCTCGGCTGGAATGCCTTCTGTGTGGAGTCTGCATGTCCTCCCCATGGTCGAGTGGCCTCCGAAAGACATCTGTGAATGGGTGTGCTATGCTGAAGGTTGGGCATCAGGCTGGCAACTCGGCACCATACAAAAAAAAATCGACTGCCAATCATTTGCGGACTGGAGTTCCGCTGTGGCGGCCACTAACAGGGAAAAGTGGAAAAGACAAACAAAAGCCTAGGAATCTGTAATGCTATAGTTGTCTGGTATAATATTTACAGTTGTGCCATGTTAGTGTTTTTGGTAACACTACAGCCTTGGAATCTGTAAAGCTACAGTTGTCAGATATAATAATTATATTTTTGTTATGTTAGTGTTTTTGGTAACACTACAGCCTAGGAATATGTAATGCTACAGTTGTCGGGTATATTTACATTTGTGCCATATTAGTGTTTTTGGTAACACTACAGCCTTGGAATCTGTAATGCTATAGTTGTCAGGTATAATAATATAATTTTTGCTATGTTAGTGTTTTTGGTAACAACACAGCCTAGGAATCTGTAATGCTACAGTTGTCAGCTATATTTACATTTGTGCCATGTTCATGTTTTTGGTAACACTACAGCCTTGGAATCTGTAATGCTACAGTTGTCAGGTATAATATTTACATTTGTGCCATGTTAGTGATTTTGGTAAAAGTACAGCCTATGAATCTGTAATGTTACAGTATTTACAGTTATGCTATATGAGTGCGAAGCAGAAAGTAAATCCCAGAGAGTATGATGGTATTGAGAATCCAATAAACCAGTGAACCACTTGTTCAGTCAAAAATATAGACGTGCAGACAGGAATATGAATGCTGAGGTTATAGATGAATGAAAATTTTTATTAGACAAGCGCTTTCACTGTAAATAGCTTCTTCAGGTCTGAACAGATTTGGGATTTACTTTCTGCTTCGCTCTCTGCCATTTGTGTCTCTTGAACATTTTATTGCTGTTTGGCTAAGGAGCATTAATCGTAGAGGTGGCTGCTACCTTGTTCTGGCACTTATATGCTATATGAGTGTTTTTGGAAACACTACAGCCTTGGAATCTGTAATGCTACAGTTGTGTGGTATAATATTTACATTTTTGCCATTTTTGTGTTTTTGGTAACACTACGCCTTAATCTGTAATGCTACACTTGTCAGGTATATTTACATTTGTGCAATGTTAGTGTTTTTGGTAACACTACAGCCTAGGAATCTGTAATGTTACAGTTGTCAGGTATAATATTTACATTTGTGCCATGTTAGTGTTTTTGGTAACACTACAGCCTTGGAATCAGTAATGCTACAGTTGTCAGGTATATTTACATTTGTGCCATGTTAGTGTTTTGGTAAGACTACAGCCTTGGAATCTTTAATGGTAAAGTTGCCTGGTATAATATTTACATTTGCGCCATGTTAGTGTTTTTGGTAACACTACAGCCTAGGAATCTGGAATGCAACAGTTGCCAGGTATAATATTTACATTTGTACCATGTTAGTGTTTTTGTTAAAACTACAGCCTTGGAATCTGTAATGCTACAGTTGTCTAGTATAATATTTACATTTGTGCCAGGTTAGTGTTTTTGGTAATACTACATCCTTGGAATCTGTAATGCTACAGTTGTCAGGTATAATATTTACATTTGTGCCTTGTTAGTGTTTTTGGTAAGACTACAGCCTTGGAATGTGTAATGCTACAGTTGTCTGGTATAATATTTACATTTGTGCCATGTTAGTGTTTTCGGTAACACTACAGCCTTGGAGTCTGTAATGCTGCAAAGAATATTTTCATTGTACGATGTTTGTGTTTTTGGTAACACTACAGCCTAGGAATCTGTAATGCTACACTTGCCAAGTATAGTTACCTTTGTGCCATGTTAGTGTTTTTGGTAAACCTACAGCCTTGGAATCTGTAATGCTACAGTTGTCTGGTATAATACTTTCTTTGTACCATGTTAGTGTTTTTGGTAACATTAGAACATTGGAAACTGTAAAGCTACAGTTGTAAGGTATAATAATTACATGTTTGCCATGTTTGTGTTTTTGGTAACACTATTGCCTAGGAATCTGTAAAGCTACAGTTGTCAGGTATATTTACATATGTGCCATGTTAGTGTTTGTGGTAACACTACAGCCTTGGAATCTGTAATGCTCAAGTTGTCTGGTATAATATTTACCTTTGGGCCATGTTAGTGTTTTTTGTAACACTACAGCTTTAGAATCTGTAATGCTACAGTTGTCAGGTATAATTACATTTGCGCCATGTTTGTTTTTTTGGTAACACTACAGCCTTGGAATCTGTAATGCTACATATGTCAGATATATTTACATTTGTGCCATGTTAGTGTCTTTGGTAACACTACAGCCTAGGAATCTCTAATGTTTCGGTTGTCAGGTATAATAATTACATTATTGCCATGTTAGTGTTTTTGGAAACATTACAGCCTTGGAAGCTCTAATGCTACAGTTGTCTGCTATAATATTTACTTTTGTGCCATGTTAGTGTTTTTGGTAACACTACAGCCCAGAACATTTTAATGTTATGTTGTCAGGTATAATATTAGCATTTGCACCATGTTAGTGCTTTTGGTAACACTACAGCCTTGGAATCTGTAATGCTATAGTTGTCAGGTAGAATATCTACATTTTTGCCATGTTTGTGTTTTTGGTAAAACTACAGCCTAGGAATCTTTAATGTTACTGTTGTCAGGTTTAATATTTACTTTTGTGCCATATTAGTGTTTTTGTAAAACTTCATTCAAAGAATTCGTAATGTTACTGTTGTCTGGTGTAATATTCACAGTTGTGCCATGCTAGAGTTTTTGGTAACACCACAGCTTTGAAATCTGTAATGCTATAGTTGTCTGGTATAATATTAAATTTGTGCCATGTTAGTGTTTTTGGTAACACTACAGTCTTGGAATCTGTAATGCTACAGTTGTCAGGTATAATAATTAAATATTTGCCATGTTTGTGTTTTTGGTAACACTACAGCCTAGGAATCTGTAATGCTACAGTTGTCAGGTATATTTACATTTGTGCCATGTTAGTGTTTTTGATAACACTACAGCCTAGGAATCTGTAACGCTACAGTTGTCAGATATATTTACATTTGTGCCATGTTGGTGTTTTTGCTAACACTACAGGCTAAGAAACTGTAATGCTACAGTTGTCTGGTATAATATTTACATTTGTGCCATGTTAGTGTTTTTGATAACACTACAGCCTAGGAATCTGTAACTCTACAGTTGTCAGATATATTTACATTTGTGCCATGTTGGTGTTTTTGCTAACACTACAGGCTAAGAAACTGTAATGCTACAGTTGTCTGGTATAATATTTACATTTGTGCCATGTTAGGGTTTTTGGTAACAATACAGCCTTCTAATCTATAAGGCTACAGTTGTCAGGTATATTTACATTTGTGCCATGTTAGTGTTTTGGTAACACTACAGCCTATGAATCTGTAATGTTACTGTTCTCAGGTACAGTATTTATAGTTGTGCCCTGTTAGTGTTTTTGTAAAACTACAGCCTAGGAACCTGTAATGCTACAGTTCTCAGGTATATTTACATTTGTGCCATGTTAGTGTTTTTTTAACACTACAGCCTTTGAATCTGTAAGGCTACAGTTGTCAGGTATAATATTTACATTTGTGCCGTGTTAGTGTTTCTGGTTACACTACAGCCTTGGAATCTGTAATGCTACAGTTGTCTGGTATAATATTTACATTTGTGCCATGTTAGTGATTTTGGTAAAACTACAGCCTATGAATCTGTAATGTTACTGTTCTCAGGTACAATATTTACAGTTTGCCATGGTAGTGTTTTTGGTAACTCTGCAGCCTTGGAATCTGTAATGCTATAGTTGGCAGGTATGATATTCATATTTATGCCATGTTAGTGCTTTTGGTAACACTACAGCCTTGGAATCTGTAATGCTACAGTTGTCAGGTATATGTACATTTGTGCCGCGTTAGTGTGTTTGGTAACACTACAGGCTTGGAATCTGTAATGCTACAGTTGTCTGGTATAATACTTTCTTTGTACCATGTTAGTGTTTTTGGTAACATTAGAACATTGGAAACTGTAAAGCTACAGTTGTAAGGTATAATAATTACATGTTTGCCATGTTTGTGTTTTTGGTAACACTATTGCCTAGGAATCTGTAAAGCTACAGTTGCCAGGTATATTTACATATGTGCCATGTTAGTGTTTGTGGTAACACTACAGCCTTGGAATCTGTAATGCTCAAGTTGTCTGGTATAATATTTACCTTTGGGCCATGTTAGTGTTTTTGGTAACACTACAGCTTTAGAATCTGTAATGCTACAGTTGTCAGGTATAATTACATTTGCGCCATGTTTGTTTTTTTGGTAACACTACAGCCTTGGAATCTGTAATGCTACATATGTCAGATATATTTACATTTGTGCCATGTTAGTGTCTTTGGTAACACTACAGCCTAGGAATCTCTAATGTTTCGGTTGTCAGGTATAATAATTACATTATTGCCATGTTAGTGTTTTTGGAAACATTACAGCCTTGGAAGCTCTAATGCTACAGTTGTCTGCTATAATATTTACTTTTGTGCCATGTTAGTGTTTTGGTAACACTACAGCTTTAGAATCTGTAATGCTACAGTTGTCAGGTATAATTACATTTGCGCCATGTTTGTTTTTTTGGTAACACTACAGCCTTGGAATCTGTAATGCTACATATGTCAGATATATTTACATTTGTGCCATCTTAGTGTCTTTGGTAACACTACAGCCTAGGAATCTCTAATGTTTCGGTTGTCAGGTATAATAATTACATTATTGCCATGTTAGTGTTTTTTGAAACATTACAGCCTTGGAAGCTCTAATGCTACAGTTGTCTGCTATAATATTTACTTTTGTGCCATGTTAGTGTTTTGGAAACACTACATCCTTGGAATCTGTAATGATACAGTTGTCAGGTATAATATTTACATTTTTGCTATGTTTGTGTTTTTGGTAACACTACAGCCTAGGAATCTGTAATGCTACAGTTGTCAGGAATATTTACATTTGTGCCATGTTAGTGTTTTTGGTAACACTACAGCCCAGAACATTTTAATGTTATGTTGTCAGGTATAATATTTGCATTTGCACCATGTTAGTGCTTTTGGTAACACTACAGCCTTGGAATCTGTAATGCTACAGTTGTCAGGTAGAATATTTACATTTTTGCCATGTTTGTGTTTTTGGTAGCACTACAGCCTAGGAATCTTTAATGTTACTGTTGTCAGGTTTAATATTTACTTTTGTGCCATATTAGTGTTTTTGTAAAACTTCAGTCAAAGAATTCGTAATGTTACTGTTGTCTGGTGTAATATTCACAGTTGTGCCATGCTAGAGTTTTTGGTAGCACCACAGCTTTGAAATCTGTAATGCTATAGTTGTCTGGTATAATATTTACATTTGTGCCATGTTAGTGTTTTTGGTAACACTACAGTCTTGGAATCTGTAATGCTACAGTTGTCAGGTATAATAATTAAATATTTGCCATGTTTGTGTTTTTGGTAACACTACAGCCTAGGAATCTGTAATGCTACAGTTGTCAGGTATATTTACATTTGTGCCATGTTAGTGTTTTTGATAACACTACAGCCTAGGAATCTGTAACGCTACAGTTGTCAGATATATTTACATTTGTGCCATGTTGCTGTTTTTGCTAACACTACAGGCTAAGAAACTGTAATGCTACAGTTGTCTGGCAAAATATTTACATTTGTGCCATGTTGCTGTTTTTGCTAACACTACAGGCTAAGAAACTGTAATGCTACAGTTGTCTGGTATAATATTTACATGTGTTCCATGTTAGGGTTTTTGGTAACAATACAGCCTTCTAATCTATAAGGCTACAGTTGTCAGGTATATTTACATTTGTGCCATGTTAGTGTTTTGGTAACACCACAGCCTATGAATCTGTAATGTTACTGTTCTCAGGTACAGTATTTATAGTTGTGCCCTGTTAGTGTTTTTGTAAAACTACAGCCTAGGAACCTGTAATGCTACAGTTGTCAGGTATATTTACATTTGTGCCATGTTAGTGTTTTTTTTAACACTACAGCCTTTGAATCTGTAAGGCTACAGTTGTCAGGTATAATATTTACATTTGTGCCGTGTTAATGTTTCTGGTTACACTACAGCCTTGGAATCTGTAATGCTACAGTTGTCTGGTATAATATTTACATTTGTGCCATGTTAGTGATTTTGGTAAAACTACAGCCTATGAATCTGTAATGTTACTGTTCTCAGGTACAATATTTACAGTTTGCCATGGTAGTGTTTTTGGTAACTCTGCAGCCTTGGAATCTGTAATGCTATAGTTGGCAGGTATAATATTCATATTTATGCCATGTTAGTGCTTTTGATAACACTACAGCCTTGGAATCTGTAATGCTACAGTTGTCAGGTATATGTACATTTGTGCCACGTTAGTGATTTTGGTAACACTACAGCCTTGGAATCTGTAATGCTATAGTTGTCAGGTTTATTTACATTTGTGCCGTGTTATTATTTTTGGTAACACTACAGCCCAGGAATCTTTAATATTACTGTTGTCAGGTATAATATTTACATTTGTGCCATGTTAGTTTTTTTGGTTACACTACAGCCTAGCAATCTGTAATGTTAACATTGTCAGGTATAATATTTATATTTGTGCTATGTTAGTGTTTTGGTAACACTACAGCCTAGCAATTTGTAATGTTAACATTGTCAGGTATAATATTTATATTTGTGCCATGTTAGTGTGTTTGGTAACACTGCAGCCTTGCAATCTGTAATGTTAACATTGTCAAGTATAATATTTACATTTGTACCATGTTAGTGATTTTGGTAAAACTAAAGCTTATGAGTCTGTAATGTTACTATTCTCAGATACAGTATTTACAATTGTGCCATGTTAGTTTGTTTGGTAACACTACAACCTTGAATCTGTAATGCTATAGTTGTCTGATGTAATATTTACATTTACGCCATGTTTGTGTTTTTGGTAACAATACAGCCTAGGAATCTGTAATGCTACAGTTGTCAGCTATATTTACATTTGTGTCATATTAGCGTTTTTGGTGGCACTACAACCTCGGAATCTCTAGTGTAACAGTTGTTAGGTAAAATATTTACATTTGTGTCATGTTAGTGTTTTTGGTAAGACTACAGCCTTGGAATCTGAAATGCTACAGCTGTCAGGTATAATATTTACATTTGTGCCAGGTTAGTGATTTTGGTAAAACTACAGCCTATGAATCTGTAATGATACTGTTCTCAGTTACAATATTTATAATTGTGCCATGTTACTGTTTTTGGGAACATTACAGCCTTGGAATCTGTAATGCTAAAGTTGTCAGGTATATTTACATTTTTGCCATGTTAGTGTTTTTGTTAACACTACAGCCCAGGAATCATTAATGTTACTGCTGTCAAGTATAATATTTACATTTGTGCCATGTTAGTATTTTGGTAACACTACAAACTATGAATCTGTAATGTTACAGTTGTCAGGTATATTTACATTTGTGCCATGTTAGTGTTTTTGTTAACACTACAGCCCAGGAATCTGTAATGCTACAGTTGTCAGATATAATTACATTTGTGCCATGTTAGTGTTTTTGTTAAAACTACAGCCTAGGAATCTGTAATGCTACAGCTGTCTGGTATAATATTTACTTTTGTGCCATATTAGTGTTTTTTGTAAAACTTCATCCAAATTATTAGTAATGTTACTTTTGTCTGGTGTAATATTTACAGTTGTGCCATGCTAGTGTTTTTGGTAACTCTACAGCCTTGGAATCTGTAATGCTACAGTTGTCAGGTATATTTACAGTTGTGCCATGCTAGAGTTTTTGGTAACACTACAGCCTTGGACTCTGTAATGCTATAGTTGTCTGGCATATTATTTATATTTGTGCAATGTTAGTGTTTTTGGTAACACTACAGCCTAAGAATCTGTAATGCTACAGTTGTCAGGTATATTTACATTTGTGCCATGTTAGTGTTTTTTTTAACACTACAGCCTTTGAATCTGTAAGGCTACAGTTGTCAGGTATAATATTTACATTTTTGCCATGTTTGTGTTTTTGGTAACACTACAGCCTAGGAATCTGTAATGCTACTGTTGTCTGGTATAATATTTACATTTGTGTCATGTTAGTGTTTTCAGTAACACTATAGCCTTGGAATCTGTAAGGCTACAGTTGTCAGGTATAATAATTACATTTTTGTCATGTTTGTGTTTTTGGTAACACAACAGCCTAGGAATCTGCAATGCTACAGTTGTCAGGTATATTTACATTTAAGCCATGTTAGTGTTTTTGGTAACACTACAGCCTTAGAATCTGCAATGCTACAGTTGTCAGGTATATTTACATTTGTGCCAAGTTAGTGTTATTGTGACACTACAGCCTTGAATCTGTAATGCTATAATTGTCTGGTATAATATTTACATTTGCAGCATGTTTGTGTTTTTGGTAAAAATACAGCCTAGGAATCTGTAATGCTACAGTTGTCAGCTATATTTACATTTGTGTCATGCTAGTGTTTTTGGTAACAATACAGCCTTGGAATCTCTAGTGTAACAGTTTCAGGTAAAATATTTGCATTTGTGCCATGTTAGTGTTTTTGATAACACTACAGCCTTGGAATCTGAAATGCTACAGTTGTCACGTATAAAATTTACATTTGTGCCATGTTAGTGATTTTGGTAAAACTACAGCCTATGAATCTGTAATATTACTGTTCTCAGGTACAATATTTATAGTTGTGCCATGTTACTGTTTTTGGTAACACTACAGCCTTGGAATCTGTAAGGCTATGTTTGTCTTGTATAATATTTTCATTGTACCATGTTAGTGTTTTTGGTAATGCTACAGCCTTTGAAACTGTTGTCGGGTCTAATAATTAAATTTTTGCAATGTTTGTGTTTCTGGTAACACTACAGCTTTGGAATCTGTAATGCTACAGTTGTCAGCCATATTTACATTTCTGCTGTGTTAGTATTTTTGGTAACTCTACAGCCTCGGAATCTGTAATGCAACAGTTGTCAGATTTATTTACATGTGTACCATGTTAGTGTTTTTGGCAACACTACAGCCTTGGAATCTGTAATGTTACTGTTGTTAGGAATACTTGCATTTGTGTCATGTTAGTGTTTTTGGTAACACTACAACCTAGGAATCAGAAATGTTATTGTTGTTAGGTATATTTGTATTTGTGCTGTGTTAGTGTTTTTGGTAACACTACAGCCTTGGAATCTGTAATGCTATAGTTGTCTGGTATAATATTTACATGTGTGCCTTGTCAGTGATTTGGTAGCACTATAGCCTTGGAATCTGTAAGGCTACAGTTGTCAGGTATAATAATTACATTTTTGTCATGTTTGTGTTTTTGGTAACACTACAGCCTAGGAATCTGCAATGCTACAGTTGTCAGGTATATTTACATTTAAGCCATGTTAGTGTTTTTGGTAGCACTACAGCCTTGGAATCTGTAATGCTACAGTTGTCTGGTATAATATTTACATTTGTGCTAAGTTAGTGTTTTTGTAACACTACAGCCTATGAATCTGTAATCCTGCAGCTATCAAGTATATTTACATTTCTGCAATGTTAGTGTTCCTGGTAACACTACAGCCTTGGAATCTCTAATGCTACAGTTGTCAGGTATAATAATTACATTTTTGCAATGTTAGCATTTTTGGTAACACTACAGCCTAGGAATCTGTAACACAACAGTTGTCAGTTATATTTATACATTTGTGCCATGTTAGTGTTTTTGGTAACACTACAGCCTTTGAATCTGTAATGCTACAGTTGTCAGGTATAATATTTACATTTTTGCCTCGTTTGTGTTTTTGGTAACACTACAGCCTAAGAATCTGTAATGCTACAGTTGTCAGGTATATTTACATTTGTGCCATGTTAGTGTTTTTGTTAACACTACAGCCCAGAAATCTTTAATGTTACTGTTGTCAGGTATAATATTTACTTTTGTGCCATATTAGTATTTTTGTAAAACTTCACCCAAAGAATTTGTAATGTTACTGTTGTCTGGTGTAATATTTACTGTTGTGCCATGCTTGAGTTTTTGGTAACACTACAGCCATGGAATCTGTAATGCTATAGTTGCCAGGTATAATAATTAAATATTTGCCATGTTTGTGTTTTTGGTAACAGTACAGCCTAGGAATCTGTAATGCTGCAGTTGTCAGGTATATTTACATTTCTGCCATGTTAGTGTTTTTGATAACAAACCTTCAATAAAGGTACGGCCATTCACGCATGTCTCCATGCAGAAGACGCTTTAGGTGAGAATCAAACCGGACAGCATCTTACTGTGAGGCGACAACGCTACCGCAGCACCACCACCGCGGGTATTTGTGGCATGTTTGTGTTTATGGTAAAAATACAGCCTAGAAATCTGTAATGCTAGAGTTGTCAGCTATATTTACATTTGTATCATACTAGTGTTTTTGGTAACACTACAGCCTTGGGATCTCTAGTGTAACAGTTGTCCGGTAAAATATTTACATTTATGCTAAGTTAGTGTTTTTGGTAACAATACAGCCTTGGAATCTGAAATTCTAAAGTTGTCATGGTATAATATTTACATTTGTGCCATGTTAGTGATTTTGGTAAAACTATAGCCTATGAATCTGTAATATTACTGTTCTCAGGTACAATATTTATAATTGTGCCATGTTAGTGTTTTTGGTAACACTACAGCCTTGGAAACTGTAAGGCTACAGTTATCAGGTATAATAATTACATGTTTGCCATTTTTGAATTTTTGGTAACACAACAGCCTAGGAATCTTTAATGCTACAGTTGTCAGGTATATTTACATTTGTGCCATGTTAGTGTTTGTGGTAACACTACAGCCTTGGAAACTGTAAGGCTACAGTTATCAGGTATATTAATTACATGTTTGCCATGTTTGAATTTTTGGTAACACAACAGCCTAGGAATCTGTAATGCTACAGTTGTCAGGTATATTTACATTTGTGCCATGTTAGTGTTTTTGTTAACACTACAGCCTAGGAATCTGTAATGCTACAGCTGTCTGGTATAATATTTACTTTTGTGCCATATTAGTGTTTTTTGTAAAACTTCATCCAAATTATTAGTAATGTTACTTTCGTCTGGTGTAATATTTATAGTTGTGCCATGCTAGTGTTTTTGGTAACTCTACAGCCTTGGAATCTGTAATGCTATAGTTGTCTGGCATATTATTTATATTTGTGCAATGTTAGTGTTTTTGGTAACACTACAGCCTTGGAATCTGTAATGCTCATGTTGTCAGGAATCTGTAATGCTCATGTTGTCAGGTAAAATAATTACATTTTTGCCATGTTTGTGTTTTTGGTAACACTACAGCCTAAGAATCTGTAATGCTACAGTTGTCAGGTATATTTACATTTGTGCCATGTTAGTGTTTTTGGTAACACAACAGCCTAGGAATCTGTAATGCTACAGTTGTCAGGTATATTTACATTTGTGTCATGTTAGTGTTTTTGGTAACACTACAACCTAGGAATCAGAAATTTTATTGTTGTTAGGTATATTTGTATTTGTGCTATGTTAGTGTTTTTGGTAACACTACAGCCTTGGAATCTGTAATGTTACAGTTGTCTGGTATAATATTTACATTTGTGTGCCTTGTCAGTGATTTGGTAGCACTATAGCCTTGGAATCTGTAAGGCTACAGTTGTCAGGTATAATAATTACATTTTTGTCATGTTTGTGTTTTTGGTAACACAACAGCCTAGGAATCTGCAATGCTACAGTTGTCAGGTATATTTACATTTAAGCCATGTTAGTGTTTTTGGTAGCACTACAGCCTTGGAATCTGTAATGCTACAGTTGTCTGGTATAATATTTACATGTGTGCCTTGTCAGTGATTTGGTAGCACTATAGCCTTGGAATCTGTAAGGCTACAGTTGTCAGGTATAATAATTACATTTTTGTCATGTTTGTGTTTTTGGTAACACTACAGCCTAGGAATCTGCAATGCTACAGTTGTCAGGTATATTTACATTTGCACCATGTTAGTGTTTTTGGTAGCACTACAGCATTGGAATCTGTAATGCTACAGTTGTCTGGTATAATATTTACATTTGTGCTAAGTTAGTGTTTTTGTAACACTACAGCCTATGAATCTGTAATCCTGCAGTTAAGTATATTTACATTTCTGCAATGTTAGTGTTCCTGGTAACACTACAGCCTTGGAATCTCTAATGCTACAGTTGTCAGGTATAATAATTACATTTTTGCAATGTTAGCATTTTTGGTAACACTACAGCCTAGGAATCTGTAACGCAACAGTTGTCAGTTATATTAATACATTTGTGCCAAGTTAGTGTTTTTGGTAACACTACAGCCTTGGAATCTGTAATGCTACAGTTGTCAGGTATAATATTTACATTTTTGCCATGTTAGTGTTTTTGGTAACACTACAGCCTAAGAATCTGTAATGCTAGAGTTGTCTGGTATATTTACATTTGTGCCATGTTAGTGTTTTTGTTAACACTACAGCCCAGAAATCTTTAATGTTACTGTTGTCAGGTATAATATTTACTATTTACTTTTGTGCCATATTAGTATTTTTGTAAAACTTCACCCAAAGAATTTGTAATGTTACTGTTGTCTGGTGTAATATTTACTGTTGTGCCATGCTAGAGTTTTTGGTAACACTACAGCCATGGAATCTGTAATGCTATAGTTTCCAGGTTTATTTACATTTGTGCGTGTTATTATTTTTGGTAACACTACAGCCCAGGAATCTTTAATATTACTGTTGTCAGGTATAATATTTACATTTGTGCCATGTTAGTTTTTTTGGTAACACTACAGCCTAGCAATCTGTAATGTTAACATTGTCAGGTATAATATTTAAATTTGTGCTATGTTAGTGTTTTGGTAACACTACAGCCTAGCAATTTGTAATGTTAACATTGTCAGGTATAATATTTATATTTGTGCCATGTTAGTGTTTGTGGTAACACTACAGCCTTGGAAACTGTAAGGCTACAGTTATCAGGTATATTAATTACATGTTTGCCATGTTTGAATTTTTGGTAACACAACAGCCTAGGAATCTGTAATGCTACAGTGGTCAGGTATATTTACATTTGTGCTATGTTAGTGTTTTGGTAACTCTACAGCCTTGGAATCTGTAATGCAACAGTTGTCAGATTTATTTACGTGTGCCAGGTTATTGTTTTTGGCAACACTACAGCCTAAGAATCTGTAATGCTACAGTTGTCAGGTATAATATTTACATTTGTGTCATGTTAGTGTTTTTGGTAACACTACAGCCTAAGAATCTGTAATGCTGCAGTTGTCAGGTATGTTGTGTCTTTTCAGCTTTTTCCTTTTAGGGGTTGCCACAGTGGAACTCCGGTCCGGTAATGATTGGTAGTTGAGTTTTGCGTGCCAAGTTACCAGCCCTGATGCACAACCTTCAATGAAGGTACGCCCATTCATGCATGTCTCCACGCGGAAGATGCTCTAGCTGAGTTGTCAGGTACAATATTTACAGTTGTGCATGTTAGTGTTTTTGGAAACACTACAGTCTTGCAATCTGTAATGATACAGTTGTCAGGTATAATATTTACATTTGTGCCATGTTAGTGTTTCTGGTAACACTACAGCCTTGGAATCTGTAATGCTACAGGGTTCTGGTATAATATTTATATTTGTGCCAAGTTAGTGCTTTTGTAACACTTCAACCTAGGAATCTGTAATGCTGCAGTTGTCAGGTATATTTACATGTGTGTAATGTTAGAGTTTTTGGTACACTACAGCCTTGGAATCTGTAATGCTACAGTTGTCTGGTATAATATTTACGTTTGTGCAATGTTAATGTTTTTGGTAACATTACAGCCTAGGAATCTGTAATGCTACAGTTGTCAGCTATATTTACATTTGTGCCATGTTAGTGTTTTTGGTAACGCTACAGCCTTGGAATCTCTAGTGTAACAGTTGTCAGGTATAATATTTACATTTGTGCCATGTTAGTGTTTTTGGTAACACTTCATCCTTGGAATCTGAAATGCTAAGTTGTCAAGTATAATATTTACATTTGTGCCATGTTAGTTATTTTGGTAAAACTACAGCCTATGAATCTGTAATGTTACTGTTCTCAGGTACAATATTTACAGTTGTGCCATGTTACTGTTTTTGGTAACACTAAAGCCTTGGAATATGTAATGCTACAGTTGTCTGGTATAATAATTTTATTGTACCATGTTAGTGTTTTTGGTAATACTACAACCTTGGAACCTGTAAGGCTACAGTTGCCAGGTATAATAATTAAATGTTTGCCATGTTTGTGTTTTTGGTAACTCTACAGCCTAGAAATCTGTAATGTTACAGCTGTCAGGTATATTTACATTTGTGCCATGTTAGTGTTTTTGGTAACCACTACAGCCTTGGAATCTGTAAGGCTACAGTTGTCAGGTATAATATTTACATTTGTGCCATGTTAGTGATTTTGGTAAAACTACAGCCTATGAATCTGTAATGTTACTGTTCTCAGGTACAATATTTACAGTTGTGCCATGTTAGTGTTTTTGGTAACACTACAGCCTTGGAATCTGTAATACTACAGTTGTCAGGTATAATATTTACATTTGCGCCATGTTAGTGTTTTCGGTAACACTTCAGCCTTGGAATCTGTAATGCTACAGTTGCCTGGTATAATATTTACATTTGTGCCATGTTAGTGTTTTGGTAAAACTACAGCCTTGAAATCTGTAATGCTACAGTGGTCAGGTATAATATTTACATTTGTGCCATGTTAGTGTTTTTGGTAAACCTATAGACTTGGAGCCTGTAATGCTACAGTTTTCTGGTGTAATATTTACAGTTGTGCCATGTTTGTGTTTTTGGTAAACCTATAGACTTGGAGCCTGTAATGCTACAGTTTTCTGGTGTAATATTTACAGTTGTGCCATGTTTGTGTTTTTGGTAAACCTATAGACTTGGAGCCTGTAATGCTACAGTTTTCTGGTATAATATTTACATTTGTGCCATGTTAATGTTTCTGGTAACACTACAGCCTAGGAATCTGTAATACTACAGCTGTCAGGTATAATACTTACATTTGTGCCATGTTAGTGCTTTCGGTAACACTTCAGCCTTGGAATCTGTAATGCTACAGTTGCCTGGTATAATATTTACATTTGTGCCATGTTAGTGTTTTTTGGTAAACCTACATCCTAGGAATCTGTAGTGCTACTGTTGTCTGGTATAATATTTACATTTGTGCCAAGTTAGTGTTTTCAGTAACACTACAGCCTTGAAATCTGTAATGCTACCTTTGTCAGGTATAATATTTACATTTGTGTCATGTTAGTGTTTTCAGTAACACTACAGCCTTGGAATTTGTAATGCTACCTTTGTCAGGTATAATATTTACATTTGTGTCATGTTAGTGTTTTCAGTAACACTACAGCCTTGGAATCTGTAATGCTACCTTTGTCAGGTATAATATTTACATTTGTGTCATGTTAGTGTTTTCAGTAACACTACAGCCTTGAAATCTGTAATGCTACCTTTGTCAGGTATAATATTTACATTTGTGCCATGTTAGTGTTTTTTTTAACACTACAGCCTTTGAATCTGTAAGGCTACAGTTGTCAGGTATAATATTTACATTTTTGCCATGTTAGTGTTTTCAGTAACACTACAGCCTTGGAATCTGTAATGCTACCTTTGTCAGGTATAATATTTACATTTGTGTCATGTTAGTGTTTTCAGTAACACTACAGCCTTGGAATCTGTAATGCTACAGTTGTCAGGTATAATATTTACATTTGTGTCATGTTAGTGTTTTCAGTAACACTACAGCCTTGGAATCTGTAATGCTACAGTTGTCAGGTATAATATTTACATTTGTGTCATGTTAGTGTTTTCAGTAACACTACAGCCTTGGAATCTGTAATGCTACCTTTGTCAGGTATAATATTTACATTTGTGCCATGTTAGTGTTTTCAGTAACACTACAGCCTTGAAATCTGTAATGCTACAGTTGTCAGGTATAATATTTACATTTGTGTCATGTTAGTGTTTTCAGTAACACTACAGCCTTGGAATCTGTAATGCTACTGCTGCCTGGTATAATATTTACATTTGTGCCATGTTAGTGTTTTCAGTAACACTACAGCCTTGAAATCTGTAATGCTACCTTTGTCAGGTATAATATTTACATTTGTGCCATGTTAGTGTTTTCAGTAACACTACAGCCTTGGAATCTGTAATGCTACTGTTGTCTGGTATAATATTTACATTTGTGCCATGTTTGTGTTTTCAGTAACACTACAGCCTTGAAATCTGTAATGCTACCTTTGTCAGGTATAATATTTACATTTGTGTCATGTTAGTGTTTTCAGTAACACTACAGCCTTGGAATCTGTAATGCTACTGCTGTCTGGTATAATATTTACATTTGTGTCATGTTAGTGTTTTCAGTAACACTACAGCCTTGGAATCTGTAATGCTACTGCTGTCTGGTATAATATTTACATTTGTGTCATGTTAGTGTTTTCAGTAACACTACAGCCTTGGAATCTGTAATGCTACCTTTGTCAGGTATAATATTTACATTTGTGTCATGTTAGTGTTTTCAGTAACACTACAGCCTTGGAATCTGTAATGCTACAGTTGTCTGGTATAATATTTACATTTTTGTCATGTTAGTGTTTTCAGTAACACTACAGCCTTGGAATCTGTAATGCTACTGCTGTCTGGTATAATATTTACATTTGTGTCATGTTAGTGTTTTCAGTAACACTACAGCCTTGGAATCTGTAATGCTACTGCTGCCTGGTATAATATTTACATTTGTGCCATGTTAGTGTTTTCAGTAACACTACAGCCTTGGAATCTGTAATGCTACCTTTGTCAGGTATAATATTTACATTTGTGTCATGTTAGTGTTTTCAGTAACACTACAGCCTTGGAATCTGTAATGCTACTGCTGTCTGGTATAATATTTACATTTGTGTCATGTTAGTGTTTTCAGTAACACTACAGCCTTGGAATCTGTAATGCTACCTTTGTCAGGTATAATATTTACATTTGTGTCATGTTAGTGTTTTCAGTAACACTACAGCCTTGGAATCTGTAATGCTACAGTTGTCTGGTATAATATTTACATTTTTGTCATGTTAGTGTTTTCAGTAACACTACAGCCTTGGAATCTGTAGGGCTACTGCTGTCTGGTATAATATTTACATTTGTGTCATGTTAGTGTTTTCAGTAACACTACACCCTTGGAATTTGTAATGCTACTGCTGTCTGGTATAATATTTACATTTGTGTCATGTTAGTGTTTTCAGTAACACTACAGCCTTGGAATCTGTAATGCTACACTTGTCTGGTATAATATTTACATTTTTGTCATGTTAGTGTTTTCAGTAACACTACAGCCTTGGAATCTGTAGGGCTACTGCTGTCTGGTATAATATTTACATTTGTGTCATGTTAGTGTTTTCAGTAACACTACAGCCTTGGAATCTGTAATGCTACACTTGTCTGGTATAATATTTACATTTTTGTCATGTTAGTGTTTTCAGTAACACTACAGCCTTGGAATCTGTAGGGCTACTGCTGTCTGGTATAATATTTACATTTGTGTCATGTTAGTGTTTTCAGTAACACTACACCCTTGGAATTTGTAATGCTACTGCTGTCTGGTATAATATTTACATTTGTGTCATGTTAGTGTTTTCAGTAACACTACAGCCTTGGAATTTGTAATGCTACTGCTGTCTGGTATAATATTTACATTTGTGTCATGTTAGTGTTTTCAATAACACTACACCCTTGGAATCTGTAATACTACACTTTGGTATAATATTTACAGTCTTTCTGCTCTCACATACTTCTCTTACTTTTTCTAAATTACCTTCATGGCCATTTGCACTGGGAATGGGGGCATAGTGTCAACAAAGTGCATTTTCACAAGATGAACTTGTAACTAACTGTATGGTTTTTATTTTACAGGTGGTGTTATAACTATTATACTGTTAATAAAAAGTGTTTACTTAAGATTCGTATTTATTTTTAATTTTTAAGTTTGTTTAACAGGGTAAGCCACTGAGCACATCAAACCCAGTTTGGAAAGGTACACTCACCAGCAAAACAATAACATTTGAAATGTAAATAGATAGGCTTAATATGGGTAACACATTTTTACAATTGGGCAATTAAATAAACCATAAATATCCTTTGTTCTTCTTTTACAGTTTAGGAAATGAAAAACATTAATATTTTTAAAGACAAAAATATGCAGTTATAAGTAGAAAAGATTGACATAAGAAGGTCTGCTCAATGGACGCAAGAAGTTGGGGGACACAGTCAACACTTTAGTGTAAGCATCAGTTGTATAATGATCTGTTTCTCTAGCACTTCCTCCTGTAAGTGTAAAAGCAGTAGATTAAATGACAAAGACATTCTGTGTAACTGAACTATAATTCTGAAGTTTATCCTGTCTTTCTTTTCTTACTTCTCTTCTTCTTTCAGTCACAACTTGATTTGCAGACTTTTCTTTTTTCTATCAATTTTGGCTGGGGGGGGGGTTAAAGAGGGTATTGATTTCCCAGGGCATATGCCTGCCAAATTTCAGATATGGAGGTGGAATTCATATAATAGATGGGCTCTTATAAAAATATTATATATATATATATATATATATATATATATATATATATATATATTCATAAGTTCATACATACTATTGAAGAGCCGATATCAAAGGAACAAAAAGTGATGTCGCTATGAACGCTTGGCTGCCACAAGGCAGTTACCCCTCTGGGAACTTTTCTGACACCTCCTGCTTAAAACCCAAAAAGCCAGAAATATTGTGAGGTGCCATTTTCATGGTCTGTATTCATACCGCAAATCAAGGTCAAGCGGGCTTTTGCCTCTCTGCTCCATGGGAGATTTCTCTCCTCCCTGAGCTTGCCTTAGGAAACCTGCATTACTCTTTGACAACTGTACCATCCTAGTCAAACTCCCCACCTGAAACTGTCCCCAGAGCAGGTCATGCCCAGATGTCCAGGCAATTGGAGCCAGAAGCGACAGCTTCTGTGGGGCTCACCCCCCTGCCTCACAAAGTAAGTGAAAAAACAATGTACAGTACATGACCAGTTGCCCTTGCTGGCCATTTAGCCAAAAGAATATCCCTTTTTGTGCTCAAGTTAACCCATTCAATTTGGTTAGAGATTTACCTTACCCATCCCATGGTCAATACTTATATATTACCCCTTATGAGAATAAATCTGATTATAGCATAGATAATTTGAGGGGCCCCATACATGGGATAAAGCATTTTTGAGCTGCCTTTTTAGTCCTGGGGTAAGTTTTCTGTTTCCTATCCATATGTCCAAGTTACTCTTGAATATGGACAGGATGAACTTTGTTTTATGAAGATGGAGAGCCTGTTCCAGAGCAGAGATATCCTCTGTGAGATATACCTGTTCCCCAAGCCATTCTATTGATGTTGCATAAAAGGTTTAAATTCCTAGACTGAGTATTTATGATGCCTTTTGACTGCTGATGAGCCGTAAATCCATCAGTAATAGCTTGGAAGATGCCTTGTACAACAGACACAGGTCACCTCTTAGCAGTCTGTACGATACTGAATATAGTGACAGGGCTTTTATTTGGTCCATGTAGTAAATGTTTAGGCCTGTAGCCTTTTAATAACATTTCCGTGGGCATTCCCGTTGTTGCATGTGTTTAGACTGATATATGCCAAAGGGGCATTATATTCAATGACTGGCATAATAAGGGCTGAGTAAAGGGGGGCAATGACATCCGTAGATCTAGACACAATCCCTTTGTTTATAAGCTGTGCAATACAGAAGGATTTTCTTACAACAATAGACACATGTTAGTCAAAAGTTAGGTCACTGTCCACATAAGTTCCCAAATTCTGAACAACCGGGTGACTCTTTGGGGTGTATTGTCAATGTGGTAGTTCCCAGAGGTAAATGACTTCCCATGATGGTACAATAGTAACTCTTTGGGGTGTGTTGTCAATGTGGTAGTTCCCATGGGTAAATGACTTGCCATGATGACATAATAGTGACTCTTTGGGGTGTGTTGTTAGTGTAGTAGATCCCTGGGGTAGATGACTTCCCATGATAATAAAATAGTAACTCTCTGGGGTGTTTTGTCAATGTGGTAGCTCCCAGGGGTAGATGACTTCCCATGATGATACAATAATGCATTTTTGGCATTTCAGTCTATGATTTTGGCACCAGTTATTTATCTGGGGCAAACCATCCTACAGGATGGCTAAGTCATTTGTGAATTCAATGACTGCTCATAGCTTGCAGTCATCTGCAAACTTATTCAGCCAAAGCCCTTTGATATTGGATCTTGGTGCTCTGGTTTCCTCCCATCTTCCAAAGACATGCAGAAAGCAGATAGTTGTGTGTGTGTGGGGGTGGGGTGGGGTGGGGTGAAGAAGAATGTCTAAGGCTGGGCTAATCACCCAGATTTATGAATATTGGGACTAGGTGATGTTCACTGTTGATGTGGCATGTACAAAATGTGAAAAAATGAGGCAATACCAATTTTGACGTAAACAGATACACATACATACACAGACACCCTTGTGTGCACACTTAAAAGGTTAATATACAGAGATTTTAACACATCACTGCAATATCATGAGGTATAAGACAAATGAACATATTTGTAACAATGACAAATTAAAAAACATGACTTCTAATGCGTAGTAAAATAATTGAAAATGTCAGGTCACTTGTTCAGTTTGCATACATTAAAACTTCTACATGATCTCTGTATTACTCAGGGGTGGCTCGTGCTATTAGGCTGCAGGACTGCAGCCATCCCCCAGCTGTAAAAAGAAAAGTAAAAAAGAAAACTAAACGTAAAAAAACAAAAAGAAAGCAAACACAAGTCCTGGAACATCGCGCATGCGCATTTCCCAATCCAGACTGCTGGTGAACCAGTCCAGAGCAGGCGCACAGAATCCGGACTGTCTCACCAGTAGTCCAGATTAGGAAAACAGCATTCAACAGCAGAGATCCCAGAAATATATGCAGTTACAACTGCATAGACTGGAAGGGGATTGGACTGCAACTTCTGCAGGCTAAGGAAAGGTTTACTGTGGAAGGGACGAGCCTTGAGGATGGAGTTGGATTTTCTGCTGCAGGAATGAATAGGTAGGGTGTGTGTGAATGACTTTGCAGGAAGGAAACTGGGCTTTGAATGAAGTATGTGTGTGTGTGTGTGTGTGTGTGTGTGTAACATGCTCCAGTTAAATATACCTGGTGGCTAGACAGAACTCTAGAAATATGCCTGGTGGCTAGACTCAAACCCTGTACCTTGGGACCATGTAGCAAGACCTTGCATTCCCTATCCACCACCACTTGTGAAATGTTTGCCTCATGTTGGGGTTTTCTGGATTTTGAATAATGACAGGCATTTGAATTTTCAGACTTCATATTCTTCAGAAAGTACATGGCAAAACAAAACCTTTTATTCTAGCAATTTTCTGTTTATAAGATCAATATTTGAAATGTGTCCCTATTTTTGGGGCTGTATTCCCCCATTATTGACTTTGCTCATGTTTTTTTTTTGCCAAGAGGTTGAGAGCTATGGTGAGAACTGAATTCACTGAATATGTTTGGGAGCTGTATTCCCCCATTATTGGCTTTGTCTAGGTGTTTTGTGCTGAGGGCTATGGTGAGAACCGAATTCAGGAAATGATAGCCATTTAAGTTTCAGTCTACCTGTCTTTCAAGAAACAGCTGATTTGGCACAGTGGTATGTTGCTCTGATTGTGAGATGCATGGCGGTAACACAGCATTTTAATCTAGCAAATTTCCAAGATTATACAAGCAATGTTTAAAATGTGTCCCTAGTTTTTCATCTTTTTCTTTTTTTTTTTGGCTTTTTCCAGATTTCTTGTTCTTCAAAGTTGAGAGAAACAGTTGAGTGTTGAGTGGATTTTACAAGGAGCTGAGAGGTTCAAGAGAAGTTTAATGATGCTTATGCTGAGTCTGCTTGTATTGTTAATAGCACAACAGGTAGTGTACTTGCTTTTGATGCAGAAGGCTGTGGGTTCTACTCCCACAGTATATAGATGAATTGCTGATACTCTACTGTGTTCTACTTTTAAAGGGGGTGGATGCTGCAGTCCTGAGAATGTCCTCTTTGGTGGAGATACCTAGTAACGATGAACCTGTTATCAGTTTGCCATCCATTCCCTATTGCAATATTACTAGCTTACCATTTTTTTTTTATTGTAACATAGGCAATTTATTCAATGGCAACAGGCACTTTATTTATAGATGAAACAATGAAATATAAGGTTGTTTGCTAGCAGCAACCTCTTCATTAGTTACAGATCTCTTAAATGTGGAATTATTTAGATGACTTTTACTTCTGCAGAGATTGTGCATATTTACTGACACTGGAGGATTGTACAAGTCTGAGTAGACCTCTATGACAGAAATGTTCTGAACTGGGAAGTTTTGTCATTATTAGTGCATGCATTTTGTTTCATTGTTTACTAGAAAAATGTGCAAAACAATAAATTAAAATGACAAAAAATAAAAAACAAACGGACCGCAACCAAAAGTAAAAAGGTGCCGTTTATTCCAACTTGATGTTAACTTAAATAACTTGGCGCTTTCACCTTAAAATACATCCAGGCTTCTTCAGAGTCATTTAAGCAATAAAATCTTTCACTTAATATAGTCAACTGACCATATTCAGTTACCAATTAGTCTCTTTCAATTAAATTAAATTAGATTACATCATTCCAAAGAATTCCTATGCTAATTATTACAAAAACAACAGTACCACCTGGTTTAAATGACTCTGTTTCAATAAAACCCTTTCTCAAGTTAAAATCAAATGAAATTGTTTGAGAACAAAATTCTTTAAAAAGATGAATTTTGGTTTACAGGAACATACAATAAATATAAGTAAAGGTACCTAGGAAGACTGGGTTAGAGTATTTAAAATGTTATAAAATGAAACATATACAATTATATATATATATATATATATATATATATATATATATATATATATATATATATTAAGATTTATAATTTTTACAGTATATTGCATTTAAAATATATATATATATATATATATATATAGAGAGAGAGAGAGAGAGAGTTTTAATAAAAAAAATTTAACAAATGAAGTGATACAATATCCTAGTAAAATTGTTTGAATTAATTTAAAACTGCAGATGGCGAAGAGGTTGAGATTGTATTTGTTTATGGAATACTGCGGCCTGTTTGTTTTTTATTTTTTGTTATTGTGTATGGCACCTTGTGGGCCAAGTCGAATGTTTTAATAAATTAAAATGCCCTCTAACAGTTGTACTGTATTATACGAGGAATATCATTTAATACAATCAGGAAGGTGTATAAAAGAACACATGTATGTTTCTTGTGCAAGGGACCTATGATTTGAAAATGGCCCAAAATTAATCCTTATCTGCCACTGGCCAAATGTATTTTCTTTGAATGTGGGTTTCGATGCTGTTTCAATGAATGTGAGTTTTAATGGCAGAGAAGTTTTAATGCTAAGTCTATTTTTGTTGTGAGACTGCATTGCTTTGTTTAGCAGATGTCTATTGGTGTTTGTGCCGTAAACTGTAAAATAAAACTTTTAAATGAAATCCAAACCATATCATCGTAGAAGTAAAGCAGTATGCATATTACAGTATTTATGGTAAATGGGGCAAAATAGCCAAGTAATGGGACATTGGAATAGCTGTAGGGGAGGCCCCATTTGACCATGATTTTGTGAGGGGGGAGGGTGGAAAACTCAGACAGCCCCAGCTGAACTTTACCTACTAACTGTCCAGATTTTTGCAGAATGAATAGATTTTTGCTTCTTATGTTTGGTTTGTTCCTCATATAATTTGTGGTTTTCTGGCAAATCATTTAGGAATTAAGTCACTAAATAATGACAGTCATGTTTCAGACTTCATACTCTTCAGAAAAATACATGCTAAAGCAAGACCTGTTGTTCTGCTAACTGACTAAGTTTATACAAGCACAAGTTTTAGTATTGTTTGTATGTTTCCCCAATATATTTGGCCTTGTCTAGATTTTCTGCATTAAGAGGATGAGAGATGGGCGGAAATAAATCACTTTATAGAATTAGGTATATCCAAACCTCTCAACTGTCCCTGATTTTGGCTCAAAATGTTGCTCACCCCCTAATAATCCCTCTGCAAAATGGCAAATTTGGAAGAAAATATGGAGGGTTTACAGTTAATAAATAATTATAATGATCAGAGTTATAGATTACTTTTAATTTCAGAAATGCATGTAGATTCTCTTATTTTGTCAGCTGCTCAATTTAACAGTACTAAAATTAAAGTGTCCCTTCTTTGAAAGTTTCTCAGCGGTATTCTGTGGCTATTTTATATTTTTGCATCACATTTGTGGCCCGTTTTTCATATAATTGTGGTTTTCTGGCAAATTAGTAGCAAATCATTAACGACTGAAGTTAGAAAATAATGGCAAACATTTGAGTTTCAGATTTCATACCCATTAGAAAATTCATACTAATGCAAGACCTACTATTCTATTATCTTTCTAAGTTTATAAGAGCAATATTTAAAAATTGTCCTTATTTTTGGGCCTTTGTCCCACTTTTGTTTATGGCTTTGCCCAGATTTCTTGCTCTGAGGCTGAGAGGTATGACAAATGTATCAGGGCCATCACCGTCAGCCAGAGATATTTCAAATTGTGATATACTTGTTGCACCCCACGTCCAAGCAAGGCAAGGAGCAGTTATGCAGTGTAAGTGTGCAGATTATCCTCCAATCCAAGGTAGACACAAGTACTACAGTGGCTTTTCATCTGTCCATAATTTTGCAGAATGTTCTGGTCTTCTGTTATATTTTTATATTGTTGATTTATGCTTCTTATTCAGAAAATGCATATTGTTCAGTGCCTGTTGCTCTGTGTTTAAGTAGCAATGTTTTAATGACCATCAGATAAGCTTGTCTGAGAATGTAAGATGCAAGTAAGCTTTATTAAGCATACTTTTAAAGAATTACCAACACTGAAAACCTTTTTGTTGTTGCCATGCAGAGAATATTTACATAACTAGATAGCATATAAGCCTTAGGTATTAAAATGCATATGACAGTATTTGTAATAAAGGACAGGATTACAGTATTTTCAGAACCTCACTGCATTTGTTAGAGACTTGCAGTCACCTTTGCAGGTTTTACCCATAAACTAAACAGAATGCCAATATATCATGTGTGGTCCATAACTTGTGCAGTAATACTTTAAGCAATTTATCTTGAGCTTGTTTCTCGTTTGCTGTTTATTTTTTTTACTTTGATCATGTTTTCCCCATGAAACAAGTAGATAGTTGTTGTCAGGCAGCAGGTCATTTTTTGTATAAGAAACATTTTTACAAGTGGGGGTATTTCCACTTTCAGCATGTTACTTTGTACTTTTATAAAGCTGAATATGAATTAGAATTAGAATTGCAGTAAAATGAGAAGTGGTTTGAGATGAGTGCTGCTTGTCTTTTTATACTTGATTTTGACTGCATTCCAGTAATGTATTTAAAAGTAATGTATTCTTTCATGCCTTGCAATCTTTTTGTTTCCATCTAGATATTAAGTAAGCTGTCATGTAGCCAACGCACTGAAACGTTTTTTCTTCGACAATTCATTTTGTCTTGATTGGACTCTCATAATGACAGTTTGGCAGTGGCACCCAGGGCAGCGTGTTTAATTAAAGTCCCAGTTTTTGCAGTTTTTAGCATAGCTCCACCCCTTTCTGGTTGGTCACACACCTTCCCATTGGCCCCACCCATTCAGCTGTCTCCTGTAGACCCCCTTTGATTTGAAGTCACCAGCCACTTCTTGTACTACTCCTACTTATGTACTATATTGCTACAACATAACTTATATGTCTACACGACTGCTCTGTATACTACTCCTGTTTAAGTACTGTATTTTTACTCTAACTGCTAGTTCTACAAGACTGTTCTGTGTATTACTCTTATTTAAGTACTGTATTGCTACTATGTAACTGCTATTTATATAACTACTCTGTGTACTACTCCTACTTATGTACTGTATTTTTACAACATAACTGCTACATCTACATGACTGCTATGTGTACTACTACTTATGTACTGTATTTTTGCTAAATTACTGCTACTTCTACAAGACTGCTCTTGTACTACTCCTACTTATGTACTGAATTGCTACAGTGTTACTGCTACTTCTACATGCCTGCTCTGTGTACTATTTCTACTTATGTACGGCATTTTTACTACATTACTGTTCTGTGCACTACTCCTACTTATGTACTGTATTTTTATTACATTATTGCTACTTCTACATGACTGCTTTGTGCACATCTCCTACTTATGTACTGTATTGCTACTACATAACTGCTACGTCTACATGACTGCTCTGTGTATTACTCCTACTTATGTACTGTATTGCTACTACATAACTGCTACATCTACATGACTACATGACTGCTCTGTGCACTACTACTACTACTTATGTACTGTATTGCTACTATATAACTGCTACATTTATATGACTGCTCTGTGCACTAATACTACGTATGTACTGTATTGCTACTATATAACTGCTACATCTACATGACTGCTCTTTGTACTACTACTACTACTTATGAACTGTATTTTTACTACATTATTGCTACTTCTACAAGACTACTCTTTTACTACTCCTACCTATGTATTGTTCTGCTACAGTGTTACTGCTACTTTTACATGCCTGCTCTGTGTACTACTTCTACTTATGTGCAGCATTTTTACTCCATTACTGTTCTGTGTACTACTCCTACCTATATACTGTATTGCTACTATATAACTGCTACGTCTACATGACTGCTCTGTGTACTACTCCTACTTATGTATTGTATTGCTACTATGTAACTGCTACGTCTACATGACTACACGACTGCTCTGTGTACTACTCCTACTTATGTATTGTATTGCTACTACGTAACTGCTACTTCCACATAGCAGTATTGTTTCTACTTACACACTGTAAAATGTCTGCATAACTGCACTGCTTCTGCTCATTAGCACTACTTACATGACTGTTCATGCCATGCACCAGACTAACTGTTTATGTGGCACCTAGTACTTTAACTACATGTTTTCTCTAATCTCTATTCTTTCTTATATCCTTTTTCCACAATGTCACCTAATTAAGTTATTTTCTTTCCATTCCTTCACTACCTCTGTCTCTTGTTTTGTCATGTTGTATTATATATTATAAATAAACTGCAAGTAATGTGTTTACCTGTTGTATACCAGCAATATTGTTATATAAATATATACAGAGCTGTTCCTATACCCACTAATTATATTATTATTATTTAATGTATAAGTGTCTTCTTATCAATGTAGAGCTTTTATCCCCAGGCCTCTGCTGAAAAGGGGTATGCCTGTCATCCCAAACAGACCATACTGATAAGCAAATACATAGCAGTACTACTACTGATATAAGCTGTAGTAATAATAAATAAAAGAAAAATAAATAAATACTACTACTGCTGCTTACATACGGTATTACTACACAGCTGTTAATTATACATAGAGAATTTCTACTTTTATGTACAGCAATACTATAAAACAGTACTACTATTGTTCATGTACAGTACTACTACATAATTGATAATTATACATATGGTATTCCTCCTTCTGTACAGTACTACTATATAACAGTACCATGGCATATGTACAGTAATGCTACACAACTTTCATACAACTGATAATATACAGTAATACTACAACTAAATAACTGCTAATTATATATAGAGTAATATTACTTATGTACTGTAATATTACATAACAGTATTAATACTGCTTATGTACATTACTACTACATAACTGTACTACTACTCTTCATGCATAGTATTAACAGTTATGTATTGCATTTATATGTTATGCATTTAACTTAATTTTTACTGCATTTAACTTAATATTGCACTTGGAATCCTTGTTTGTTACTATTTGACTGTATTTGTAGCAAATTCTTCTGTGTAAGCTGTAGTAGCTGATTCATAGCATTTATAAGTGTTTGCTGTACCTGTTTCTGCCTGTTTTGTGAAAAAAGAAAAAAGAAAAAATATCTCTTGTTTTTCCTGCTTTACTAGTTTAGTCCAGTTTCAGAGTTGCTGATTCCTGGGCTTTGGTTGTAGTTCCTGTGTACTGTTTCCTTGCCTTATTTGGGGAAGGAAGCTACCTTGCTTTCCTGCTTTACTAGTTTAGTCCAGTTTCAGAGTTGCTGATTCCTGGGCTTTGGTTGTAGTTCCTGTGTACTGTTTCCTTGCCTTATTTGGGGGAAGGGAAGCTACCTTGCTTACCAGTGGGAGTGGGAAGCATTGAGCTGCCTTTTGTCCAGTTTTGTGAGGTTTCAGCCAGTAACTAGTAGTTTATTGGTCGTTTTGGGCCAGTTTCTAGCTTTTCCAGCCCCTGGTATAAAACTTTCAGCTTGTACCTACTCAGCACAGACTCCACGTGGGCCAGCAGAGTAATCCAGGCTGCAGAGAGCTGAATAAGCGACTTTTCTTGATACTAAGTATATTTTTGTTGCTTTCCACATCTGAATACCTAGCAACTGTATTTCGCCTGCCTTTCTGTTACATTGAAGCTGTTTTTACTGCATTTAACTTAATATTGCACTTGGAATCCTTGTTTGTTACTATTTGACTGTATTTGTAGCAAATTCTTCTGTGTAAGCTGTAGTAGCTGATTCATAGCATTTATAAGTGTTTGCTGTACCTGTTTCTGCCTGTTTTGTGAAAAAAAAGAAAAAAAGAAAAAAATATCTCTTGTTTTTCCTGCTTTACTAGTTTAGTCCAGTTTCAGAGTTGCTGATTCCTGGGCTTTGGTTGTAGTTCCTGTGTACTGTTTCCTTGCCTTATTTGGGGGAAGGGAAGCTACCTTGCTTACCAGTGGGAGTGGGAAGCATTGAGCTGCCTTTTGTCCAGTTTTGTGAGGTTTCAGCCAGTAACTAGTAGTTTATTGGTCGTTTTGGGCCAGTTTCTAGCTTTTTCCAGCCCCCTGGTATAAACGCAGCTAAACGCGTTAAGCTGATTTAGAGCGATTTAGCGCGGAGCTGCCACTTTTGCACACTAGGGCAGTGCCGGTTAAGCAGGTTTAAACTATTCGGGCTACCTAAAGTCCACTCTTCAAATTTTCCCTTAAAACTACCTTCCTCGAACTATACTACTGATCAAATCAGCGATCCTATAACTAAAAGATCAACTCTACTTGACTCCAAGTAGACTATTCTCTATCTATTAAACCTAGCACTTGCTCCTACAGTACTTATTACCTTGATACGGCACTCTTGTCATAGATAGTACCCCAAAAGGCAACCCCCATTTCTCGGTCACCCACGCCCCGGAATCTTTTTAAAGTTTTTCGTCTACCCTTCTAGCATGTCGAGGATCAGTTGCTAGTGTCCTCTCCTGCTCAGCTGGTGAACCTGGGAATATTGGGGCAATGTTTCAATTGCCTCATGTACACAGACAACCCTTTCCTCCTCCCACAAAACACAAATACATGCGAGAGATGCAACTATACGGCCAAACTGGAGGCTGAGCTCTCTCAACATAGTACTGGCAAGACCAGTCAGGAGGAGAAGGTTACCACACACACTATAGACCCAGTCTCACATAGTACCATTACAACCTCAAATCATACACATAAACACACAAAGACATACTCGGAGGCTCTGATCAAAAATCTACCAAAACAGCAGAGGCCACCAAAGCAGACACCCAAACAACCACCACCTCAGAACACAACACCCGCAACACATAGACCTCACAGTCAGAGTGTCAAACAGTCACAGCCCTTAAGGCCAAACACAATGCCAGACACACTAGTCATTGGTGACTCCATAGTCAGACACACTGATGTCCCGCTCACCAGACTGAGTAAGGAGAAGGTCACAGTAAGCTGCCTGTCGGGCTAGAATCCGCCACATAACGCAAGCACTCAGGTCTCTCAACAGCAGGTACAAATATGACTCAGTCATTGTCCACGCTGGTGTAAACGACCTGAGACGCACCTCCTTGGACTACATGAAAAGAGACATTGAGGAGCTCTCTGATTATGTAGCCCAGGCAGGTATGACCCTGACCTTGAGCAGTATCCTACCTTCACCAAGAATGATGCCACAATACAGAGATAAGATGATCAGCTTTAACAATTGGCTTAAACACTGGTGTCATTCAAAGGGGATCCAGTATCTGTCTGCCTGGGATGACATGCTGGACAAGCCACGCTGCTTCACAAGGGACGGCTTGCACCTGTCACCCCTGGGATTCCGGATATTGGCAAAGGCTCTTGCCACGCCATAGTGCCTTTTTAGGCAAGGCTCAAATTCTAAACCTACCACCCTAGAACACAAAAAGGAAAAACTAAGGGTAATGCTGCTCAATGCCAGAAGTCTAAATCTCAAAATGCACGCACTCGAGGCCCTTCTCAGTATGGAGAACATCGATGTCTGTGCTGTGACAGAAACCTGGTTCAAGGCTCCTGAGAGCACCCCAGCTATCAGGTTTTACCTCATATCATGCGTTCCGCCCCAAAATCCGGACAATACCAAGAAAGGAGGGGGTATCCATATTCATCAAGGACACCCACACCTCAAGACTGGTGGCAACGCACGATGCATCGGAGACCATCCAGGTGCAATTAACCATAGGCAAGACTGCTCTGCAAATTGTAGCATGTTACAGGCCACCCTCACAAACTCAGGAAACTCACATGGCCTTCCTGAAAACACTAGAGGGATAAATGTATCACCAAACACCATCATACTAGGTGACTTCAATTACCCTAATATAGACTGGGAACACTACTCAAGCCCAAACACCCTAGCCCAAAAGTTCCTGGAATTCATAAACTCAAATGCCATGGAACAACTAGTCACCATCCCCACAAGAGGAGATAACATACTTGATCTCATCATCACGAACATGGGAGCACAATGTTCAACACCGGAAGTATACCCCTCACTGGTGAGATCAGATCACAAACTAATCTCGCTGGAGGTCCTCATCCCACCCCCACCTGAAATAAAAAGACCACAGTAAAGAACTTCTCAAAAGCCGACTTCACACTTCTAAAGACTAGTGTGGTCTCCTTTCAGGCCCCGAGCCGGCGGAAAACAATACTCAAGCCGCTGAATCACTTACAAACGCCTTCTACCAGCACCTGCAGGACTGCATGGATAAGGCAATCCCAAGCAAAACAAAGACTCTTTGTACCAAAGGCAAGCGCCCAGTCTGGTGGACCCCAGCCATAAACAAACTCTACAACAAAAGGAGGAAGCTACTACAAGATAGAGCAAAATCCTTAAAAGGTAAGACACCCTTGATAACTATAAGTAACAAACTAAGAGCTCTCATAAAATCATCCAAACCAAATTTCGAGAGAAAAATAGCTAAAGACTCAAAAGACAATCATAAGGCCTTCTTTAGCTATGTTAGAAACCTAGGAGGAAACTCCCAGATATGCTCAGAACTAGTTCAAAATGATGTGAAGATTACTGATCCTACAGACATTGCCAACATACTGGCTGACAGGTTCAGTGGAAAGTTCTCCCCCCCCCCCGCAAAAGGAGAGATATCTATACCAAATGAGTGCAGCCCCCAAACATCTCCAGCCCAAGTGAGAACTGCTCTCCAAAGCAAAAACACAGCATCCATGGGACCCGATGGTGTCCCCGGCTGTGTGCTCCACGAACTCAATGAGGAATTAAACCCACAGCTAGGACAGCTGTTTAATCAAAGTCTTACCTCTGGATACGCACTCCAGGAGTGGCGCACTGCAACTGTGGTCCCACTTCACAAAGGCGGTGCCTCCACAGACCCTGGAAATTACCGCCCATTAGCTTGACAAGCCTTATCTGCAAAGCCATGGAGAGGATCATAATGGACCTCATAAATAAAGACATAGGGAATTTGCAGACTTTGGATCCAACCCAGTTTGGCTTTGTCAAAGGCAGATCATGCCTTTTAAACTTGGTTGACTTTTTCAAACAGTCACCAAAGCCATTGATGAGGGAAAGGCAGTCCATACAGCCTACCTCGATCTGGCTAAGGCCTTCGATACAATACCCCACTTGGGTATCATTGAAAAACTCATCAGCTTAAATGTTAACCCATACATCACAAGATGGGTTGCAAACTGGCTGAGTGACAGAACCCACAGGGTCAGAGTTGCTGGCGCCATGTCAGACTCAAAGCCTGTCACAAGTGGTGTCCCACAGGGCTCAGTCCTGGGCCCACTCTTGTTTGGCATCTACTTTTCCAAGTACAAGCAAACACAGGAGGGTTATGGCTGACAAAGTTTGCAGATGACTGCAAACTGGGCCATAGTAGAAAACACATCTGACACAGATATCCTTCAGAAGGGTCTCACAGAAACGGATAACTGGTGCCAGAGCCACGGCCTAAAGTTAAATGCCAAAAATGCATAGTCATACCCTTCGGGAAAAACAAGGTTACCCCTAGCTACCAAATAGGTGGCAATCCACTGAGCACAGAAGAAGTTATCAGGGACCTGGGGACCCAGGTTGATAGTAGTCTGTCATTCGACACCCATGTAGCTAAAGTAGTTAGGAAGTCCTTCTACATTGCCCACCTTATCATGAAGGGATTCTCATCTAGATCAAGGGAGGTCATAGTCTCCCTTTACTCATCACTCATCAGACCAATGATTGAGTACAATGCCCCATTCGAATGTATCTGACCCGACACTTGCAGCAGCTGGAGAGGCCACAAAAGTTCCTCACCAAAAGGATAAAGGGTCTCAAAAATCTGTCCTATGCTGCCCGACTGAAAGAACTCCAGCTCTATTCAGTCGCCACCGCTTGCTCAGAGGTGACCTTTGCCTAACATACAAGGCCATGTCAAACCCAGATTTGATGAATATGCTTCACCTCAAAAATCTAGATCCATCAGAGCCACAAGGGCGGAGACTTAAACCTCGACACGGCTATTAATAGGACGTGCTGGAGGGATAGATTCATCACCCAAAGACTCCCTATGCTGTGGAACAAAATCCCGGTACATGTGAGGCAGAGTACCTCGCTGGCCTTGTTCAAGAGAAATCTTGACCAATGGATGGGAGATCGCAGATATACCCCAGGAATTACCTCAGTGTCACTGCTCGACAGAGGCACAGCAAAATAATGGGTATAGTTCCCCATACTAAAGGGGTGGCGTAAGCCACAAAACAATGGGCTAGGCTTATAAATGCCCTCGGGCAGATAGCCTAGTATGAACCTATGAACCTATGAACCTATGTAGTAGTACAGTACAGAACTATTATTAGTACTGTTACGTAGTAGTACTGTACATGAACAGCAGTACTAGTATGCAGTAATATAGTTCATAAGCAGTACTGTTATGTAGTAGTACTAATTATGAACTATAAGCAGTACTACTGCATAGCAGTACTGTTATGTAGTAGTGCTTTACATGAACACCACTAGAACTGTTATGTAGTAGTACTGTGCATAAGTAATAGTAATACAGTTATGTAGTAGTAATGTGCCTAAACAGTAGTACTACTGTTACGTAGAAGTATGCACAAAAACAGAAGTACTAGTTATGTAGTAGCACTGTAAATGAACTGTAGAAATGCAGTTATGTAGTAGTAGTACTGTACCTAAGCAGCAGTAGTAATAGTACTGTACATGAATAACAATACTCTATATATAATTAGTAGTTATGTAGAAGTAGTACTGTACCTAAGCAGCAGTAGTAATAGTACTGTATATGAATAACAATACTCTATATATAATTAGTAGTAATGTAGCAGTATTACCGTACCTAAGCAGCAGTAGTAATAGTACTGTACATGAATAACAATACTCTATATATAATTAGTAGTTATGTAGAAGTAGTACTGTACCTAAGCAGCAGTAGTAATAGTACTGTATATGAATAACAATACTCTATATATAATTAGTAGTAATGTAGCAGTATTACCGTACCTAAGCAGCAGTAGTAATAGTACTGTACATGAATAACAATACTCTATATATAATTAGTAGTTATGTAGCAGTAGTACTGTACCTAAGCAGCAGTAGTAGTAATAGTACTGTACATGAATAACAATACTCTATATATAATTAGTAGTTATGTAGCAGTAGTACTGTACCTAAGCAGCAGTAGTAATAGTACTGTACATGAATAACAATACTCTATATATAATTAGTAGTTATGTAGCAGTAGTACTGTACATAAGCACTTGTAGTACTGTACATATGTAGTAATAGTACTGTTATGTAGTAGTAGCTATGTACTTGTAACTACCACATTAACAATACCCTCCTGAAAACTTCTCCACAGTTAAAGATCTGTCCTTTGATTACCACATATCATGTATTATAAGGAAGTCGTTTTTATTGTAGAGCTTATATCAAAATATATGATGTTTAGATCTAGGGGCGTAACTGTTCCTCTGTATATGATGTTTAGATCCAGGGGCGTAACTGTTCCTCTGTATATGATGTTTAGATCCAGGGGCGTAACTGTTCCTCTGCATATGATGTTTAGATCCAGGGGCGTAACTGTTCCTCTGTGTATGATGTTTAGATCTAGGAGCATAACTGTTCCTCTGTATATGATGTTTAGATCCAGGGGCGTAACTGTTCCTATGTATATGATGTTTAGATCCAGGGGCGTAACTGTTCCTCTGTATATGATGTTTATTTCCAGGGGTGTAACTGTTCCTCTGTATATGATGTTTAGATCCAGGAGCGTAACTGTTCCTCTGTATATGATGTTTAGATCCAGGGGCGTAACTGTTCCTCTGTATATGATGTTTAGATCCAGGGGCATAACTGTTCCTCTGTATATGATGTTTAGATCTGATGTTAAGATTTGATGTTTAGATGCTAAGACACTGAACCTACCTGAATCCAAGATACTGAACCTACCTGAATCCAAGATATGAAAGCTACCTGAATCCAAGATACTAAACCTACCTGAATCCAAGATACTGAACCTACCTGAATCCAAGATACTGAACCTACCTGAATCCAAGATACTAAAGCTACCTGAACCCATGATACTGAACCTACCTGAATCCAAGATACTGAACCTACCTGAATCCAAGATACTGAACCTACCTGAATCCAAGATACTGAACCTACCTGAATCCAAGATACTAAACCTACCTGAATCCAAGATACTGAACCTACCTGAATCTTTATCTTTCAGGATTGGGAGGGCTCCCAGGTCACTTTCAAATCCATCAATTTCAAAAAAAATTCAACTTCAGTGAGATCTAGTATTGTAAAATTCTTATCAACACAAGATAAAGACCTAGTACTCAGAACTGCTTGGTCGGGGAACCCAATTCAAGTCAATGGAAGGAATATTAGATTTGATAATGACTCACATCTACAACTATAATAAAAACAAAATCATGCATTCCTCTTATCAAGGACCTTAAAAAAGCTAATATAAAAGCCCAGATTCTTTTCCCAGCCAGAATAAAGATTACCATTCCGGATGGTCAGAAGATTTTCAACAATCTTGAAGAAGCAACTGACTTTGTGAAGAAAAACAAAATATTAGACAAGGTAGAAGAAATGGACCTTTCTTTATCAAGCTTAAAAAGATAAGCTACCAATAGCAAAACATCAATAAATGACAAATCTAATAAAAAACATAAAGGAAAATAAGCTGCATAATCTTCAAATGTATTATCTCCCAGTGAATAGAATTGCTTTTAAACATACGAGACAAACAAGCCATACAGTAAAATTTTACAATATACCTATATAAATACACACATTTTATAATATACCTATATAAATGCATACATTTTATAATAAGCACCTATATAAATACATTTTATAATATACCTATATAAATACACACATTTTATAATATATACCTATATAAATACATACATTTTATAATATACCTTTATAAATACACACATTTTATAATATACCTATATAAATACACACATTTTATAATATACCTATATAAATGCATACATTTTATAATATACCTATGTAAATGCATAAATTTTATAATATACCTATATAAATACACACATTTTATAATATACCTATATAAATACATACATTTTATAATATACCTATATAAATGTATGCATACATTTTATAATAGACCTATATAAATACACACATTTTATAATATACCTATATAAATACATACATTTTATAACAGACCTATATAAATACACACATTTTATAATATACCTATATAAATACACACATTTTATAATATACCTATATAAATACATGCACTTTATAATATACCTATATAAATGTATGCATACATTTTATAATAGACCTATATAAATACATACATTTTATAATATACCTATATAAATACATACATTTTATAATATACCTATATAAATGCATACATTTTATAATATACCTATATAAATGCATACATTTTATAATATACCTATATAAATACATACATTTTATAATATACCTCTATAAATGCATACATTTTATAATATACCTATATAAATGCATACATTTTATAATATACGTATATAAATACATACATTTTATAATATACCTATATAAATGCATACATTTTATAATATACCTATATAAGTGCATACATGTTATAATATACCTTTATAAATACACACATTTTATAATATACCTATATAAATGCATACATTTTATAATATACCTATATAAATGCATACATTTTATAATATACCTTTATAAATACACACATTTTATAATATACCTATATAAATACACACATTTCATAATATACCTATATAAATACATGCATTTTATAATATACCTATATAAATACATACATTTTATAATATACCTATATAAATGCATACATTTTATAATATAGTGCATAGAAATGTTTAAATTGCAGTCTTAAAAAGTTAAAGAAGGGGCTACAGTTATAAATGTTTGACATAAACCGGCTTAACTGGAAAGAAAAATGCTTCCTTTTTCATATATATATATATATATATATATATATATATATATATATATATATATTTTTTTTTTTTTCATAGATTATATATAACATGTTTTAATGTGACTTCTTCCTTGGAAATAAACATGTTTTTTACATAGAATTACAGTAGATAAGTGAAATAGTTAAAGCTATTAACTGTGTGCAAGTTGAAGGCTGGGGGTAACAGTTTCATGTTTGCTGACAGGAAACCTCTATTTGATAATATTAGACTGCAAATGATTACCAATCAATAACGAGTTGGTAGTATTTTCTGTTTGTAACATATAGTGCTATGCACCTAGATGGAAAATGTTTTTTGTAAAATATATATTTTCTATGTCTCATAGACAGTGATATTTTTTGACTCTACCATTAACCTGGTTGTCTTTTTCTTTCTCCATCTCCACTGATTCCCAGCTTTATAACTCACGGGCACAAACATAAAAGTATTAGCTTGAACAAGTCTAAATTCACTAACCTAACTGGCTTCAGAACTAACAAAACCTTCACTAGAAGTAATGCTCGAGCATTTTATCAGCTCTTCCGTACTTTACAGCCATTCCACAAGTATAATAGCTTGAATATGCAAGCTAAATGACCTTTAAACTCGCGTCACACACTGATGAACATCTGCGATGAAGGAAAATGATGAAATGCAGCCGTAGCCACATTATATGAAGATTTTAGTACTTATTATGCCATTTAAAGTGTGTGTCTTTCTAAAAAAATACCAAACAAAGATGTAATATGCATTGTTTAAATCTGATTTTGTAGATTTATTTATGCAGTTCATTTTTTAAAACAAGAAAAAGTCTAATTCAATAACTAAGCAATGGTTTTGATTTTGTCTGTACTGTAAGTTAGGAGAAAGGATATGCAACCTACAGATAAGCAAGGGGAAACTATAATATTTAGATCCAAGTATGGGTCTTATTATGATAATTCCTGATTTCAGTTTGCATACAAAGCTCTTCCTTGGCAACTATGTTTAACATAGATTCAATTCCTATCAAATCAGAGGTATTAAATACTATCAGATACCTCATTTACAGTGCAGCTGTATACAAATATGTCTGCTTTATTTCAAGTACCTGTATTTTTTATTGCATTACTGGTTAAATCTACTGAAGGAATAACCACCTGTCATACCTCCGGATTGTCTTTTAAAGCATTGCTGATGTTGTAAGGACAAGGTTATGTTTTGTCATATAATTATGCGATCAAATGATACACAAGGACATGGAATCTCAGATTGTAAACAAGGAACACATTTATGGCATCTTCAGACAGAAACTGTACAAATAGTATAGGAAAGGAATTTTTTTCTTCTTGCTCACTGATCCAGATGCTGAGTCACACCTGTATATTTTTAAAGATATACATACGCTTCATTGAATTGGAGGCACTGTTAATGGGCTAATTCCAGTACATTAAATTTATTTCTAAATAATACAGCATACCAGCAATTCATGTAATATTCACAACACATTAGTGATCCTATGAAATAAATAGGTGAAATGTTATTTAAGATGACTGCAGAATAAATAGGTGAAACGTTATTTAAGATGACTGCAGAATAAATAGGTGAAACGTTATTTAAGATGACTGCAGAATAAATAGGTGAAACGTTATTTAAGATGACTGCAGAATAAATAGGTGAAACGTTATTTAAGATGACTGCAGAATAAATAGGTGAAACGTTATTTAAGATGACTGCAGAATAAATAGGTGAAACGTTATTTAAGACGACTGCAGAATAAATAGGTGAAACGTTATTTAAAACGACTGCAGAACAAGCAGCACATGAAAAATAACAAACGAATTGTAGTTTATCATAATTTTAGATGTATATTCACAGATATATTAAATCCATAGTTATTTTGCTTTTATAAATAACTATTGACTTCAAATATCTACAAAAGAAACTAAAGATTAAAGCCATTATATAACCAAGATTATACAATGACCCCCCCCATTAATATTCCAAAACGTGCATGCTGATTGGCCAGCATGCCCGTTGTAAATCCCACAATATAGCAACGGAAAAAGGGCCAGTTGCCCGGACTTTTTTCCCTTGATATAAAGTGTTCAAAACATTTCTTTTAACAAATAAAAAAAACAAGAAAGAAAGAAAAAACGGAGCAACAGAGACTTTCTTTACTCCTTTGCTTCCATTTCAAAGCATTGATGTACTGGGTATGTATGGGATGTACTGGGTATGCAAATCCCATACACATGCTCACTACATCATAACAGGGAAGCAGTGTACCGCAACCAGCAGAAGAACAGTAATGCGCCGTTATATAAAGCAATGATGTACTGGGTATGCGTGGGACACAAGTCCCATACGCATGCTCAGTGCATAAAAACAAGGAAGCCGTGTGGCACAACCAGCAGAAGAACAGGAATGCACCATTATACAAAGACATTATTTAAGAAAAAATTTTTTTTTCTTAAATAATGTCATTGTATAATGGAAATGACTGACTCCGTGGTTGTGGTATATTGAAATTTACCAATAGTTGGCTTTATTTAATCACTTTGGCTTCGCCCTCGTAATTAAACCACACCAACTGTGGGTAAAACTTCAATATACCACACCACGTCATTGGTTATTGCTTAAGTAATTCTCTGTTGTGTTTACTTTAACATGGTCTATGCATACATTGATTTATCATGGATGGTCATAGTAGTTATATCGGCACACATACATCAAATATAAAGGTAGTCCTGCTCCACCATAACTGTTTCTAATATTAGGATGCAAATGACTGAACCATTTTGCCATAGGAGTCATTAAGTTTAATAGTGTAATCATGGGATTGGCATGCGAAGTTTACTTTTCTGTTCATATATTTTATAAATATTTTTATACAACATATGAAGTTGTACATATGAATATGGTAGTGAGACCAGCAATGCTGTATGGGTTGTAGACGGTGGCTTGACAAAAAGGCAGTAGTCAGAGCTGGATGTGGCAGAGTTAAAGATGTTAAGATTTGCAGTAGGTGTGACAAGGATGGATAGGATAAGGAATAAGTATAGTAGAGGGTCAGTCCAGGTTGGACAGTTTGGAGACAAAGCCAGAGAGGTGAGATTGCATTGGTTTGGACATGTGCTGAGGAGGGATGCTAGGTATATTGGGAAAAGGATGCTAAGGATGAAGCTACCAGGTAACAGGAAAAGAGGAAGGCCTAAGATGAGGTTTCTGGATGTGGTGAGAGAGGACATGCAGGTGGTTGGTGTGACAGAGCAAGATGCAGAGGACAGGAAGAAATGGAAACAGATGCTCTGCTGTGGTGACCCCTAATGGGAAGAGCTGAAAGAAAAAGAAGATGTATAAATATTTTTAGGCATTTTGTATTTTCAGAAATTTAATGAGATGATTATTAGTAAACTTCTAAAACAAGATGCACACTGAAAAAATAATTTATAAACTCCATGATATGAAATAGTGTAATAAAGTAATCAAATCAGTAGATAATGGCAAAATTCAAGAGAAGGGAGGGAAGTGGGGGAAAGGAGGAGTAGAGAAAAGGAAAAAAGGGCACTAGAAGCGACTCATGTGGTCGACACGCTGCATGGCAACACAATGGCACCGATCACATACGTTAATGTTGTGCATGTAAACTTCAAATTATTCATACCAGTTGTCATTCATAAACTAAAAATATAGGAAAGGAAATGAAGAGGAAAGATGGGAGGAGGAGATGGGGGAGAGACAAGAGAGAAAGGGGAGACAGGAAGGAAAAGAAGTATAGGAAGGGACAGAAGAGAGGTTAAAACAAATATAAACCTAAATGTGAAGTAGCTATTCTTAACAACATGCCTCACTAAAATAATTCTCAGCTACAAAATTACACAGACACTTTACATCCACAATATATGATACAATCAGAAAAGAAACCTCAATGTAAATAAAAACTTTGGTTTCCACATTTTGCATGTGTGTGTGTGTGTGTGTGTGTGTGTGTGTGTGTGTGTGTGTGTGTGTGTGTGTGTGTGTGTGTTTTAGAAATAGATGCTTCACAAATTAGAGAACTCACTTAGGCCAAGTAATGTAGTCTTGCGATGTTGTCAATAATGAGTTTATATCAGTGGTTTTATATACTTAACTTTGTATAATATTTTATATTTAACCGCATGCTAGCAGAGAGTGTGAAATACAATATAATATACAGCATTAAAGAAGTATTAAATTATATTATACTGTATAATCAATTAATTAAAGGCAGAAGCATTTTGATAGATGCTGATTAGAGGTCACAGTGTTGAGGAAGTTGGTTTTGATGACTTGCTTATCAAACCAGTAATTTAATATTCCATGTTTAGAGTTGTATATAGTTTCAAATGTTTTATTAGTTATGTTTAGTTATAAATATATGTCCATAATAAAAGCTAAGAAATACAAATGTACACTTAAAATGTTATAAATGGTTATCTCTGAATCTTAATGGCATTAATAATCCTATAAAAAGAGGAAATCTAACTAAATATTTGAAAACAAATAAAGCAGATATAGCTTTTTTACAAGAAACTCACATCATAAAAAATACTGATACGTAAAATCATAGATAAATATTCAGACAAGAATGGTATGCTATGCTTAGTAGTTTTAGAGATAAATAAAATATATATAACACTAGCTAACACATACTGAATACCTGGTAATGGTGCAGAAACAGTGAATAAATACCTATAATTAATATCTGTCAGATCCAAAGGAGAAATTATATATGCAGGTGACTTCAAATGCATTTGCTCAATAAAGGACACCACTAAAAATTATAATTTTAGAATGGCTGCCCCAGCTAAAAAATTAAATAACTTTATTAACTTGTCAAATCTAAGAGATATATCTCAAATAAAAGAGCTAGAATCATTAAAATACATACACTATTCATAAAGATATGGAACACAAACAACTATTGATGAAGTACTAGTCACAAATAATTTAATTTCAAAATTCCATGAGGTTTTAATTAGCTCTTGCCCATTGTCTGATCACAATACTCTTTTCTTTAAAGTTAACATTACACCAAAATATTGGATAGTTTGGCAAAGACTAGCTGCATACATTATTAAACGTAAGGGGTCTAGGGAATGGCTTTTAAATGAGATAAAATCATTTCTTAATATTAATGATAAGAATGAGGTTTCTAAGACCACTGTTTGGGACACATTCTAATCTTACCTACGTGGTAAAATCAAAAGCTGCTATTTAAACAAAAGGAAAGAGTGGGATGAGGAGCTAATAAAAATACAATCAAAAATAGATACATTAGAAAAGAATTTAGGTACCAAAGACAAACGCAAGCTCTGACCTGAAATACTAAATAAAAAATATATATAAATATTAAATCATAAAGTAGCAATAAACTTAGAAAGAGTTAAACTACAATCCTACTCAGTTAAAAGGTAACAAATGAACAAAATGCCAAATTACTCAAACCAATATCATTAAAGGAACTTAAGGAAAATATTCAAAACCTTAAAAATAATAAAACACCAGGAACAGATTGAATAATAGGAGAAAATGATAAACTACTTCCAGAGAATTTCTTAAATATTCCAGTAGCAGCTTTTGAGAAATTTAGAAAGAATAAAAAAGTATTTCCCTCGTGGAAATATGCCATTATCTCACCCATTCTGAAACATGATAAAGACCCCAAATTAGTATCATCTTATCATCCTGTCTCACTATTGAATGTAGACTATAACATTTTCACTTAAATTCTTGAAAAGAGACTAAATCAGTTCATTCCAAAATTAATAGAAGATGACCAAGCATGCATCATTTCAAACAAGAAAGTTCAAGATAATGTCATCAGGTTCTTATCTTTAATAGATTTTGCAAATAAGAGAAAGAAAGAACTGTCAATTATCAGATTAGATCTGGACAAAGCTTTTGACTCTATAACTTGGTCATATTTATTTAAAGTTTTAGAAACTTTTAATTTTTTCCCCTGACATTATAAAACTGTTAAACAGTCTATATGAGAACTCAACATTAAAATTGGAGCCTTCTTATCAGGACAAATCAAAATACTAAAAGGAACTAAACAAGGCTGCCCAATGTCACCTTTGTTATTTGCCTTATAAGTGGAACCATTGCCAATTACATAAGAACCAATACTAATATAATCAGTTTATCTATTAATTCAAACTATAGTTCTGAAATACAGCTCTTTGCTGATGACATTTTGTTAACTATTGGAAATATTGATTCTTCAATAGACTATATTTTAAAAGCTCTACAAAATTTTGAATAAATTTCAGGTCTAAAATTTAACAACAAACTGGAAACTATATTATTAAATAAAAAATAGTACTATTCTAGAAAAACAAACATTTTAAAAGCTCTACAAAATTTTGAATAAATTTCAGGTCTAAAATTTAACAACAAACTGGAAACTATATTATTAACTAAAAAAATAGTACTATTCTAGAAAAACATAAACATTTTAGTTAGGAAATGATACTTTTAAATATCTTGGGATATATATATATATAGGAGACGATTATAGGAACATGGCGGCTCGACCTAAGAAGGATTTGTTATACACAAAAAATCCAAAGAATGCTTGGAAAGCGCGGAGGTAACTAGTGGACTTTCAACTACAATCACTGCCAACGGAACTCAATTGGACAACTACAGGACGAACAGTAGAAATTCTACAACATTGGAGGGATGGGTTGGATATACTAATAATGGTCGGTGTTCCATCAATGATGGTTTATTGGATATTTTTACACCAACAGTGATTACTCAATTTTGTGAGCTTAATGATGAAATGCACAATATATGAATTGTTGATGGCACTGTTAACCATGTTTCTTCTTCTTATGAACGTAATATGGACAATAATAATTTTTTTGCTGAAAATTTTAATAATTGTCCCTCTAATAACATTGATGGCCATAATAGTAGTTTTTTTGAAAGTATTTATGATGAGAGATTACTTACACAGTTTTCATATGGTTACGAGGGAGATCACACATTAATGAATCTTAGTGTATATGATTACTTAAATCATGACGAGGTGTGTATTAATTCTGAGACTAACAGTGGGGTAGTTTCAGATTTGGCGAATTTTAATGACGCAGTGTGTTCAGATTCAATTATTCATTCAAATACATCTTCAACATTGGATGATAATTTCATTCACATTGATTTTTCTATTGACTTGGACCCTGATAAATATTTAGATGAAGCAATTAAATGTTTTCACAATGTGGGTCTTGAGGGGTCCAATAGTGAATTTTTAAGCAACCCAACAATTGTAACCAACAGTCAAGGAGATTTCAAATTGTTTAATTATTCAAAGAATGAAATGGACAGTCAACATGTAAACCTCTTTTCAAGAGGTTTTAATTTTGTTCCATGCCGTAAAGGTAAATTAGTCAATTCTCTTATAGATTTAAAATTATTTACCAGAAAATTAAATTTAAAGACTTTTTTTAATAATGATATGAATAATGAGAATAAGCATACTAATAGTAAATTGACTAAACCTAGTGTTTTCAATCCCCCAATGAACGACAAAGTAGCTTTATTTGAAAGATTAAGTGAAACTGACATCAGAAATTTTCATCAACAATATAGGAAACCCACACATACCAACATGTCACAAGACGAACACGCTATCTTTGATTATATACGTGGTCTTACGGACATTAGGATCATGAGGCCCGACAAAGGTAGTGGGGTTGTGATAACGGATAAAGGTGACTATATTTCCTATATGACTACAATGTTACTTGGTGACTCATACACTGAGGTAAGTCTAAATGAGATTAATATTGCTCACAAAAAAATCGACTTATCATTGGAAGACATGTTATTGCAAGGTGAAATTTTAGAAGATGAATATAATTTTTTGAAAAACGACTATCCTGTAATAAGTGGTGTTTTTGGCATACCTAAGATACATAAAGGACTCAATAATCTGCAGTTTAGACCAATAGTAGATGGAAAAAGAAGCAAAACTTGCTTTATCAGTCAATTTTTAGACCATCATTTTAAAATGGGTATGACAAAATTTCCCTATATCACTAAAGATTCGTGGGATTTCTTGAGGAGGATGAATGAATTTAGTATGAAAGATGGTTACATTTTTGTTACAGTGGATGTGTGCAATTTATTTACATCCATTCCACATGACATTGGTTTGATTTGGCTTGAAGAACAACTTTTTGAAACTAAGGTGTATGATCAAAGTAGAATTAACACATTGATTAATCTAATGGACATTGTATTACACAACAATTTTCTGTTTTTTGAGGGTAATTATTACCAACAGATTGATGGTGTGGCCATGGGGGCAGCTTGTGCCCCCATGTATGCCAACCTTATAATGACCTATTGGGAATACAATTATGTATTCAAGAGTGACTTTTATGAGCACATTAAAATGTATTCTAGGTACCTGGACGATATTTTTATCGTCTGGGATGAAGACCAAAGGGCATTAAATTCCATTCTCGAATACATTAATAACAATGTGTGTTTTTTGAAGTTCACACATAACATCAGTTATGAAGATATTACCTATCTGGATGTCCAATTAACATACAATGGAGTCAGTGGTGTTTTAAAATCTAACATATATAGGAAACCCACTTTTTCAAATTCCTACCTTCATTACGACAGCTGGCACCCTGACCATCAGAAAAAGGCTGTTGTCAAGGGCCAGATGGTCAGGGCGGCCAGGATGATAAGTGACGAGGGGGACTTTATCAAGGAATTGGAATATATGGCATCTATGTTCTCTAATAGGGGATATCCTAAACATTTATGTGAGAAAGTTTTATATGAAGTCAAAAGTAAGAGGCACATAGGTGTTTACCAAGCCATACTATGTCATGGTTACTTAAATGATAAAACCAATATGAATAAACCAGTCTTTAATCAGTTACCTTTATATATATCTGTTTTCGATGATTCTTTTGAAGCTATTAAAAATATCTTTAGTAGGAATTGGGGAATATTGATTAATGACAACTCTATGGGACATATATTTCAGGGGCAGCCCAAATTTGTTTATAAGAAAGATTTGTCTTTTAAGGAATTCTTTGAAAAAGAAATGAATTGTAATAGGGTAAAATCTAACAGGCCGGCTGGCAACTTTAAATGTGGAAGATGTACAGTATGCGCACACATAAGATGTACAGGTGATCGACTTGTTGTCAATTCCCATTATATTAAAATCTTAGGCCACTTCAACTGTTATACATCCAATGTTATATATGTTGCATTATGCCAAGATTGTAAAGCATTTTATATTGGCAAAACCAGCAGACGATTTAGGGATAGAATTAAAGAGCATCTGCTAGATATGCAACATATGAAAACCACCAATGCCCTTGCTAGACATACCCAGTTGAATATCAATCACACTTTCAAATTTTGTATCATTCAACATATGGAGTATGATGCACGGGGCAGAATTACTAAGTACGATCTAGATGTTAATGAATTGAAGTGGCAGATACTTTTGGACGCATATAACTGGCCTGGTTTGAATGAATTTTGTAGCATCAAACCCATTTTAAGAAATAACAATATTAAGGGTAGAATGTGATATATGATACATTATATATTCACTATTCATAGCAAAATGTATGTTATTGGTATATATTTCATATTTTTTATTATTTATACAATGTCAATAATTATTATTTGTATAGAATTTATGAAGTAGTTTTTATTAACTATTAATAAGATTTACATTATTTTCTGTATTATACATATCAATTAAAAATTTAGTTTTATATACTCATATTTACACTTACAAACATCCATATTTATATATATAATATATTTATTTTACATTTCATATTATTTTTTTATATTATTATAGATTAAGTATAATACATACGTTTAACAACGTGTGGTATTAAGGTTTGCAGTCCATTTTTAGCGTGTTTGTTTCATATTTTTGTTTTATATTATTGTTTTATATACAATGATATGGATGGTTTGACAATTCATATCATATTTATACACATCAATATTTTTGTGTTTAAATTATTCAGCTTAAATGTTAAGTACATTCATTAATATTTATTTTAGTGTAATGCATTAGTTAGTTTTTTTACAATTATGCATTCATTCATCAGTAAGTTGGAATTTTATTAATTGTATCAATTAGTCAATACACATTAATTGAGGTGTGATCTGTGTATTTAAGTTGTGAAATCTACTACAGAGTGTATTCTGAAGAAGTTCGTCATATCGGACGAAACCTAGGTTAATTCGTGTTTCATTTGTGCTTTATACAATAAATTTATCCATTATTGCTGTGGTGTTCGAGTTTTTACCAATTGTACAGCGTGGATTACAGAATTGTGAGTGAGTTTGCTGCGGCACATCCTTCCAGTTGATTGGAGTCCCTGGTCTTTTTTGGTTGCTATATGAATTACATCACTGCACAATTTTGCATTCATGGCTCTTATTATATTGTTATAGAACATCATGTTACAGGTGGTAATATATCTATTTTCAACATATGCATGCTGATAAATGGTTTCAAATCATAACCTATCCAGTTCTGACAATAATTTATCCAATATTACCTTCTCCATTATTTTTCCACAATATGAAAGTAGACTTAAGGGTCTGTAAGACTCTGGGTTTGTCCTACTCCCCTTTTGCTTAAAGACAGGTTTAATAAATGCATGTCTCCAATCTTGAGGAATCTCCCTATATTTATATGCCCTAGTGAATAATAAATATAATGGTATCATAAGTTTTTGCTGAAGTGTTTTCAGGTCATTGTTACTAATTCTGTCTCCTCCCTGTGCTTTGTTTGGATCCTGTTTGCACAGTTCTTTTTCAATATAATCTAATTTGATTTCAGTATCTGGGGTTACTTGGAAGTCACTAGGACAACTTATCACCCCTTTTGTGCAGCCAAACTGTTTTGCATAAGATTTTGTAAATATATCTGTAATCTGTTGTGTCTGAGAATAAATTTTAGAATCTGCACACAATTTATCAATTTGTACATCTTTACTCCTTCCACATTTTATGTATCTATAGAAAGGTTTCCTATTATGTTCAATATCTTTATATAATTTTTCTTCAGATTTTTCTTGATCTTGTCTCACACTATGCTTATTCTGTTTGTCCAACTTGTTTACTTCAGTTTTCGAAGTTGTAGTTCGACATCTCTTTCATTTCTTATATTTTTGTCATCATCATCAGCCCCCTTTTCCCCATTTTTTCTACATGGGGTCAGGGTATCATGTTAACTGTCACCAACTCTCTCGATTCAGTGCCACACTCCTGCCTGACTGTCGCAGATCTTTTTTCACACAATCCATCCACCTCTTTGCTGGACATCCTCACTTCCTCTTACCTTCTTCCTGTCTGTCCCAAATCTTCCTCACCAGATTGTCTTCTGCTTTTCTACACATGTGTCCAAACCACCGTGATCTATTCTCTTTGAACTATTCTGCAATTGGAGCTACTTTGCCTTCTGCTCTTGTTCTCATTTCTTTGTCTGTCCCACAGTGTGCATCCAATCACCTTTCTCAGGCATTTCATTTCCATCACCTCTAGCTTCTTCAACTGTTCTGCCTTTACTGTCCAGGTTTCTGTACCATACAGTAGTACTGGTCACACCACTGTCTTGTACACCTTGCTTTTCAGCTACTTTGGCATTTTTCTGTCCTAGACTACACCTGATACTCTATTCTAGTTGGCTGCAGCCCTTCTGATTCTAGCTTTGGCACCTTTATTCAGACTTCCCTTCTCCTCAACCACCCCTCCCAGATACTTGAAGTTGTTTATCTGTTCCACTATCTTCCCTTCTATTCCTATTCTCAGCTTCTTCTGATTTCCCTAATCTGCTGCCATTACCGCCAACTTATCTGTGCTTAGCTCCATCCCATGTGCCTTCAGACTTGCATTCTATTCTCCTTCCCTTTGCTGAAGTTCTAGCTCAGAGTCTGTCTGTACTGCTACACTGTCTGCATACAGCAGCTTTGTTGATCTGTCTCCTCCAACCTGTTTGCTAATGTAGCCCATCACCAGTATGAACAGCAGTGGGCTCAGAGCTGAACCCTGATGTACACCAACTCCCACTGGGAACCCCTCTGTGAGGCTGAACACTGTTCATACTTGAGTCACTGTGTCCTTGTACATAGCCTACACTAATTCTACCAATATTTCCTGGACTTCAAACCACCACAGTACTGCCCAGATTAGCTTTCTTGGAACCTTGTCATATGCTTTCTCCAAGTCTAGGAATGCCCAGTTGGACTCTGTCCTCATTTCTAGCTTCTTCTCAAGTATCTGCCTCAATGCAAACATCGGGTCAATCGTGCTGCATCTTGAGGTGAATCCGAACTGTTCATCTCCCATCTTACATTCTGCTACTCTGCGTATACTTTTATCAATCACTCTCTCCAGAACTTTCATGCAGTGTGGTAGGAGTTTGATCCCTCTGTACTGCCCACAGTTGTGGATGTCCCCTTTGTTCTTGTACACTGGCGTGAGTATGCTTATTCTTCAGTCATCTAGGATAGACCTTTCTCTCCACACTGCTGTCAGTACCCTCAGGAGCCATTTCTCCCCTATCTCACCCAGCATCTTTATCATATCTGCTGTGACCTTATCTGAGCCTGCTGCTTTCCCTGAATTCATCTTCCTTAGTGCTGTTCTTACTTCTTCTAGGGTGGGCTCCTCTTCTTCTCTCATCATAGGCTGTTTCTGGGGCAGTACAGCTTTTCTGGGGTTTTCTTCATTCAGAAGCTGCTGGAAATACTCCTTTGATGTCCTGTGGACTGGTAAGCAGGCTGTTGCTGGCATCCCTTATGAAAGGTGTCTGACTATCTTCTTTATTTTTCTGTCTTTGCCTTGCAACCTGATATAGTTTCCTTGTGCCCATTACTGGGTCACTTTTCAGAAGTTGGTAGAGTGCCTCCGATGCCCTATTCTTTGCTACTGCAACTTTTTTCTTAGCTTCTTTGTTAGCTAACCAGTAGTTCTTCCTAGCCTGGTCAGTCTTTCCAATCTCCCAGTTCTTCCTGCACTCCTCCTTTCTTTTGATGACTTCCTGGACTTCTGCACTCCACCACCAGCTTTCCTTATGTACCTTATTTCCATAGCTGGCTTGTCCACATATCTTTTCTGTAGTCCTAACACGTGCTGTTTTTAGGTGCTGACACTCCTCTTCAACTCCACCTATTTCCTCGTCTTCTTGGGGTGCTAGAGCCCTGAGTAATTCCTTGAACTGCTGTACTTTCTCTCCAGTCAACTTCCAGGTCTTCAGCCTGGTCTCTGTTGACCTTAGAGCCTTCTCTGACCACTGCTTGCAGCTGATTGTGGCAACTAATGTTTTATGCTGTGGGCTGACTGTTTTACTGGGGATAACTTTTTCCTTACTAGGAGGAAGTCTTCCTGAGTTGCATGTTGGCTACTCTTGTACATGATCTTGTGACTGCCTCTCTTTCTGAGCCATGTGTTGGCTACTATCAAGCTATTTGCCAGACAGAAGTCTAGAATGACTTCTCCTTCTTCATTCCTTTTACCCCACCCATGTGGACCCAGGCAGTCCTCATATCCTGTTCTGTCTGTCCCGATATATGCATTCAAGTCACCCATGATCAACACCAATTCATGTTGTCCTGCGTTATCTAGTAGGTCTTGCAACTGCTGTCTGAATGCATTCTTTTCCTCACTCTCATAACCTGCTGTGGAGCATATGCTGAGATTATGATTACTGCCCTATCATTACACTGGAGTCGGATTGCCATGAGTCTGTCATTAATTCTGATGATATCCCTCACTGCCTTCTGAAGCCTCTCTCTCACCACAATCCCTACACCATTTCTAGCCTGTCCCCCCACCTGAGTCATATAGTCTGGATTCCAAGCCAAGTGGCTTTGCTGCACTGCCCTTCCATCCCATCTCTTGGATACATAGGATGTCCAGTCTCCTCCATATCATCCTGTCATCCACTTCCAAGCTGCATCCTGTCAATGAACCTACATTAAGCGTAACAATTCTCAGTTCATGTTTGGCAGGTTGGTTGGTTCTACGTCTAGCTTTTGCTCAACAGAGCTATCCCAGGTAACCCAGGCTGGGCAACTAGACACCAGCCAGCCAGTAGCTTATTGGCTCAGGGCTGCTGGGCTTTATGCCGGGCACACACTGGCCAATAGGGGGACATATACCCCTCCCACCATTAGCAAGGATCCTTGGCATGGGCATTATCACCGGTAACTACCTATGCCCATTTTTTGGTAACATTAGTCAATATGACCGAATCATAGAGCCATATTTTTTTTTACACACATGCATATGGCTTAGTGGTTAAGGTCTTCTCCTCCCATGCACAAGGTGCAAGGTTTGATCCTGACCTCTGACCAATGCCTGTTTGCAGTTTGCATGTTCTCCTTGTGTCTCTGGGATTTCTCCCATATCCAAAAAACATGCTGAGTATTTCCATCTCAAACTCACCAATGAATGGAGCTGTGGGCAGCAGCACAGACTCTACATGATGCCCTATAGGGGGAAGAGTTGTTTAGACCAACCGCTTTGGGCATCTACTGTGGTGCACAGTATCCTCAAGATAGGAGAACATGGATCACAGACTGCGTGCCATGGCAGGCCTAGTCACTCAATGGTGTAAAAAATATGTCTGTAGGTGATTTGGTCATGTTGACTAATGTCACCAAAAAAATGGGCATCATATTTTTTATCTCTCACCTTAATCAGATATCTTGTTCTTAGAGAAATATATCCCCTGATGTTATATGCCTAGATCCTGATGTTAAACATTTTTATTTTTGATTTTTTGCACTCAAACATATTATCTTTCACAACTTTCCACATTCCATCTGCAGTTTTTCCACTGAACACCTCACTCTAGTTAGTTTTACATAGTGACTCTTTTTTTTCCCTATAATCTGTAATTAACCTTCTGTGCATTGGTTTAGATTTCAGTTTGTCAGAATTATCAAGCAGGAAATTAACTTTTATAACCCCATGATCACTGCACATCAACGGTGGTAAAACTTGATGTAACAGTAATTTCTTTAGGAGCGCAAACAATGTCTAGCATGTTCTGTCCCCTGGTAGTTTTTTTTTTTTGTTACAATCTGAAGCAACTGTTGTTCCTGAATAGATGTTGTGTATAATTTCCTTACTAAGGTTGTTGAATCAATATTATTCCAGTATGTTTGTGATACATTTCTGGAACTTCTGGAACTAGTGTGAGTCCTACATTTATCAACAGACTGTGAGCAGTGTAGGTCTATTATAATCTTCGCTCTGTGATACTCCTACTGATTCTTCTGCTATGCACACTACTGGGACCTCCCTTTTCTCTCCAATTTATTGTAACAAATATATACATTTTTCCAAAGCTTTGCATTAATTTATTTACTTATTTTGTATTTATCTTATGTATCACATTTATTTTATATTCTTATATTTTATTCTCCCGTTTATTGTAACAAATATATACAGTTTCCAAAATCTTTACATTTATTTTATGTTCTACTTCCCTGATGCTCTATGAAATCTGCTTTTGAGTTCATATAGATAAACAGATGCTTTTGGGTACTGACTTGGGCTACCTGGTTGATTGTTTTTCTCTCCTCACAGCTTTCTCCAAGCCCTGGCTCTTAGCAACCCCCTTCTCTTGGTCTCCTAGCATAATCTTATTGTAAGCATCCCAGCCCTGTCAATCCTGTCTATTCCCTCTGTCTTCCTCTTGAGAGTTTACTTATTCCTGCCCTGAGCTGCGGCACCATCTTTAAATACTTAGACCATCTGCTGCATCTCCAGACTTCTTACCCTACTCATAGTTTTCTTTCCAGATAGCAACTCTGCCTTTGCTTTCAACCCACTCCATTTGCCCTTTCTGTTCTCAGGCTCACTCCGCTCCTCTTCCCTACCCCATTACCACACACCCCTACATCAATTACATTTATACTTACTCTACCCCTGCCCAATACCCCACCATCCAATTATCCCCCTCCATTTCCCCTCATCCAACCAAACCCACACATACCCAACATCTTAACTCACCTCTTCTTTACACCATCAGTACAACCTCTTCTCCACCAGCACATCTCACTATTGCACACTAATTATCACTCCTTTAGTCGCTCACATCCCATATTACAATGTCCATCTCTGCTGTCACTACACTAGTTACCTTATCACTTCCTTTCAATATCCTACATAATTCTTCTCCCTCTTCCGCCCATTGCCCATTATCCTCTCTCCCCCACTGCCCATTATCCTCTCTCCCCCGCACTGCCCATTATCCTCTCTCCCCCCACTCCCCATTATCCTCTCTCCCCACTGCCCATTATCCTCTCTCCCCACTGCCCATTATCCTCTCTCCCCACTGTCCATCATCCTCTCTCCCCACTGCCCATTATCCTCTCTCCCCACTGCCCATTATCCTCTCTCCCCACTGCCCATTATCCTCTCTCCCCCACTGCCCATTATCCTCTCTCCCCACTGCCCATTATCCTCTCTCCCCACTGCCCATTATCCTCTCTCCCCACTGCCCATTATCCTCTCTCCCCACTGCCCATTATCCTCTCCCCCACTGCCCATTATCCTCTCCCCCACTGCCCATTATCCTCTCTCCCCCCACTGCCCATTATCCTCTCTCCCCACTGCCCATTATCCTCTCTCCCCACTGCCCATTATCCTCTCTCCCCCACTGCCCATTATCCTCTCCCCACTGCCCATTATCCTCTCTCCCCCACTGCCCATTATCCTCTCCCCACTGCCCATTATCCTCTCCCCACTGCCCATTATCCTCTCTCCCCACTGCCCATTATCCTCTCTCCCCACTGCCCATTATCCTCTCTCCCCACTGCCCATTATCCTCTCCCCACTGCCCATTATCCTCTCTCCCCCACTGCCCATTATCCTCTCTCCTCCCACTCCCCATTATCCTCTCTCCCCCCACTGCCCATTATCCTCTCTCCCACTGCCCATTATCCTCTCTCCCACTGCCCATTATCCTCTCTCCCCACTGCCCATTATCCTCTCTCCCCACTGCCCATTATCCTCTCTCCCCACTGCCCATTATCCTCTCCCCCACTGCCCATTATCCTCTCTCCCCCCACTGCCCATTATCCTCTCTCCCCCCACTGCCCATTATCCTCTCTCCCCCCACTGCCCATTATCCTCTCTCCCCACTGCCCATTATCCTCTCCCACTGCCCATTATCCTCTCCCCCACTGCCCATTATCCTCTCCCCCCACTGCCCATTATCCTCTCTCCCCACTGCCCATTATCCTCTCCCCACACCCATTATCCTCTCCCCCACTGCCCATTATCCTCTCTCCCCACTGCCCATTATCCTCTCTCCCCACTGCCCATTATCCTCTCTCCCCCACTGCCCATTATCCTCTCTCCCCCCACTGCCCATTATCCTCTCTCCCCCACTGCCCATTATCCTCTCTCCCCACTGCCCATTATCCTCTCTCCCCACTGCCCATTATCCTCTCCCCACTGCCCATTATCCTCTCTCCCCACTGCCCATTATCCTCTCCCCACTGCCCATTATCCTCTCTCCCCATTGCCCATTATCCTCTCTCCCCCACTGCCCATTATCCTCTCTCCCCCACTGCCCATTATCCTCTCTCCCCCACTGCCCATTATCCTCTCTCCCCCCACTGCCCATTATCCTCTCTCCCCCCACTGCCCATTATCCTCTCTCCCCCACTGCCCATTATCCTCTCTCCCCACTGCCCATTATCCTCTCTCCCCACTGCCCATTATCCTCTCCCACTGCCCATTATCCTCTCTCCCCACTGCCCATTATCCTCTCCCCACTGCCCATTATCCTCTCTCCCCCACTGCCCATTATCCTCTCTCCCCACTGCCCATTATCCTCTCTCCCCACTGCCCATTATCCTCTCTCCCCCCACTGCCCATTATCCTCTCCCCCACTGCCCATCCTCTCTCCCCACTGCCCATTATCCTCTCTCCCACTGCCCATTATCCTCTCTCCCCACTGCCCATTATCCTCTCTCCCCACTGCCCATTATCCTCTCCCCACTGCCCATTATCCTCTCTCCCCACTGCCCATTATCCTCTCTCCCCACTGCCCATTATCCTCTCTCCCCCACTGCTCATTATCCTCTCCCCCCCACTGCCCGTTATCCTCTCTCCCCCCACTGCCCGTTATCCTCTCTCCCCACTGCCCATTATCCTCTCCCCACTGCCCATTATCCTCTCTCCCCACTGCCCATTATCCTCTCTCCCCCCACTGCCCATTATCCTCTCTCCCCACTGCCCATCATCCTCTCTCCCCCACTGCCCATTATCCTCTCTCCCCCCACTGCCCATTATCCTCTCTCCCCACTGCCCATTATCCTCTCTCCGCCACTGCCCATTATCCTCTCCCCACTGCCCATTATCCTCTCTCCCCACTGCCCATTATCCTCTCTCCCACTGCCCATTATCCTCTCTCCCCACTGCCCATTATCCTCTCTCCCCCACTGCCCCTTATCCTCTCTCCCCCCACTGCCCATTATCCTCTCTCCTCCCACTGCCCATTATCCTCTCTCCCCCACTGCCCATTATCCTCTCTCCCCATACAGTCTGAACACATGACTTCCTTCTCACAAATTTCAGCCAGCCTTTACAACACAAGCATATTATTATTATGGACCAGATCAAAAATCCTCCCCACCATCACCACAACAATAATATCTTCTCTCTAAATTATACAATCAAAGTAAAATGGAAACTAGAATACACTACTTCCCCTTATCTTGTAACAAACCTATCACTATGCAGAGACATACATCCCAAACCGGGTCCAATGTCCTCTTTTCTGCAACCCCCCCAACTCTCATAAATCAATAAACTTCACTACAATTAACCTACAAAGGATCAGAAATAAAATACCTGGCTTCCATGCATGGATAGTCGGCAACAAACCCGATATTATTGCTGCAACTGAAACATGGTTAAACCACTTTAAGGACACTGAATTCCTTCCCCAAGATTTTGCCTGTCTTATGGCAGACAGACCCCCCCCAAAAAAAGGTGGAGGCATCTATCTTATATATCCCATGTCTTTCCCTACTGTCCCATATACAAAACCCATCCCACAGTTCTCCACAGCCAAACTTCTAGTTTCTTTCCTTAAAATGAATAATTGCAAAAACCTCTATGTGACAGTCATTTACATTCCCCAGGCAATAACATCCCAATTCTTGAAGAAATCCTTACCTGGGGATCTACTAAGATAAAAAATGAAACTATCACACTGGGAGACATAAATATCAACTGGCTGGACATATCCCCACACCACTCTAACTGCAATATCAATATATATATGTTTATCCAGCTAGTTGTCACCATAACCAGGCCTAATAAAATTAAAACTAATGGCTCTATCCTAGACTGGATTTTAGTGTCCGACCCAAATAAGATCACGTCCACTGCTACTCTCTCTAATAGTATAACTGACCATTTACCAGCCTTTATACAACATGAATGTACCACAACAACTAATAAACATCATTACAGGATTACCAGAGATGAATCCCAGTTCTGTCCATCTAGCTTTAACCAAAGGTTGCTTAGCATCAACTGGGATGCATTAAAATCACTTCCCCTTGATGAGGCAATTGAGTGCTATAACTCAACCTTCCCCAGCATACTAAACAATCTCGCTCCCCTTTGACAAAAGAGAGTAAAGACCAACCATGCCAGTTGGCTAACAAGATCCACTAAGGATCTCATGAAATGCAGGGACAAATCATGGAAAATCTGGCAAAAAAACAAAAACCCATCTGACCTCACCCAATACAAACAGCTCTGAAACCAGGCTAACCTAGTACTACAAAACAAAAATGAACACTACCTTACATTACAAAATCAACACAAGCAAAACCCAAAGAAATTCTTGAGCACTCTCAACTCTTTATTAAACCCAGGCTCTAATAATAATCCTTGCCCAGACCCAAATAAAATGCCCAATGAAATTGCTGTAACCATCAACTCCTATTTTATAGATACTATAGCCAACCTAACCACTACCTTTCCCAAGGCCAACTTGTCCACCACAGACCTCTTCACAGCTAACAACAGTACACCCCCTATTCCCAACTTTACTCTGTCACCTATACACACCTCAACTATTAAAAAATTGCTTCTAAAACTCAAACCATGCACAAATGCCCAACAATATACCTGCCAAATACCGGCAAATCTCAGCCAACTCACCCTATCAGCATACTTCTCAACAGATCTATCCAAGAATCCTATGTGCTCATTATCATCTGGAAAAAGCTTATATCCTTCTCTAGTCACCACCAACTTCTGCCCCATTGCTATACTATCACCCATCTCTAAGATTCTGGAAAATGTATTAATTCTCAACTTCTTCACCATCTGACTCACAACCACATCCTCTCCCCCACCCAATATGGATTAAGGCCAGGAGATAGTACCATCACTGCCCTCATATCGTTCATGGCCATTGTCAACCAAGACCATGATGCTGGTAAAATTGTATCTTCACTATTTCTTGAGCTTTCTAAAGCTTTCAATACTATATTCCACTCTCTCCTTCTAACAAAACTCTCTAACATAGGTACCTCACCCCAGACTTTAAACTGGTTCACTAATTACATCACTAATAGGCAACAATCAATTAAATGGCAGGACTCTTATGCCCCCTTCCTAAACACCACCACTGCTGTTCCTCAAGGCTCCATTTTAGGCCCACTTCTGTTTAGCACATTTACCAATAACTTCCACACTACACTCTCTCAAGGCTCAGTCATCCAGTGCACAGATGACTCCACTATCATCTGCAGTGCAATAAACTCCTCAGAACTACAACAACTCACCCAAAATGCCCTCACCTCCACTGAAATTTTGATATCTAATAATCATCTTGCCCTGAACCCCAACAAAACCAAACTAGCAATCTTTGCCCTCAAGAAGTCCACACCCCTACAAAAATAGAACTTATCATTCAATCCCTAAATGGTACTACCATTGACATTGTACCTAGCACAAAACTCCTAGGTGTCATCATAGACAAAAACCTCACATTCAACCTGCACATCCATTCCAATGTCAAAAAGACACATCAGAAGCTTGGCACTCTTTACCAACACAAACATCTCCTCAGTGCATCAGCCCTACTTTCCCTTGCCTCTTCTTTTCTATTACCCTCTCTTTTATATGGTGCCCCCCTCCTCGCCAACATTCAGTCCTCTCTAAAGCCCAAACTAGACTCGTGCTACAACAAAATTGCTAAGTTTGTAACTAATGCCTCCTACTCATCCCACCACTGCTTATCATTATTCAACTTAAAATGGCTTGAACTCTCCCAACTATTTCACCTTTATCCAATTAACTGCAGCTCACAAACTCATTCATAATCCATCCATGTGTCCTACTCTATCTTCTATACTTACTTTATACCATCTTAACAGACCACTCCGATCCAACAACCACCTGCTCATAAATGTAGAAAAACACAGACTTTTGGCTGGCCAGATGCTTTACTCCTTTACCATCGCAAAACTTTGGTATTCCCTCCCCCCAACACTTAGATCCACCCACTCAGTAACCCTCTTCAAGACATCTCTGAAACAATACCTCTCCTCATCTTGGCTGTGCACATGTGCTAACACCACATCTCATATAACCTAACTTCAACCATCACAACTATTCTCACCCCCACTCTATTACTGTCATTCTCCTTCCACAGCCACCTGTCTTTTTGCTTACTTCACCTCTCCATCCTGTCTACTTCCCTCTTCTACTAACCCTCATTTTCCTACCATTGATCCCTCCTGTCTACTTCTTTCTCTTCCTAACCCTTATAGACCTACCATTGAACCAGGTGAGACATTCTGGTACTCTTGCAGCCTACCTTAATATCATACTACCACTGTCTTGACTATGTCCTGCCACTGGATCAAGATAGGTTGGGACAAGAGAGCGAGACTGATGACTTGCACATCTCATTCTCACTATAATCCAATTCACATGCAAGTCGAGACATCACTCCCCCTGTCAAGTCCTGTGACGATGGGCAAATGATGAAGCAGCAGGTACGGACACACTGGAAGCTGTAGCCACAATCACAGACACAGGTGGCCCAGCGCAATGGGTCACGCTCTACTGGATCGAAGCAGCAGTGGAGTTCACCAGCCCCATGGGTGTCTGAGCATCCCTATTTAGGATCACTCTGCTCACCTCCATGGTCTGAGGAAGAGGCTAGAAAAGGTGCCCTAAACATAGCCTGCTTCACCCTATCCCTGGGCTGCTTGCTGCAGCAAGCGGGTATCCCAATAATCCGGTCGAATCACAAAGGAAGAAATATCGGTGACCTCACTCACCATTGGCACATGGAAAGTGCGCATGGTCATGGATAGTTTCGAAACAGACAAACCTGAGAGATGGACAGCACTTGTCATGAGAACTCAGCAGGTACAACATCCAGACAGCAGCCCTCAGTGACACAATGTTTGCAGATGAAGGCCAGCTGTCAGAAGTCAAAGCCGGTTATACCTTTTTCTGGAGTGGCCACAGCAGCAATGAATGTCATGAAGCAGGAGTGGGTTTTGCCATTAGATCTGATTTGATTAGTAATTTAGTCAGCCTCCCAGAAGGATTCAACAACTGACTCATATCTCTGCGGCTCCCCCTCAAAGGAAAGCGCCATGCCACCTTCATCAGTATATATGCCCCCACCATGACAAACCCAGAGGAGATCAAAGATAAGTTTTATGAAGACTTGGAGTACCTCATAGCATCTGTGCCCAAGGCGGACAAGCTTGTCATTTTAGGTGACTTCAATGCCAGAGTTGGTGCAGACTACCAGATATGGGAGTGAGTTATTGGGAGGAATGGAGTCAGCAAAAGCAACAGCAATGGTCATCTACTTCTGAAGACCTGCGCAGCTCTTGCCCTGTTGATCACAAACACATTCTTTTGCCTACCTAACCATAACAAGATGTCCTGGATGCATCCACGCAGCAAGCACTAGCATCTCATTGATGACATCATAATAAGGAGAAGGGACAGGCAGGATGTTAGAGTGACTAAGGCCATGTGTGGTGCAGACTGCTGATCAGATCACAGACTCATCCTCTCAAAACTCAACATGCACATCCAGCAAAGGTGGCGCCCGCAGGGGAAAAAGACCAAGAGGCGCTTGCATGTCAGCAAATTAGAGCAGCACTCTGTGTGCCAGAATCTCAGTGAGGACTTGACAGTAAGCTTGACCAACTCAGCTTTGGCATCAATGGTGCAGAAGAGGACTGGGCAGTTTTTAGGGAAGTGGTCTACAATACTGCTCTTGTTCACTTGGACCTGAACACACGCAAACACCGGGACTGGTTCGATGACAATGATTAAGGGATTCCGACGCTGTTGGATAAGAAGTGTGAAGCCTTCAGATCCCTCCAGCAAGATGCTACATCCATCTCCATGAAAGCAGCCTATAACTCCATCAAAAGCAAGGTGCAAGCAAAGCTCAGAGAGATGCAAGACTCCTGGCTCAGCAGAAAGGCAGATGAGATCCAGAAGTATGCTGACAGCAACAACTTCAAGTACTTCTACAATGCCCTGAAGACCATCTATGGGCCACAGTCCTCTGTAACATCACCACTGCTCAGTGCCAATGGGTCCATCCTCCTCACTGACAAGAACACCATCCTGGAAAGATGGGTTGAGCACTTCAACAATGTCCTGAATAGGCCTTCCTCCATCAATGCCGAACCTATTGACTGCATGCTGCAAGTCACCATTAACACCTTCCTGACAGAACCTTCAAAGGAATCAGAGGTTAAGGAAGCAATTAAGCTTCTCTCCAATGGTAAAGCACCAGGCTCTGACTCCATTCCAGTCGAAATCTACAAGACAGGGGGACCAGTCTTGTTACAGAAGCTCACCGAGCTCTTACAGACCATGTGGCAACAGGGCATTATCCATCAAGATCTTAAGGATGCATCCATCATCCATCTGTACAAGAGAAAGGGAAACAGGCAGTCTTGTGACAACCACAGAGGTATCTCTCTCCTGGTCATCGCTGGCAAAATCCTTGCCAGAATCCTCCTCAACCACCTTACTCAACACATGGAAAATGGACACCTGCCAGAGAGTCAGTGTGCTTTAGAGAGGGCTAGGGACAGTGGACATGATATTTGCAGCATGTCAACTACAGGAGAAGTGCCAGGAACAAAACAGGAACCTTTATACAACATTTATGGACCTGACCAAACCTTTGACACAGTTAGTCTTGAGTGGCTATGGCGAATCATGGCGAAGTTTGGTTGCCCAGGCAAATTCATCAGTATGGTGCGCCAGTTCCATTATGGCATGCCAGCTTGAGTACTGGATGATGGAGACTCCTCTAATGCCTTCCTAGTCACCAACAGAGTGTACTGGCACTTATGCTCTTCAGCATGATGTTCTTGGCCATATTGTCAGATGATGATGAAGAAACCAGCATTAAGATCAGATACAGGACTGAAGGCAGGCTCTTCAATATGGGGGGGTACAGGCCAAGACCAAAGTTGAATAGTATTTTGTGTGCAATTTCCTGTTTGCAGATGACTGCACACTCAACACTGCCACAGAGGCCCAAATACAGCAGACTATGAACCGCTTTTCTACTGCTTGCAGAAACTTCGGCCTCATAATCAGTACCAAGAAGACTGAGGATTTGCATCAGCCTACACTGCAGAAGACGTATGTGAAACTAACTATCACCACTGAAGGTGAGATCTTGAAGGCTGTTGACAAGTTTACATACCTCAGCAGCACACTCTCCAGATTTGTGAACACTGATGATGAGGCAGATACACGCACTGCCAAGGCAAGCTCAACATTTGGATAGCTCCAGGTGCCAGTCTGGGAGAGGAGAAGCATTAAACTATCCACAAAGCTGAAGGTGTATAAGGCAGTCGTACTGCCCACACTACTGTATGCCTGTGAGACATGGACTGTGTACAAGCATTATGCCAAAAAGCTGAATTGCTTTCATATGAACTGCTTAAGAAGGCTGCTGAAAATTACCTGGTAGGACAAAGTTCCAGACACAGTTGTGCTCTCTCAATCTAGACTGCTAAGTATCTACACTCTGCTGTGGAGAGCCTGTACATATGCCAGACACATGCCTCCCTAAGGCACTGTTCTATGTGAACTCACAGCAGGCAAATGCACACAAGGTAGACTTAAAAAGCCCTTCAAGGACATGCTGAAAGTCTTTCTGAAGAGCTTTGGCATTGATCCAGACTCCTGGGAAACTCTAGCGCAAGACCATCCCACCTGGTGAAGCTGCATCAGCAAAGGCACTACCTCCTATGAGCAGAGAAGGACTGCAGAGGCACAGAAGAAGCATGAGCTGTATAAATCCACAGCCAACTCACTGCCAACCAACTAAACAGACCATTTGTGCTTGACGTACAGCAGAGATTTCTGAACTTGCATCGGACTGATCAGCCACAGCCAGACACACTGTACTCAGTCAACCTCCTCGATATGATGTCCTTTGTCATCGTCGACAATGACGGACAAACAGCAGCAGCAGCAACACTGTATTACTGGGCAGCACAGTGCACTACCAGCCTTCTGCCACAGCTCTTTATTACGTAGCTTAACACACCACAGTAGACTACTAACACCCTGCTACAGCTCTATGCTACACTGTTTAACCTTTACTCCCCTCTCCAGCCAGAAATTAATACATTCAGAGCCTTCCTTCATGACTTAACAAAACAAACCCAAGCTAACCATGGCATAATCATTATTGAAAACTTTAATATAAACATCCTTAATCCTCCAAATAGAGAAACTCTCAAAGCGATCACTAAGGAAGGTCTCTCACAACTAATGCAATACCCCAACCAACCAAACTACAAGAAAGGAAACTACCTATCCTTTATCTTGAACTCACCACTAACCCAAAATCATTTCTAGGTTTGCTTTCTATCAGTCCTACATTAGTGACCATTGCTTTTTCAGATTTATCTTAACTTTAAAAACAAAAAACTATGAATGAAGGTCACCAAATGGGTTCAGTTTTCATTGCCCTCATTAATGCCTTTCAGTTAGCTGACCACTCCCTTTTAAATGGAATACAAATGAAACAAACTTCCCAAAGTGACAAGAACGAAACTGAAGAAGAATAACTGCCAAATAGGTCAAATCCAATGTTTAATCACAGTCACATTACAATTTGGTTAGCACTTTCGTCCACAGTTAATCTACAATTAACTTTTTCAAACCAAAGTATTACATCACATGGATAAAATTTAAATCAACCGCTATTTACATATTCATTAGTAAAATAGGGACATCACACATATAATTACACTAAGTCAAATACCAGTGTCACCTACTAACAAGTTAAAATACATCAAAAAATACATATGTTTGCTTATAAAGCTGCCCATATCATCTTTGTAAAGATTTAACTCTTAAAATACACTTCAAAAGAACAATTTTCATTCAACTCAGGGAATAAAAATGCATTTAACTTGATCTGCCAAATTAACTCCCTTAGTTCTAAGTTTAATGACCACAGATGCCCCTTTGGGTTCTTAACAATGTGGTCAATTACCATAAAGTTGAAGAAATGGTTCGGGTTCTGGACAGTATGTTTAGCCAGGGCATTGTTTAAGTTCTTCTTGTCAATGTTGTACAAGTGTTCATAAATACATTGTTTCAAGTGCCATTCTATCTTCCCTCACCTGTGCCAATATGTTTGCATTAAGGGCAAAAAACACATGTTTTCATTACAGACTTAGGGTTAAATTCAAAGGACACTCTAATAAGTTCTTAATGGTGGGACCTCTTTTGTATATTATTTTAGGTTTTATTCCTACTTTCGACCTTATAGAGGGATCTTCCATGAGCACCACCTAATGTTTGAATAAAATATTCTTAATATCACGGCTGTCGACAGAAAATGGCATAATAAAACTGATTGAAAAAATATTGTGAGAATTATTAAATGAATGACAGGGCTCGATGGCTAGATCTTCATTCCCAATATGATTTAATATACTTACTGAATCATCATGCTGCATGTTCAACATTGTCCCCTTATTTAGAATTGGGTTCTTCTGAATAAAAAGGGAGAATGGACATTTTAACCCCATTCTCAGTTATCATGGGGAGTACCGTTAGATAAGGAATAAGGAAGTACAATATGACTGCTCAGTTGTATTTATAACAACATTTAGCACACATTTTTATGAAGTAAAAGCTATTATGGTAAAGAATTGGGCAGTCGTTAAAGATGATGTAAAAATCAGAGAAAGGGTAATGGAAGGATTAGAAATGGTGGCATGAAGAGGCAAACATCTTAAGAACCTAATAGAACATTGTAGAAAACCTAGGAATAATTTACACATGGGTATGAGTAGGTGTGGGATGTGCAACTATTGTAGCTTTATATCCCAAGGTGAATTTGTTGAGATTAAAAATAAAAAATATAGAATTAGTGGAACATTTAATTGTAATGCTAGGATGGTACTTTATGTGGCCATTTGCCAACTATGTCCGGCATATTATATAGGAAAAACAACTAGGAGTTTGAAAGAGAGAATATATGAGCATATTTATGCAATTAGAAAAGGGATTTCAACAAAAGCATTAGCAAGGCATACATATTTATTTATTTATTTATTTCCAGTTTGATGACCGGGGAGGTCCACTAGGCTCAGGGAGCCCATTTTCAGTGGAGGCCCGGGGAGAAAAGCTCCACAAATCTAATTAGATACATTTTAAAATCAAAGTAAAACATACATAGTATAAAAAATACATAGTACATAATAAAAAGATCAAACAAAAGACACAAACAGTTTGATTCAATGTCAATGTGATAAACAAACAGCAGAATGAACAAATAGTTCAAAAGAAGAGAGTATATAGTATAGAAGTTGGTGGAAGTAATTTGTTATAAGAAACAAATTAATAATTAAGAGTGGGTTAGGAGAGGAGAGGTTGAGAAGTAAGGAGAGGTTAGCCAGGGGTAAGGCGAGAGGAGGGTTTGAGAGGCAAAGGAGGAAGAGAGCAGTTGCATTTCCTGTTAAGTAAGTAGTAGGAAGGAAGTTGAGATTTGAAGCTATTGAGGTTATTGCAGGTCCGTAGGCTGGAGGGAAGAGAGTTCCATTTTTTGCTAGGGTACAGGATAAGAGTAGCTGGCCAGCTGGGCGCTTGGGTTTATGAATGGTCAGCAGGTTTTGGTGAGAGGATCTAAGAGGTCTGGGAGGGGAATATGGTTGCAGTATGTTGGATAGTGCGTGGCAGTTTGAGGGTTGGAATAGTAATTTGTGTGCTGTGGTTATTTGGTGAAAATCAAGTAGGTTGGGCAGTTCAAGCCAGTTAAGGGAATGAAGGGAATTGCAATGATGTGAGGAGGATTTGACGCCTGTGGCAAATCGAGAAATGTTGTTGTAACATTGTAACATATCTCTAGTATGGAGGTAAGTTAGGAGGATAACACCTGTGGCAAATCTAGAAATGTTGTTGTAACATTGTAACATATCTCTAGTATGGAGGTAAGTGAGGAGGATAATGCCTGTGGCAAATCTAGAAATGTTGTTGTAACATTGTAACATATCTCTAGTATGGAGGTAAGTTAGGAGGATAATGCCTGTGGTAAATCTAGAAATGTTGTTGTAACATTGTAACATATCTCTAGTATGGAGGTAAGTGAGGTGGATAATGCCTGTGGCAAATCGAGAAATGTTGTTGTAACATTGTAACATATCTCTAGTATGGAGGTAAGTGAGGTGGATAATGCCTGTGGCAAATTGAGAAATGTTGTTGTAACATTGTAACATATCTCTAGTATGGTGGTAAGTGAGGAGGATAACACCTGTGGCAAATCGAGAAATGTTGTTGTAACATTGTAACATATCTCTAGTTTGGTAGTAAGTGAGGAGGATAATGCCTGTGGCAAATCTAGAAATGTTGTTGTAACATTCTAACATATCTCTAGTTTGGAGGTAAGTGAGGAAGATAACGCCTGTGGCAAATCTAGAAATGTTGTTGTAACATTGTAACATATCTGTAGTATGGTGGTAAGTGAGGAGGATAATGTCTGTGGCAAATCTAGAAATGTTGTTGTAACATTGTAACATATCTCTAGTTTGGAGGTAAGTGTGGAGGATAATGCCTGTGGCAAATCTAGGAATGTTGCTGTAACATTGTAACATATCTCTAGTATGGAGGTAAGTGAGGAGGATAACGCCTGTGGCAAATCTAGAAATGTTGTTGTAACATTGTAACATATCTCTAGTTTGGAGGTAAGTGAGGAGGATAACGCCTGTGGCAAATCTAGGAATGTTGTTGTAACATTGTAACATATCTCTAGTTTGGAGGTAAGTGTGGAGGATAACGCCTGTGGCAAATCTAGAAATGTTGTTGTAACATTGTAACATATCTCTAGTTTGGAGGTAAGTGTGGAGGATAATGCCTGTGGCAAATCTAGAAATGTTGTTGTAACATATCTCTAGTATAGTGGTAAGTGAGGAGGATAACGCCTGTGGCAAATCTAGAAATGTTGTTGTAACATTGTAACATATCTCTAGTATGGTGGTAAGTGAGGAGGATAACGCCTGTGGCAAATCTAGAAATGTTGTTGTAACATTGTAACATATCTCTAGTTTGGAGGTAAGTGAGGAGGATAACGCCTGTGGCAAATCTAGAAATGTTGTTGTAACATTGTAACATATCTGTAGTATGGAGGTAAGTGAGGAGGATAACGCCTGTGGCAAATCTAGAAATGTTGTTGTAACATTGTAACATATCTGTAGTATGGAGGTAAATGAGGAGGATAACGCCTGTGGCAAATCTAGAAATGTTGTTGTAACATTGTAACATATCTGTAGTTTGGTGGTAAGTGTGGAGGATAACGCCTGTGGCAAATCTAGGAATGTTGTTGTAACATATCTCTAGTTTGGGGGTAAGTGTGGAGGATAACGCCTGTGGCAAATCTAGAAATGTTGTTGTAACATTGTAACATATCTCTAGTTTGGAGGTAAGTGTGGAGGATAACGCCTGTGGCAAATCTAGAAATGTTGTTGTAACATTGTAACATATCTCTAGTATAGTGGTAAGTGAGGAGGATAATGCCTGTGGCAAATCTAGAAATGTTGTTGTAACATTGTAACATATCTCTAGTATGGTGGTAAGTGAGGAGGATAACGCCTGTGGCAAATCTGGAAATGTTGTTGTAACATTGTAACATATCTCTAGTTTGGAGGTAAGTGAGGAGGATAACGCCTGTGGCAAATCTAGAAATGTTGTTGTAACATTGTAACATATCTGTAGTATGGAGGTAAGTGAGGAGGATAACGCCTGTGGCAAATCTAGAAATGTTGTTGTAACATTGTAACATATCTGTAGTATGGTGATAAGTGAGGAGGATAACGCCTGTGGCAAATCTAGAAATGTTGTTGTAACTTTGTAACATATCTCTAGTTTGGAGGTAAGTGTGGAGGATAACGCCTGTGGCAAATCTAGAAATGTTGTTGTAACATTGTAACATATCTGTAGTATGGTGGTAAGTGAGGAGGATAACGCCTGTGGCAAATCTAGAAATGTTGTTGTAACTTTGTAACATATCTCTAGTTTGGTGGTAAGTGTGGAGGATAACGCCTGTGGCAAATCTAGGAATGTTGTTGTAACATTGTAACATATCTCTAGTTTGGAGGTAAGTGTGGAGGATAATGCCTGTGGCAAATCGAGAAATGTTGTTGTAACATTGTAACATATCTGTAGTATGGTGGTAAGTGAGGAGGATAACGCCTGTGGCAAATCTAGAAATGTTGTTGTAACTTTGTAACATATCTCTAGTTTGGTGGTAAGTGTGGAGGATAACGCCTGCGGCAAATCTAGGAATGTTGTTGTAACATTGTAACATATCTCTAGTTTGGAGGTAAGTGTGGAGGATAAGTTAGAGAACAGGGGAGAGACATACATGAGAGAGGGAAGACGATGGGTAGTGGCAAGAGTTAGCCTAGCGGAAGGAGAGAGGAAGAGGTTATTTCTGTAAAGTAGGCCAAGTTTTATGTGTGTTTTTTTGATATTCTGCTGAATGTGGGAGTTAAATTTTAGCTGACTGTCTATAGTGACACCAAGAAGTTTGGCAGAGTGTACGATCTCTATTTGTGAGTTATTACGACTAGTGATGTGAAGGGAGTTTTCATCAAGAGGGGAAGATTTGGAGGGGGAGAATAGAAGGATCTTGATTTTGTTGGCATTAAGAGAGAGGTGGTTTTGGAGCATCCAATCTTCAGTGGTAGAAAAGGCATTTTGGGTTAGAGATTGGAGCTCAGCTAGGTTGGGGGCATTACAAATCAAAGTGGAATCATCAGCGTATTGAACAATTTTGGAGTTGGGAATAGCTTTATGGAAGTCATTAATAAAGATGTTGAATAGCAGTGGACCAAGTATGGAACCTTGGTGTACACCAGTGGGAGTAGGAGGAAAGAGGAAGTGGCTTGGTCCCATTTCATGGCTTGGGACCTGTTAGAAAGATAGCTAGAGAACCAGGAAATGGTTGCTTGGGAAAGGTTAAGTTTAGAGAGATGGTTTAGGAGGTGGGTATGGGAGATGGTATCAAAGGCTTTAGAAAGGTCTAGCAGGACAAAAGATACTAAATCTCCAGAGTCATGGGCTGAATTGACGAAATGTAAGAAGGAGAGCAGGGCAGAGTTAGTACTATGTCCAGGGCGGAAACCATGCTGGGTGGGGGAAAGTAGTTGATGTTTGGTAAGGAATGGTAAGAGCTGTAGATGGATGCATTTTTCAAGAATTTTGGAGATAGGGGAGAGGATGGCTATGGGCCAAAAGTTAGATACAATGTTATTTTTGCCACCCTTGTGGAGAGGGAAAATATAAGCAGTATACCAAAGTTTAGGAACGTAGGACTCGAGTATGGGTCTATTGATCAGGATGCTGATAGGCAGAGCAATAGCATCTGATGCTATTTTTAGGAAGGAGGAGGGAATGCTATCAGGGGTGTTAGAGCAGGGCTTTAGTTTAAAGAGGAGTTTTTTTATTTGGTTGATGGAGACCGGTTTAAGTTCAAAATTAGGGTAGGGAGGGGAGAGAGGGGAGGATTGGGCAGAGAGGGGAGGAGGATTATTGTTGGTGAAGGTCTTAGTGAGCTCAGCTATTGAAGAGGTAATGAAGGAATTGAATTGTGTGGCAATGTCTGAGTCAGATTTGCTAGTATCAGGACAGGGATTGTTTTTTGTTCCAGGCCTTAAGAGGGAATTAATAGAGTTCCAGAAGTGTTTGGGATTTTTTGCATGATTTTCTTGTAGTTTTAGGTAGTATGATTTTTTATCCCTTAGGACAAGTTTTTTGGCTAGGTTTCTCGACTGTTTATATTTTAATAAAGTCTCAGGTTGATTGTTACAGAGGTAGGTTTTTCCAGATTTTATCTCTTTGTAGCATGGTGTTTTTTGTATCATTGGTGAGCCAGTGTGAGGTTTTAGTTTTGACCCGTTTATTTCTTATTGGGGCTTGGGAGTTAAGGATTGTTAGGAATGTTGAGTTAAAGTAGTCGATGGCTGAGTCTAGTGGTAGAATTTTTAGGGGGTTCCAGTTGGTTAGTTTGAGAGAATCAATGAAAGTGTTGGGGTTAAAGTTAGAAAGGTTACGAGTAGAGATATATTTATGGAAGTGAGAGGAGGTGGGAGGAGCTCGAATGGTGAAGGTAGGGAGGTGGTCTCCTAGAGAGTCAGGAATGACTCCTGAATTGATGGTTTTATTGGGATGAGTTACTAGGATCCAGTCGTTTATGGAGCCAGGGGTGTGTGTTTTGTTAGGTCTAGTGATGGAGGTGGTGAGTTGAGTAAAGGTAAATAGGTTAATTGTTAATGTAGGATTGGGGTTATTGATTTTTCCCAGTCAATATTTACATCTCCTAGAATGAAGGTTTCTAGTTTAATATTGGAGGAGGTCCAGGAGAGTTTGTCTTCTAGGGTGTTGGTGTTGTTGCCAGGAGGAATGTAGAAGGAGATGATACAGATACTTTTGTGGGTGTTAAGTTTTAGTAGGCCGATGACAAGTTCAGCATTTAAGAAGGAGGGGATATGGTTGGGGTATGGAGAGATAGATAAGATAGATAGAACTTAAAGATCACCTGTTTAAGTTTTGTGTTATGCAGCAGATTAAAGAATAGGATAGGGGTGGTCCTTGGACTATTCAACTGGGAAAGGCTGAATTGGTTTGGCAACTGCAACTACATTCATGTGTATGGCCAGGATTAAATGATTACTGTACTATTAATAGTATACTTAGATTGAAGGCATTGGATAGATAGTAAGAAAGAAAGTAAGAAATAATAATAAAAAATTCAATATCATATGATTTTTTAGTCTAAGTATTACAGTAAGCATTGGTATGCACATTTATATTTATATTTACTTATTTCATAAGTATACAGTAGTTGTAATTTTAATAATCACTGAGTCTCATAAAAATGCATTGTTAGTACAATAGGTGTAGTAAATTGTTCATTTAATTCACGAATAACTGTATATATATATATATATATATATATATATATATATATATATATATAAATTCACTTCAGAAGCTCGAAATACTGAAATCTCGAATTTCAGTATCTCGAGCCCAAGAAGTCGAATCCACAAAACAATGAAAAGTAAAAAACGTGAAATTCAAAACCTGGAATATCGAAAGTTTTGAATTTTGCGTTTTTTCTATACACACACACACACACACACACACACACACACACACACACACACACACACACACACACAATCACTCTACTACATGAAATATGGGGGCAAGCCAACCTGCGCCCCCCACACCCCCCCTACTTAAATATTCTCACTCTGAGGTCACACTACATACAAACACACACAAAACACCACCACACAAGCTACTTTCTCTTTGCACACACACATCACAGCAAAAAAACACACTGACACACACCACAGCCCCTACCCAAACCCCTTAACACACACACACACACACACACACACACACACACACACACACACACACACACACACACACACACACACACACACACACACACACACACACACACACTTACCTGAATACATGACCATAGCGGAACTTTAGAAGCACAAAATTCAAAACCTCTGGTATTTGAGGTTTTGAATTTTGCACTTCTAAACTTTCGCTATTATGTGGATTCGACTTCTTGGGCTCGAAATACTGAAAGTCAACATTTCAGCATTTCGAGCTTCTGAAGGGAACCCATATATATATATATATATATATATATATATATATATATATATTTTTTTTTTTTTTAAATGATTAAAAATGATTTAATGTCTATAATATATTCAATTAATTGTACTATGAATCATGTTAGCTTAGGTGATTTGACACTGTAATAATGGTTATATTTCTAGTAATAAGTTTTTATCATGAGGTATGTGATTTTAAGAAAAGTACTAAAGATGTCACTTCCTGTTTAAAAGGAAATGGCAGTAACTTTGAATATATAAATGGAAGGTTTTAGCTCTTGTTTATACTCTGATGAAGATTGCTATTTGAGAAAAATGAAAAGCGCTTAACAGTAAATAAAAAAGTTGTTCTACATCCAATGCCGTTATTTTTTTGGTTTATAGATAAACAGTTTGTTAGGAACACCATTAGTTGTCATCATGTTCCCAATAACCCCAACATGGAGCTTGTAGAGCTCCAAATCTCCCATAGAATACCCAATGATCAATTCACTAATAGCTACCCTTCCCTATCAATGTTGCCAAAAAATCACATAAATTACCTCAATACCATTGAGGCATTAAATATCCAACCAAATACCTTCTTACTAGGGGACTTCAGTTACCCAAGACTGATTGGCAGATTTACACATCTAAAACAGTCATGCTCAGTGTTTTCGAGACTTCATTAATACCAATGTACTGGACCAAATAGTAAAACTACCTGTCCGAGGCTCTAATATCCTCAATCTGGTCCTTATCAACTTATACCCTACCTGTTCTCCACTCTGTATCTCTTCATCCCTTGTTAAATCTGACCACAAATATATTATCTTCTTTGTCAGGTCTAGTGGTATCAACCCACCCCCAAGTGAGACCTTTTTTTAGGGACATCTCCACAGCAAACCTCCTTTAGCTTTCATAAGACCTATGCAACATTCCCAATAATCATTTGCAAATGGACCCAACTGAGAGGGCTGCTTCATTCAGCTCTGACTTTTACCAACAACTGAAAAGTTATACAGAAAAGTCAGTACCCACTCACCCTAAATAAGAACTGTAAATACAGAAATAAACCTTTCTGGAGAAACTCTAATATTAATAAACTGTACAGCAAAGGAAGGAATATGGACCCCATCTCAAGACTGCAATGAAACACAGGAAAGAACTGAAAAACACAGTTAGAAAATGTAAAGCAGATTATGATAAACTTAAGGTTGCTACCGATTCCAAAGGAAACTATGAATCCTTTTTCAGTTATGTCAGAAAATTAAGGAATAATGTCCAATACTGCACTGAGCTCATCCATAATATCACCCATTCTGATGCCAAGGATATAATTAATAAATCAGTGGACAGATTTGGTGTTAACTTCATCCCTCCTGCCTATATTGTTGCCCCCTACTATTCCTGAGAATTTATTTTAGTTTGATAAAGCCCTAACAAGGGAAGCACACTCATCTCTTGTTGTAACTTGAACCGTGATTTAAACAAACAATACCAACTTGAATGTGGTTTCCTTATTTTTAACAAAAATTCAAAGTGATTTTCTAACTTGGATCTTACATAAGACATTTTGACAA
>NC_056743.1:44445108-44475108 GCF_019279795.1 Protopterus annectens | reverse complement strand
AATGCAAGGTACTACAGTATTTGTAAAAAAAAAGTTTGCTATGATGTGATAATTGTTGTGTATATTTTTTTATATAGTTTAAAGTCTTTTTTTCTAACATTGTATAACTGCCTATCTACTGTAATCTGATGCTGTTATTTTACTTGTTATGGAACTTTTCTCCCTGGGTCTCCACTGAAAATGGGTTTCTGAACCAGTGGACTTTCCCAGTCAACAAATGTCAATAAACAAATAATTAATGAATAAATAAATTTGGGACAAACTGTCTATAGTACCCTGCTGTCCCTAAGAGTGCCCTCAACTGCTTTTTGGTAACAGGGTCAGGCCATGCCTGAATGGCTTATAATTTGTCAGGTTCTGGCCTAAACTTACCACTCCCAGGAAGGAGACCTCTGCCATACCCACCTGGCGCTTACTTGGTATAATGGACAACCCTGCCCTCTGCAGTCTTCCTAGCTCTTCCCTGGCATGCTGAAGGTGCTCTTGCCTGGAATGGCTGTAGATGGCAATATCATCTGGGTAAGCAAGGGCATAATCTCCTGCTTCTGCTAGGATAAGATCTATCAGCCTCTGAAAAGTCGCTGGGGCATTTTTTCATCCCAAAGGGCATCTTTGTGAATGCATACAAACTGAAAGGAGTCACAAAGACTGACCTCTCACTAGCACTGGGAATCAAGAGCACCTGCCAGTAGCCCTTGGTCAGATCAATAGTGGTCAGATACTTAGCCCCACCCAGCTGCTCTAAGGCTTCATCTATCCTAGGCATGGGGTAAGTATCTGACTCTGTTTGACTATTTAGTTTCCTGTAGTCCACAAAGAACCTGGTGCTGCCATCCTTCTTTGGTACCAGCACCACTGGGAAGGCCCGGGAGCTGATAGACTCCTGGATTACTCACAATTCCAACATCTCCTATATTTCCTCCCTCAGAGTCTGTCTGGCTCACTCATGCACCCTGTAAAGGGCCTGCCTTATAGGTCTTTGGGGCCCTGTATCCACATGGTGTTGCATCAGGTGGCTACCCCTTGTTTTCCCAGTGAGCATGTCCCCAAACTCCTGTAATACTGCTTGGATTTCTCGAACCTGGGTTGGGGATAGCTGCTGGGATATTGCTACCCCTTCCCCTGAGGTTTCAGTCCAAACCTCCCTCGGGAGATCAGTCACCAGATCCCCCTCAGACTCCTTCTGCCACCCACTACAAATACTCAGCACAAGGGTGTCCCTTTCATGGTAAAGCTTCATCATATTAACATAGTACAGTCTGTGCCCCTGCCTCCTGCCTAGCAGTTCTACCATGTGGTTAACATCACTCACCTTCATTAAGCTGCCTGCAGCTTACTGCATCTGACAGGAATGAGCACCAAAACCTGCTGCCCCACATCATTCTCTTGGCTCAATCATTCCTGTCATACCAGACCATTTTCAGCTGTTGGGCTCCTGCTAGGTTATATTGGGCCAAGCCAATAAACTCCCTAAGCCTTGTCCTGAGTTTTAGGACATGCATATGCCACAACAGACTCCTTGTGGGATTCACACTCACCCTACCACTCATCACAAATCAAATCTAAGGTCACCTCACCCTATGCCCTGTACAACAACTCACATGGTGAAAAACCTGTGGATTCTTGGGGTACCTCTCTGTAAGCAAACAAAGATGGGGCACAGATTTGTCCCATTCTCTCTTAAACTGGTCTGCAAATGCCTGTAGCTTGGTCTTTAGTGCAGAGTTTAACCACTCGACTAGGACATTAGTCTGTGGATGATAGGGGGTTGTCTTTAAGTGCTTCATCCCACAGCACTCCCACAGACAAGCCAGCAGGTCTGACATGAAATTGGCACCTCTGTCAGTCAGTATGTCTCTTAAGAAAGTTACCCTGCTAAAAATCTCTAGCAAAGCATTTGCCACCTTTTCTGCCTTGATGGAGGACTGGACCATTGCCTCAGGGTATCTAGTAGCATAATCTACTACCACTAGGATATACTTCTTCCTGTGGAACTTGGGGTACTCAGAGACCCCACAATATCCATAGTTACCCTCTGAAACTGCTCCTCAATCACAGGCAAAGGCATCGATTAGCTTTGACTTTCTCTCCTGCCTTGTCTACTTTTTGGCACTGCTCACAAGTCCTGCACTACCCTGTTACATCCCTAGAAATCCCAGGCCAATAAAAGTTATGCAATATAAGTCTCTTGCTACAATTTATGCCCACGTGACCTGCAAAGAGAATGTCATGAGCTGTGGCTACAAGCACCAGATGGTAGGCTATGGGCACTGCTAACTGTTGTACTACCTCACCTTCTAACCCCCTTAGGGGTCCACTCTCTATACCCTTTGTTCCAGTATACAGATTCCCCTTTTCCTTGAAACGCAGATGCCTCCTAATTACCCCCCTCAAGCCTCTTAGTGTAGGGTCTGAGAGCAGAGCCTGTCTCAACTGTCTCTTTGTAGCTCTTCCCAGGTCCCCTTCCACAGGAAGTCTAGTATCCTCTGAAAGTGGTGCCTTACTGTCAGCTTGGGTACTACTACTCACCTCTGCCCTTGCAGTCACTCTGTCCGAGGGAACATCAGTACCCACTAGCAGCTGTAGTTCACCTTCAGTTTCACTGCTACAGGGTAGCTTCCTCCCTGAAGTAGCCACATAACCAGTCCTGGCTTCAGGTACGTAGTCTGTCTGGGTCTCCCCCAGGCTACCAGACCCACATGTCTGTCTCCAAGTCTGAATGTGTGTCACTGCATGCACACAAGGTACTGCATTATCAAAATCATTCCCTATCAAGACATCTGCAGGTTTATCCTCAAATACACCTACTTGGCTCCTTCCTTCTCACCCTCCCAGTCAAGGTGAACTGAGGTCAAAGACATTTATAATGGGATCCCTGCTAAAGCTCTGACTGGACTGCCCAAGCAAGTACTGTTCATATTTAACCACTGCTGGCTTCACAATGGTAATATCAGAGGCTGTGTCTCTCTTGGCAGTGGCCTGTTTTCCATCCACCAAGATCGGATATAAACTCCTCTGGTAGTTCAGTACCCCTGTTGTCTCCAGACAACTTACCATGGGCATTCTGTTATTGCCACTTGCTGGCTGCCCCACCTTTTGTTCCCCACCTTGCCTCTGTGGACATCTACATGCTACATGTCCCCATTGGTTACAATTAAAACATTTACCCTTGATCCTGGCCATGTACCTGAACTAGTGGCTTCCCCTGTTACTAGGGTACTCTGTTGGGGTGGTTTAGGCTGCCCTCCCTGGGTTCCCTTATATCTATGTGCAGCACTATCTATCCCTTTCCTGTGCAGTGATGCCCTGCTTGCTAGGTATAGATGTCCTTTTTTCTCCAAACTCTTCTACAGAGTTGCATTCCCTGTCTGCCAACCAGATTCTCATGTCCTCAGGCAAAGTGCTTAAGGGCTTGTTCCTTCACCAAAGGGTCTGACACCCACTCACCCATCTAAGAAAATAAGTGTTTAGTTCAACCATATAATCACATGCACTGTCATCTGCCTTGTGTCTATGCTCCTGAAACTTTTTTCTGTAAGCTTCAGCTGTTACCTTAAAACATTGTAATTGTGCATAACTTTGGCATAATCTAAACAATCAGTATCAGACAATTTAGAAACAGCAGTCACACCTTTAGCATAGAGTAAGGGGGACAGGAACCATGCCCAAAGCCATTGGTCAGCATTATACTATTTGCTTACTCTTTCAAATATATTAATAAAATATGAAGGAAGACGTTTACTGACCTTTACTCCCTTTTGGGGTGCTCCCTTACCCATTACCTCCATGACCCTGCTGAAAATTAATTACTGATGGAAAAGGCAGCATTTCCTTTTCATGTTGCCTCTGTCTCTCATTTTCTTCAGTTTCCAGACATCTCAGTCTCTCTTTTTCTTCTGCTTCCAAATGCCACATTCACTCTGCTTATTCTAATTCCAACCATTTGGCCTCCAGTTCAATTCTCTTTAACTCCAGATGGGTTTTTAAGTTCTCTGAGGAAAAGTTGAACTGTCCTGTTTCTAACAACTGCAAGTCACATCAACAGACTGGTTATCTCCCTGGTTGCTGTTCTGTGTTACAGCTGTAGTTAAGGCTGCAATCATTTCACCTTTAGTCAGGTTGGCATGGCACCAGCCCTTTGGCTTGGCACATCTCATCCAACTGGTTTCTTGTCAGCTCACCATAATCCACTGCCATCCTTGCCTGCTTTCCCTGATTAACTGAGCTAACAAAAAGTAAATAAATAAAACTATTGTAATATGAAACTCTGAATGTCTACTCTGTGGCTGCTTGAGAGTACAAACACCTTCTTTATTGACTACTGCTTACAGGCTGAAGAAGTTCAATTAATAGTTACACCACTGCTTAACAATATGTGAGCATGTCATGATCCCTCCACTGCCAACCAATATGTGATGGCCACCCACCAATATGTGATGTTCTCATGCTGTGCCAGTAATCAAGGAGCCTGAATCCTCACCACTGGCACTGGAGAGGGATGTACACCTGGAATACAAATAGATATACTCCATGTTTTTAGATGCAGACCTCTCTGCATCAAGTACAATTTCCCTTAACAGTACACAGGGAACACACTCAGCCCATGATCTGGATGTCTCTAAATCTTCCTCCCCCCAGGTCCCAAGTATGACTCTGCACTGGTACAGCTGTAGGGTTAGGTCATGTGCTGAGTGCCTATGTCAAGTCATCCAGCACCCTCTTTTTGAACCCAGTGCTTCGTGTCCCTGCCCAAGTAGTTGACAAACACACACTTTAAGATTTAATTTTCACACACAGACACACACACACACACACACACACACACACACACACACACACACACACACACACACACACACACACACACACACACACACACACACATACACACCTGGGAAAGGCTGGCACAAATTACCCATTCTACCAGCTTTGCCCAGACTATAAGGTAGAGTCACAGCCACCAGTCAGTTACTATAAGGCTTTTACAATGGGTATCCAATTACACAGTGCAATATTAATACTAATATTAATAGTAGCTGACCAAGAGAGCTAGACCTTCTGGAGTGGCCCATACACTGTCACCAAATAAATATAAGTACTCTTAAAGGTTAGATATTTTCTACAAGGATCAGCCACAATAAAAGTTTTAAATCTATTTAATATTAAATAAAAGAACATGAAAATATTGAATATATATTTACAGTAAACCACAGAGTTCAAATCACACAGACAGACCCATACAAATAAATAAAACACTCTAAACTAAGCTTCATTATATTCCTGACTAAATCTAAAAGAATTACTGTTCCCTAGTTAAGTTACTTACTCACCCACAGCATCTTGCCTTGCAGTCAGGTTCTCCAAAACAGAATACTCAATACTCTGAGATTTATCATTGTAATATCTATAATATAGTTTCCAAGAGCACTAGCAGAATGACCTCATCTGGTCACCCGACCCTAGGTTCTCACAGTATTCCCCTTTGAAGCGGAGACAGAAATCTGGCATAGATGGCTACAATACACATCTAAATGTTTATGGCAGTGCCTGGGACTTCCCCTCATTTTACTGAGCTAACAAACAAAGGCTTTTTCCAACCTATCATCTCCGGTCCCATTTATCACTGTGGGGTGCCATTTTAATGGTTTAGCAGCTTATTTACATTTCTGTTATTTTTCTTAAAGATAACATTTGCCACCCCGGTGTCCTCTATTAAAACATATACATTTAATTCAGTTAGAATAATACATGTACATTTTTCTTCATTTCAGCAAGGTGCACTATTGATAAATTTTAACACAAGCAAACCTCACAAATACATTTTCAGCATGAGCATCTGTACAAATCAGTTTGACATACAAATGACATACAGTTCTAACACATTTGCAGCACAAGCACCTTGTGTAAATCAGTTTGATATTCAAAGAACATCATTCTTTACAAAACTCCAGCTGGCTATGCTGGCACTTCCCATATCATCACACTTGTAACCACTAGTGATTACAATACTTTATTGAAAATTCCTTGTAGCTTCCTGTGATCTGCCCCTACATGCCTGGACAGCATCCCATTCTCTTCCCCTTCCAAGACTGGCATATCCTAACTAGTGTAGAAAAGGAAGTGGCTACAGATGTTTGGTGTGCGGCCATACCACACATCAGCATGCACGACATAGTTATATTTATGTGCAGATACTATGCATCAGGGTGCGCCACCATACTACACATCAGCATCCACCACCATACTAATCATTACCATGTGCTCCCATACTACACATTAGCATGTGCCACCATACAACACATCAGCATGTACCACCATACTATGCATCATTGTGCAACACCATACTACACATCAGCATGTGCCACCATACTGCGCATTACTGTGTGCCACCATAAGAAGCATCAGCATGATCTTGGCATTTCAATGAGTGCTGAAAACCCTCATGCATACCATGGAGGATTCTGACTATTTCCAGCTGCCTCTCTGCTGCAGTGTTCTGAGCAGTAGCTATTTTAAGGCACATTTGCTGCTGGGCAGCCAATGCTTTACAAGTTCCCTGGGATAGCTGTGGCAAATTCTTGCACCTACTGCCCCTTTGTAAAAGTGTCACTGTGGACACTGTTACCTCTGAATTTCTGCTATCCACCTGTAAGTGTTCATCTGAGTTTGAAGATGCTGGCATAAAGGGATACAGGTCTTCTTCCTGTACAAGTGTAAATGCAATGTCAGCATGTGAGTGACATTGTGATGTTACTTCCTGCAGAGTTACTAACATCTGGTGAAGTGTAAAATCAGTCCAATAAACTTGGGACTGTGTGACACTTCCTTGAGGCTGCACATAAATATAACTATGTCATCATCAGCAGCATCATCATCATCATCATCAGCCATTCTGCTGCTGACATCCTTTAAATGTATCGGTCTAATGGAACTGTTTGTTTCAGCTGCTGATCTTGGAAAATGATTTGCAAACATTAGCTATATAGAAGAAGCATACAGTACAGTAGGAAGAGTGAGGAGATGTGGTGGACGCTGACCATACATATGGTCTTCCATGTCATTCTGTGCAGATGTGAAAGATCTGCCTATTAATAGTATTTGTCATGTGTTTAATGTAATCATTTTTGTCAGCATTCAATTCTCTACATAAATATATGTTACTGTTTTTAAACCAACCTTCCTGAGCAGATGAGTGTTGCTGCTGCAGATGTTGGTATTTATTTATTTATTTAGTTAGTTATTTGCAGTTGGTTTACCAGGATAGGGGCCATTGGGCCAAGAAGAACCTGTTTTCAATGGAGTCCTGGGGAGAAAAGCTCCAAAACAAAGATTACAGTTTACAATTTCAATCATTTGTAGGTTAAAGACTAAACTACAGAACAATTGTGACAAAAGTTTACAATTTCAGTCATTTGTACCTTCAAGACCAAACAAAGATTAAAAAGTTTACAGAAGTTTACAATTTCAGTTATTTGTACCTTCAAGACCAAACAAAGATTAAAAAGTTTACAAAAGTTTACAAGTTCAGTCATTTGTACTTTCAAGACCAAACAAAGATTAAAAAGTTTACAGAAGTTTACAAGTTCAGTCATTTGTACCTTCAAGACCAAACGAAGATTAAAAAGTTTACAGAAGTTTGCAATTTCAGTTATTTGTAGCTTCTAGACATAGCAAAGATTAAGCAGTTACAATGCCATGATAGGTTTCATTTGCTGAAAGCTAAGAATTAAGCAGGTGCATAAAAAAAAAAAATTTGGTTAAATCTTGTAAGAAAAAAACAAAGAATTGCTGTAGTGAATATATAGCTTCTCGAATGCAGTTGTATGCTTAGAGAATTATAAGATGTTATTACAGTTGGCTTATTATTTAGTGTCTCAATATATGGAGTAGTTGCTTGTAGGAAATGGAGAATAGGCTATGAGGGGTGGGAGCAGGAGCATTCCCATGTGGAAGTTAGATGTGAATGAAGTGATTTTTTTAAAAACAGGGAGGTTGGTGGTAGTACGAATGGAGGGAGGAAGGGAGTTCCATATGCATGTCAGGGCAAAGGACAGGAGGTTTTGTCCCGGAGAGTGAAGGGGTTTGTACAGCTCAATAAGGTTTTGGTTACTGGATCTTAGGAGTCTTTGTGGCAGGTGCATTTTAAAAGTAGAGCTGAGGGAAGGATGAAAGATGAGTTTGTGAGCAAAAGTGAGCTGAGTATAGGAGAGATAGTTGGGAAGCTCTAGTCAGTTAATTTTGTGGAGGGATGCACAGTGATGAGTAGATGATTTGTGGCTAGTGGCAAATTTGGCAATTTTATTATAACAAGAGGACACTTTTGTTTTGAGAGATGATTGTAGGTTTATTAGGAGAGGGGCTCCATAAAGGAGGGAAGGGATGAGAAATGTAGTAGCGAGAGTGAGCTTAGTAGATGTAGTGAGAAATCAATTGTGTCGGTACAGCATGCCAAGTTTTTGGTGAGTTTTTTTATGTTTATTTGTAGATGGCTCTTGAATTTGAGCTGGTCATCAATCTGGGCTCCTAGTAGCTTGGTTTCAGATACTAGTTCAAGAGGTGTATTATTCTGGCTAGTGATAGAGAAAAGATTTTTATCAATGGTGTTGGTTTTTGAGGGGGTAAATACCATAAGTTTGGTTTTTGATGCATCGAGTGCTAGATGATTGTCCTTCATCCACTATTCTGTGGTAGAGAAAGCTTCTTGGGTCAGTTTTAAGAGAGTGGTAGTGGATGTGGCTGCACAGATAATTGTAGAATCATCTGCATATTGAATAAGTTTAGCATGAGGAATTGAGTGAAATAAATCATTTATGAATATATTGAGGAGGAGAGGACCTAAAATGGAACCTTGGGGAAAACCAGTGGGTGTGTTGAGGTAGGAGGAGATGGCTTTTTTCCATTTGACAGCTTGCTGCCTGTTGGAGAGATAGCTGTTAAACCAATTGAGAGAGGAAGGGGATAGGTTTAGGTAAGATAGTTTAGTTAGGAGAAGGTTGTGAGAGATGGTATCGAAAGCCTTAGAGAGGTCCAGAAAGAGGGTAGATACAGTACAGCCAGAGTCTATGGCTGTATTTACAGTTTCCAGGAAGGAAAGGAGGGCGGTCATGGTGCTGTGATTGGGTCTGAATCCGTGTTGTGTGGAAGTTAGTAAGTTATTGTTTAAGAGATAAGGAAGGAGTTGAAGATGGATACATTTCTCAAGGAGTTTTGATATAGGAGAGAGGATGGCAATGGGACGAAAGTTAGTAATATTGTTATTACTGCCTCCTTTGTGCAGGGGAATGATGAAAGCCTTTTCCAGAGTGTCGGTACAAGACCTTCTTGGATAGAGCGATTGATTAGGATGCTGATGGGGAAGGCAATGGCTTCGGCAGCTATGCTGAGGAAGGAGGAGGGAATGTTATCGGGGGCATTGGTGCATGGTTTGAGTTTTTGCAGGAGTTTTTTGATGGTAGAAGTAGGAACGGGTTTTAGGGAGAAAGGTGGGAGTTGAGAGATAGGAGATGAGGGGAGTGGCAAGGGGTTGGATGCAGAAGTAGGGGGTGAGTTGTTGTTAGAGAGGGATGTGGTTAGTTTGGAAATAGTCTATGAAAAAAGAGTTGAATTGGGTAGCCAGATCTATATCTAATGCATTAGGGTCTGGGCTTGGGTTTTCTCTTGAACAAGATTTTGTGTGGGTAGTGATGCCTTTCCAGAATTTTTTGGGATTGGTTTTATGGTTTTGGAGTAAGGTGAAGTAATTCTGTCTATCTGTTGTGATAAGCTTTTTAACTGAGTTACGAAGTGTTTTGAATTCTTGAATGGAGGTGGGAGTTTTGTCTCTTTGGTAACGTGCCCAGGTTTTGTCTCTGAGTCGCATGGTAGTTAGAGTGTTTTTTATTAGCCAGGGGGTGGTATTGCTTCTTATTCTTTTGGTCTGTAAGGGGGCAAAACTATCCAGCAGTTTTAGGAAAGTTGTATTGAAATATGAAACAGCATTGTCCAGGGGTAGAGTTTTTAGGGGATTCCAATTTATTGATTTTAGGGAGTCAGAGAAGTTTACTGGGTTGAAGTTTTTTAGGTTGCCAGTGCTGATGTAATTAGGAGTTGCTTGTAATGGAGATGGAAGACGTCTGGTAAAGATGGGAAGGTGGTCACTGAGGGAATCAGGAAGGATTCTACTATCAGTGTAGTAGTGGGGGTGAAAGACTAAGATCCAGTCTAGGGTACTACCACTGGAGAAGTCTTTAGAGGGTCTGGTAGTGAGAAATTGGGGAAACTAGAAAAAACTTTTCATTTAAAACTCTGGGGGTAAAAAGGGGGAAAAATTTTAAAAAAAAAAAAGGGTTTGGGGAACCCCAAAGGGGGCCCCCAAAAAAAAGACCAGGGGTGTTTTCCCTTTGGAAAAAAATTTTTTTTGGGGTTTTAATATGTTATTTTAAAAAAAAAAGGGGGGGTTTGATAACCCCCTTTTTTAAAAGGGGAAAACCCCTAAAAGGAAATTGAACCCTTTTGCAAAGGAAGTTTTTGGTTTAAAATTTAAAGGCTTTTTTAACCCGTGGGAAGGAAGGCCTTTTAAAGGGGGTTTTTTTAAAAAACTTTTCCCGGGGTTTTTTAAAGGATTTTGGGCCAATTAAAACTTTAAAAATGGGTATAGGGTTTTTATCAGGGGGTTTTAAAAAATTTTTTAAAATTTGAAAAAATTTTCGTTTTTTTCCGTTTGGTTAAATTTTTAAGGGGTTCCCCTTTTTTTTTTTTTTTTTTAAAAAGGGGGTGGTTTTTTTGAAAAAACCTTTTTGAAAATAAAAATTTTTTAAAAGCCCCGGGGTTTTCCTTTTGGGGTAAATTTCCCAAAATTTTTTGGGGAAAAACCCAGAAATTTTAGGGTTTTAAAAAAGAGTATGGGGTTTTTTCCCTTAAGATTTTGTTTTAACCCAAAAAAATTTATTAGTTTTTTTGGGGCAAAAAAAGGGGGGAAAAACCCCCTAAGGGGGGTTTCCCCCAAAATTCCTTTAGGTAATTTTGAAAATTAAACGAGCAGGGGGGTAAAAAAAGGGGGTTAAAAGGAAAAGTTTTTTTTATGGGAAAAAATCCATTTTCCCTTAAGGGGTTTTCAAATAAACCAAAAAATTTAAAACTATTTTTTTTAAAAGGGGAAAGGGTTTGTTTTTTAAAAAAAAAAAAAAATTTTTTTTTTAAAAAAGGGTTTTGGGGAAAAAAAATTTTAAATAAGGGCCCGCTTTTTTTAAAAAGTTTTTTCCCTTTTAAATTTAGTAAAATTTCCCAGGGATAAAAAAAAAAAAGCAATTGTTTTTTCCCCTTTTAAAAAAACATGGGGGTTTTCCCCGGGGTTTAAAACCCTTTTAATTTGGGATTAGTGGGGGGGGTTTTAAAAATTTTCTTTTTAAAGGGAGGGGTTTAATGGGGTTTTTTTAATAAGGGATTTTAAAAAAAGGGGTTTTCATTTTAAAGGGGGGGAAAAAGGGAAGGGGTAATGTTGGTTGGGGGCCAAAAAATTAATTTTAAAAAAAAAAAAATTTTTTTTAAAAATTTTATATGGGGGTTTTGTTTGAAGGGGGGGAAATTTTAAAAAAAAAATTAAAAGGTGGATGGTATAAAGAAAACCCAAAAAAATTTTTAAAAAAGGGGGCCCCAAAAAAAGGAAATTTAAAGGGTTGGGGCCCTTTCAAAAACCAAAGGAATAAAAATTTTTAAACCCAAGTTGGATAAGAAATTTTTTTGGTTTTAACCCGGGGAAATTTTCCCAAAAGGGCCCCCAAAAGAAACCAGGGGGGGGAAAATCTCAAAAAAATTGGGGAAAGGGAAGGAAAAAGGGGGAAAATAAAGAGGCAAAATTTTTTAAACCCCCTAAAATTTTAAAATCAACCCCCTGAACTTTAAAAAAGGGGAAAAACAATTTCCCCAATAAAAAAAAAAAATTAAAAGTTTTAGAAAATTCTAAAAATTTCAAAGGTTTTTAAACTTTTCAAAAAAAAAGAAAAAAAAACCCTCATAAACTTTTAAAAGCCAAACCGGGTTTTACCCTGGGGGAAAGTTAAAAATTTAAAACCCCTTTTTCCCCCCATTAAATAAACCCAAAAAATTTAAAAAAACCTTCTAAAAATTTTTTAACCCAAAAAAATTTTTTAAATTTTGATTTTTTCCCAAACATCCCAAACCTGGTAATAAAAAAACCTTTTTATGGGAAAAAGGGGTTAAAGATGGGTAGACACTGCCACCTAGTGGACAGAACCTGGTTTTGTAAAGAGAGGGACGGCTAAAGCAGATTGATAGGAGTTGAAAGGGAGGTAGCTCTGATATAGGTATGTTATAGGCAAAAAAGGAACCAGGGATGAAGTAGGAGGAGTCCACAGTGAGAAGTGTATGGCTGCAGGCTGTTCTGGCCGGGATCTCTTACAAGCACCAGGCAAGTGATATAACAATTTCACAAGCAGAATTGCTGTAGGGATAATAGCATGTTACATACTTTCTTGGATCCTTTAACTCTCTCTTCTGGGAGAAAGAGACTGTCCCTGTAGGGAGTCAGGCAAACAGGGTGAGACTTGCTATCCCGAGATTGGCCTTGGATCTCCAGGAGGGCTGGGCCAGTAGGCAAAGTGAGTTTAGAGAAAGAGAGTTGAAAAGCTGGGGAAAATAGAGAGGAAGGCATTTATAAAATGAAGTAATTATGGATAATGCATAATTTACAGATTATGAAAAGTACAGATTAGCCAGCAATGAACATATACAAAACTAAGCATCAATACATCATGAGCAAGTCCTTACTAAACTAGGTATAAAAATCCCTGCAGAACAGTTAAAAAGAAAAATCTTTCAGTTTAATGTAATTACTTATCTAAGTCACAGAGTAGTTTAATACTAGATTCAATAATAGGAAACAATAGAAACAATGTAATTCCTGCAATATATAAGCATTTTCAACAAAGTGCGCTTTAACCCACAGGCAAGTAGAGAATTTCACATTACACAGTCTCAGTGTCGTTAATGCTTGATTCAGTAACAGGATAAGATAAACATCAATGTAATCCCACCATTAGATAAGCATGTCCGATAAATCACACTTTAGTCTAAGCACATGTACTGAAAGAGACACTAAGTTCTCAATTCAGAAGTGGGTATTTATAAGTGTTAATAAGCACATTGTATAGTGTTATCCAAGACAGGGAACTATTTGTCCACAACACTTCTGATTATTCCAGTGCCATCATATTCTGTGTCTGTATATTTTAACTGTGGAACGTTTCTCCCCGGGCCTCTGCTGAAAATGGACCTATGTCATTCTCACAAATGGAGATCTGGTGTTAAAGAAATAAATGTTGGAACTGCCCTCCTTCCTGTACTGGTAGGGGCAATTGCATTCTGCCTTGTCTTGGCTCTAGCACATCCTCCCACATCATTTGCCCTCCTCCTGCACTGTATTAATGTGTGGTTTCTTCCACTAACTGCAGTAATGTCCATTACAACTGGATTCCAAGCTTTTACCCTCTCAGCTTGTTTGGGCATCCCTTTACCAAACAAGTCATTTGTTATATGTCTTATGGGATGCCATGAGGATATAGTCTTCTGCATTGCTGAAGTTGTCCTTTCTCTGTCTGGATCCCTTGTTTTGCATCATTACTGCACATAAACAATATGCCACAGTCCTACACACACACACACACACACACACACACACACACACACACACACACACACACACACACACACACACACACACACACATACAAAACAACTTTTAATGCAATCACCAGTCAAACAACATAACATCCTCAGGGAAAAAAAATAGTTGACAGGAAATCCATGATTATATACATTGGCAGATTCTCAGTCCAACCAAGTAAGATTGTGTTAAACTAATGTTTGCACCATCATGAATGCATTCACAATAGTAAGGCAATCAGTCATTTCTCATTCAGCAGTGATGCTCAGAAATCACCCAGTAAAGACCCATGTATGTTGCACCTGCCTCACATCCTTGGCACTTCAGTGCTTTACAATTAAATCACTGCATTTCTACCATGTATGCACAGGCACTGGTAAACCATAATAAACATTGTCAGTGATCACTATGACCTTCCACAGCTGCTGTAATGAATTTCCATTTACAAATGACAGTTTTAAGCATTCACTTAAGTCATTCTAAACTGCCCATCATATCAATAATGCAAACATTTCGTTATGTAAACTCAGTAATCTACCATTATTTTAAACTGTTCCATATTCATTTACAATGTCTATTATTTTTGCTCACTTTAAAAAGTCAGACGTTTTCTAAGCTATTTGCATCCTAACTCATTACATGTAATGAACTAATGTTACCTGTACCCTGCAGCTCTCTCACACCCCATTATCCCTACTTCATTCTTCCAATCTCATATTGTCACCCCCTTACTTACTGTCTGTCTGTCTTGCGTCACTGTCACACTTCTTCCTACTCCTCTTTCCTCTGCATGCGTCTGTCATCTTTTCTGTGTCCTCTCTCCATGACGCCTTCTCTTTTCCTCTGTCTGTCATCTTTTTCTCCATGACGCCCTTTCCTTCTTTCCTCTGCATGCGTCTGTCATCTTTTCTGTGTCCTCTCTCCGCGCGTCCTTTCCCTTCTTTCCTCTGCATGCGTCTGTCATCTTTTCTGTGTCCTCTCTCCATGACGCCCTTTCCCTCTTTCCTCTGCATGCGTCTGTCATCTTTTCTGTGTCCTCTCTCCATGACGTCCTTTCCTTCTTTCCTCTGCATCCGTCTGTCATCTTTTCTGTGTCCTCTCTCCATGACGTCCTTTCCCTCTTTCCCTCTTCTGCATGCTCTGTCATCTTTCTTCTGTGTCCTCTCCATGACGCCCTTCCTTTCTCTGCATGCCTGTCGTCTTTTCTGTGTCCTCTCCATGACATCCTTTCCTTCTTTCCTCTGCATCCGTCTGTCGCCTTTTTCTGTGTCCTCTCTCCATGACATCCTTTCCTTCTCTTTCCTCTGCATCGTCTGTCATCTTTTCTGTGTCACACTCTCTGCAGCATCCCTTTCCTTCTTTCCTCTGCATCCGTCTATCGTCTTTCTGTGTCACCTCTCTCCATAGCGTCCTTTCCTTCTTTCCTCTGCATCCGTCTGTCGCCTTTTCTGTATCCTCTCTCCATGACATCCTTTCCTTTCCTTCTTTCCTCTGCATGCGCCTGCCTCTTTCTGTCCTCTCTCCGCAGCGTCCTTTCCATGACGCGCCCTCTCTTTCCCCTTTCTCTGCATCCGCCTGTCATCTCTTCTGTGTCCTCTCTCCATGACGTTTTCCTCTCTTTTCCTCTGCATGCCTGTCAGCCTTTTCTGTGTCCTCTCTCCATGACGTCCCTTTCCTTCTTTCCTCTGCATAATGCCTGTCGCCTTTTCTGTGTCCTCTCCCATGACGCGTCTTCCTTCTTTCCCCTCTGCATCCGCCTGTCGCCTTTTCTGTGTCCTCTCTCCATGACGCCCTTTCCCTTCTTTCCTCTGCATGCGCCTGTCATCTTTTCTGTGTCCTCTCTCTCCATGAAGTCCTTTCCTCTCTTTCCTCTGCATCCGTCTGTCATCTTTCCTGTGTCCTCTGTGTCCTCTCCATGTCTGTGCCCTTTCCTTCTTTCCTCTGCATCCGTCTGTCGTCTTTTCTGTGTCCTCTCTCCATGACGTCCTTTCCTTCTTTCCTCTGCATGCGTCTGTCATCTTTTCTGTGTCCTCTCTCCATGACGTCCTTTCCCTCTTTCCTCTGCATGCGTCTGTCGTCTTTTCTGTGTCCTCTCTCCATGACGTCCTTTCCTTCTTTCCTCTGCATCCTGTGTCTCCATGACGCCCTTTCCTTCTTTCCTCTGCATGTGGTCTTTTCTGTGTCCTCTCTCCATGACGTCCTTTCCCTCTTTCCTCTGCATGCGTCTGTCATCTTTTCTGTGTCCTCTCCATGACGTCCTTTCCTTCTTTCCTCTGCATGCGTCTGTCATCTTTTCTGTGTCCTCTCTCCATGACATCCTTTCCTTCTTTCCTCTGCATGCGTCTGTCGTCTTTTCTGTGTCCTCTCTCCATGACGTCCTTTCCCTCTTTCCTCTGCATCCGTCTGTCTGTCGTCTTTTTCTGTGTCCTCTCTCCATGACGTCCTTTCCCTCTTTTCCTCTGCATCGTCTGTCTTTCTGTGTCCTCTCTCCATGACGTCCTTCCTTCTTTCCTCTGCGTCGTCTGTCATCTTTTCTGTGTCCTCTCTCCATGACGTCCTTTCCTTCTTTCCTCTGCATCCGTCTGTCGTCTTTTCTGTGTCCTCTCTCCATGACGCCCTTTCCTTCTTTCCTCTGCATCCGTCTGTCGTCTTTTTCTGTGTCCTCTCTCCATGACGTCCTTCCTCTTTCCTCTGCATCGTCTGTCGATCTTTCTGTGTCCTCTCTCCATGACATTTCCCTCTTCCTCTGCATGCGTCCTGTCATCTTTTCTGTGTCCTCTCTCCATGACATCCTTTCCTTCTTTCCTCTGCATGGTCTGTCATATTTTCTGTGTCCTCTCCATGACATCCTTTCCTTCTTTCCTCTGCATGCGTCTGTCATCTTTTCTGTGTCCTCTCTCCATGACATCCTTTCCCTCTTTCCTCTGCATGCGTCTGTCATCTTTTCTGTGTCCTCTCTCCATGACGTCCTTTCCTTCTTTCCTCTGCATGCGTCTGTCGTCTTTTCTGTGTCCTCTCTCCATGACTTGCCTGTCCTTTCCTCTTTCATCCGTCTGTCATCTTTTCTGTGTCCTCTCTCCATGACGTCCTTTCCCTCTTTCCTCTGCATCCGTCTGTCGTCTTTTCTGTGTCCTCTCTCCATGACGTCCTTTCCCTCTTTCCTCTGCATGCGTCTGTCGTCTTTTCTGTGTCCTCTCTCCATGACATCCTTTCCTTCTTTCCTCTGCATGCGTCTGTCGTCTTTTCTGTGTCCTCTCTCCATGACGCCCTTCCTTCCTCTGCATGCGCCTGTCGCCTTCTTTTCTTGTGTCCTTCTCTATGACATACTTTCCTTCTTTCTCTGTATGCGTCTAGTCATCTTTTCTGTGTCCCTCTTCCATGGCGTCCTTTCCTTCTCCTCTACTGTCATAGGTCTTTTCTGTGTCCTTCCATGACATCCTTTCCTTCTTTCCTCTGCATCCGTCTGTCGTCTTTTTCTGTCCTCTCTCCATGGCGTCCTTTCCCTCTTTCCTCTGCATCGTCTATGTCTTTTCTGTCCTCTCTCCATGACATCCTTTCCTTCTTTCCTCTGCATGCGTCTGTCATCTTTTCTGTGTCCTCTCTCCATGACGTCCTTTCCTTCTTTCGTCCTGTCATCTTTTCTGTGTCCTCTCCATGACGTCCTTTCCTTCTTTCCTCTGCATCGTCTGTCGTCTTTTCTGTGTCCTCTCTCCATAGCGTCCTTTCCCTCTTTCATCTGCATGCGTCTGTCGTCTTTTCTGTGTCCTCTCCATGACATCCTTTCCTTCTTTCCTCTGCATGCGTCTGTCGTCTTTTCTGTGTCCTCTCTCCATGACGTCCTTTCCCTCTTTCCTCTGCATGCGTCTGTCGTCTTTTCTGTGTCCTCTCTCCATGACATCCTTTCCTTCTTTCCTCTGCATGCGTCTGTCATCTTTTCTGTGTCCTCTCTCCATGGCCTTTCCCTCTTTCCTCTGCATCGTCTGTCATCTTTTCTGTCCTCTCTCCATGACATCCTTTCCTTCTTTCCTCTGCATCCGTCTGTCGCCTTTTCTGTGTCCTCTCTCTCCTTCTCTTTCCTCCGTCTGTCGCCTTTTCTGTTCCTCTCCATGACATCCTTTCCTGTCATATTTTCTGTGTCCTCTCCATGACGTCCTTTCCTTCTTTCCTCTGCATGCGTCTGTCGTCTTTTCTGTGTCCTCTCTCCATGACATCCTTTCCCTCTTTCCTCTGCATGCGTCTGTCATCTTTTCTGTGTCCTCTCTCCATGACATCCTTTCCTTCTTTCCTCTGCATGCGTCTGTCGTCTTTTCTGTGTCCTCTCTCCATGACGTCCTTTCCCTCTTTCCTCTGCATGTGTCTGTCGTCTTTTCTGTGTCCTCTCCATGACGTCCTTTCCTTCTTTCCTCTGCATGCGTCTGTCATCTTTTCTGTGTCCTCTCTCCATGACATCCTTTCCTTCTTTCCTCTGCATGCGTCTGTCATCTTTTCTGTGTCCTCTCTCCATGACATCCTTTCCTTCTTTCCTCTGCATGCGTCTGCCGTCTCTTCTGTGTCCTCTCTCCATGACGTCCTTTTCCTCTTTCCTCTGCATGCGTCTGTCATCTTTTCTGTGTCCTCTCTCCATGACGTCCTTTCCTGCTATACTCACTCACCTCTTCTAATGTCCTCATACCTCCCTATACAATGATATGCTGTTATCCCTGTAGCTTAAGCCATTTCAATCATTATAGTTGTATCTTAGCCATAAAGCTCTGCTAAGTATAATTCCATTTTTATCCATAATTTGACATTGTAAACTACTTCTTGAACTAAATATTGTAGCATATTCTTATTTCTGTAAGTATGTACATATTTGCATTTTAGCATATCCTTGTACTGGTAAATATGTTTTATTCATTTCTTAGGTCATCATATTCATCTGGGCTGTGCCTGCAAATTGTCCAGTGACACCAGTGCACTACCAAATAAACAAATATAAATAAATAAATAAATTGAGTAATCGCAAGTTAATGCAATGGAAGTAAACTTATATGAGTAAGCTCAGGGTAATTTACATATTTTGTATACATATTCGGCCCTTTTACACGTATCTGTATGAATCATAGTAATACAATAAAATGTAAGGCAACTTATCTGCATAACTAAGCCTCAACTAATCATGAACTCAGCCTCAGATTAGTGTGAACATGCTGGGGATAGCATTTGAGTCTGCAGCAGTCTCAGCAATCCCCAGATTGCCATAGGAAAGTGTGGATAACATCAGTTATTCTCTAGCCTAACAATCTTTAGAAAAGGCAAAATGGAGTCATAGGTATTACAGTCTGTACAACTATGAAGCATAATCCCTGCCCATCTAACATCATCTGACACACCTTACCACCTCAAATCAGTCAACATTTACTAAATGTTGATACTGACACATGCATCTGCATAAATACGTAAACAAATGCCCATAAAAAAAAACTAATACTGATGCTATAATGCATGAGGAATGTGTAAAGAAATGTTTCCTTCCTGATATTCAGGTGTAATACTCCAAAAAGGTAAAAAAGAGAAATCCAGACCAGTAAACGCAATAAGTCCAAAGGCTGGGAAAGAAGTGAACCAAACCAAAGATAGCTCACTTAAAACTTTATTTGAAAATAAAACAAAAATAAATGTCATCAAGCACTTTCGCCTGGATAAATACCAGGCTTTGTCAAGATAACTTGTTTTAAAAATCACAGGTTTAAATACTACATTCAATAAAATCACATGACCAGTGTCTCGTAAATTAGGTAATTAAAATAATCAAATGATTAATTGAATCACTAAAACCTGTGATTTTTAAAACAAGTTATCTTGACAAAGCCTGGAATTTATCTAGGCAAAAGCGCTTGATGACATTTATTTTTGTTTTATTTTCAAATAAAGTTTTAAGTGAGCTATCTTTGGTTTGGTTCACTTCTTTCCCAGCCTTTGGACTTATTGCATTTACTCCAAAAAGGTAGCAACAGCAGGTTTAAGTAAAGTAAAAACGGATGATTTCATTAATATACACCATTTAAATGAAATGTGACTGTATGCCTTAAAAAAAAAAACACGTAGGTGACAAAGCATTTTTGCTAAAACCCAAATTGCCAGTAATAGCAATACTGGTCTAATGTCCCTGCTTGTTAACTGGGTTTGATTAAGATAATGTCACACCCCAGAGGGTGCGGTTCTAAACCTGTGAACCATAGCCCTTCTTCATTCAGGTGCTGGCATGTCTAATGATGGCAGCACCTGTGAAGGCTCAAGTCCACACTCTGAGCTGGTCTTACAATGAGACCAATAGGCTTTCTGAGCGATTTATCCCTGGATAGATCTATGACATCATAAAAGGTTTGAACTAGAATAAAATAGACATCTGGCAGGAGTTTGTTGAGCACCTGTGACCCCTGACAGGGGTAACCCACTCTAACCCCCAGTGCCTGCATAAGTGTGATGTCCTACACAAGCATAGGCCTGACCAGCCAGCTGAGTGGGTAGATCAGGTGATGGTCAGAAGGCCAAAGTTCTATTGTAAGCATTTCTTTTTTTCATTTATTTTTAATCACATCAAACATAGCTTTAAAAAATAAACTATAAAACAGCTGCATAAAAGAAGGTAGTTGCCGCAAAAAATGTGTATGTATCTACATGCAATTATAATGCATACCAAAGCACAAGCATATATCTGTGTGCAGAACTGATCTGTATGCAAGTATAAAATGCTTATGTGATATACGTTTGTTCATAAAAACAAATGTGTATTTATGAGTAAAGAAATATATGTAAATATGCATATCTATAAAACATCTATATGTACACACTTATTTTTATGCATATAAAAGTAGGTATTTATATACAAACAAAATATTTGCCTTGTCACATAATTTCAAATACAATAACTAGATATTACCTTAGTACTTGAAATACATCCATACATTGTCTGTAAATAAAGGATTTTGCTTGTGTAGGTCAGAAAATATTTATTAGTCTAATAATTGTATAAGTTCATAGGTAAGTACTAGGCTAGCTGTCCTTGCAGGCCATTTTAAGCCTGACTAATTTCCCTTTTTCTGCTCTAATGAACTTATTCCATTTTACGTTAATACTGACCTTACCCATTGCATGGTCAGTGCCTGTATATTACCCATATATCATATTGTAGATAACATGATGGGATCTATGCATGACATAAAGCATTTAGGACCTACCTGTGTTCATTAGTACCACAGAACCTTTATACAAGGCTTGGACAGGTGTGCAACTGTGAGTAACTAGCTTTTCATCAAAAAGGAAAGAAAATTTAATTATTTCAGTCCTGCTTAAATATTTAACTTGCACTTCTAGTGGCCTGTGTGGTGATACTTTGCACTTTTCTGCTCTGTTCTATGTTTTAGCCAAACAAGTTATCTGTTTGCATTCCCTGCAGAACAGTTCATAAAACTGTACCCTGTAAAGCAGCAATATGGAACAAATACCTTGTGCATCAACAAGTTTAGTGCGACTTGTTGGGAGTCAATGGCAATACCTACAGATTTAGTAGAATTCAGTGTTGTGTAAACATTATAGTTAGTACAGTTTAGTACTGTTTAGCATAGTCTGCACCAACAAACCACCTTTAATAGCCTTCTAACCCCAATACACCACCCCTTGTATCTCAATAATCAAAGGGCTGGACATTATGGATTTGCAATTTTCTATCTTCTCTGTAACCAACTTAGTGGATATGGGTATCTTGAGAAAATGTAGCAATTGTCTCATGTTTACTGACAACCACTTAATCCTTAAAGAAGCAAAGACAGTATGTGAGAGGTGCACTTACACAATGACATAGGAGACTCTTGCATACGAGTGCACATCAGCTTGCCAAAACCACACACACCTCCACCTCACATAATACACAACACACACATAGACTAACAGATGCTAAGACATTTAAAAGCAATCTTCCTAAACAGCAAAGATCACTTAGATCATCTATTGTCAAAGATATGCCTTACCAAACCCAAAGGCACTCAAAAAAATGATACCTTATACCACACATACTGTCATTCTCACTGGACTCCCAAACACAAGCCCCTAAGGCAAGCAAACACACTTCCCAGGACTCTTGTTATAGAGGACTCCATTGTAAGACATACTGATACCCCCCTAACTAGGCTAAACAAGGAGAAGGCAGGTGTTACTTGCTTATCTGTAGCCAGGATCTGCCAAACCACGCATGAACTCAAGTCATGACAACACAGGTAACTATATGATTCCCATCATAGCCCATGTAAGTGTAAATGACCTGAGATATGTCACCCTGGACTACCCATCATAGCCCATGTAAGTGTAAATGACCTGAGATGTACCACCCTGGACTACCCATCACAGCCCATGTAAGTGTAAATGACCTGAGCTGTACCACCCTGGACTATATGGAGGGAGACATTGTTGAGCGTTTAGAATGTGTGTCTCAGGCTGGTATGAGCCTAGCACTGAACAGCACATTATCATCACAGAGAGTGATGCCACTGCAGGAAATGATTGAGTTCAACAACTGGATGTCTTTCTGCTGTCATTCTAAGGACAGCCAATATTTTGTCAGCTTGGGAGGACATAGTTAAGAGACCACACTGCTTTGCAAACTCAGTGATAATAAAAATTTGAATAATGTGCTACACTGTGTGTGAATTTATTGCTGTATTCCCACTTTGTTTCCCCATTTATCCCCATTTCTCATTTTCATTATTCATTCTTTTGTCCTTTTTTATTTTCTTTTTTCAATTTTCTATTTATTTTTGTACAGGTCCAGAATCCTTAGAAGCATCCCAGCCATGTGCCTCCCAGGTTGGGAAAATCTCACCCTCTACCCCTCACAGGACCTCCTCCCAGGCTTGAGGCAGTGGCACTGGTCCTGTAGGTACCCTGACATATGGCAGCCTGGCATGCCTCACTAAACTAGGGCTTTCAGACATGGTTAATGTCATGGTGGATCAAGAGGTGGACAGATGGCCTCAGCCAGTCATGGTTTCTCTTCACTGAGTACAAGACTCACCATTCTGGTCAGCAGCAGCCACCATAGGCCCCTGCCCCCTCAACATCAAGGTCCTCCACTGCAACACCATCAGGCAGTGGAACCATATGAGGCCTTGTTGATTGAGTTGTTGAGCTGGAACCCTCTTCACTCTCTACCTTTCCTTATCCTCTCTCCTACACCCCTTACCTACTTCTCATCCAAACTACCCTCTTATATAAAAAAATATGAACAAATATGGGCTGTATCCCTGCCAGAAGCAGATCACACCCTCCTCTCCCACAGCCTCCAGCACAACCCTCTTAATGTTTTCCTTCTGTGTTTCCCTCTTTCTAATGTCTTGCCTTCTTCAGTCCTATTCCCCCTTCCATTCCTTTAAGAAATCAGTCCGGGTTTTAAATAGGGATGCCCCTATACAAAACATTTTAAGCCAGTTTATTTTTTTTAAATATTAGTATTAAAAGCTTCTGTGTCCACTACTTGCTTTTACTCTTTCAGGCTGCTACACATGCTTGCACTTGTCTGCAATATTGGAGTTTCTACAAAGTCATACAAAGCCTAAGGCTTTCACGTAGGCCTTCTCATGCACTTAATGATTAACTTCAACTAGTTTATGCTTTTCCACTAAGTAGGTGTGTTTTTCAAAACACCTTTGTATTTCCTTATTCATAGTGAATAACCTGTACTTACTATAGACAAAGAGGTGCTCTTTGCAGATAACCACTAAGCAAGTGTGAAACTCAGCACTAAGAATTCCGGCCTTCAGTGTACATCCCCTTTACTGATGCTTGGAGTTGTGCAGTTCTGGGAATTGCAGTACAAATACTGCCCTTCAGTGTTTTTGTTGTTGTGTCTTTTGGCTTATCCCGGTTAGGGGTCACCACAGCGGATCTCTGGTCTGCTATTGTTTGGTAGTGGATTTTTACATGCCGAGTCACCTGCCCTGACGCACAAATTTCAATGAAGGCATGCCCATTCACGCATGCCTCCACACAGAATATGCTCTAGCTGAGAATCGAATGGGACAACGTCTTGCTGTGAGGTGACAATGCTACCGCAGCACCACTACCTCAGGGAATACTGCCATTCAGTGTACATCCCCTTTATTGATGCTTGGAGTTTTGCAGTTCTGAGAATTGCACTATGGATACTGCCCTTCAGTGTACATCCCCTTTATTGGTGCTTGGAGTTGTGCAGTTTTGAGAATTGCACTACGGATACTGCCCTTCAGTGTACATCTCCTTTACTGATGCTTGGAGTTGTGCATTTCTGAGAATTGCACTGAGATTGCTGCCCTTCAGTGTACATCCCCTTTATTGACAATTGGAGTTGTGCAGTTCTGAAAATTGCACTAAGAATTCCAGCCTTCAGTGTACATCCTCTTTATTGATGCTTGGAGTTGTGCAGTTCTGAGACTTGCACTACGGATACTGCCCTTCAGTGTACATCCCCTTTATTGGGGCTTGGAGTTGTGCAGTTCTGAGAATTGCACTATGAATACTGCCCTTCAGTGTATATCCTCCTTATTGATGCTTGGAGTTGTGCAGTTCTGAGAATTGCACTAAGGATACTGCCCTTCAGTGTATATCCCCTTTATTGATGCTTGGAGTTGTGCAGTTCTGAGAACTGCACTAAGATTACTGCCCTTCAGTGTACATCCCCTTTATTGATGCTTGGAGTTGTGCAGTTCTGAGAATTGCACTAGGAATGCTGCCCTTCAGTGTATATACCCTTTATTGACACTTGGAGTTGTGCAGTTCTGAGAATTGCACTTACAGCCCTCATACTTCCAAAAGAAACCCATCCTTAAAACTGTGGAAGAGACGTAGCTTGAAAGATATTCCTGTTGGATAAATAGTGAACCGGTTATGTGTAACTGTACTGGGAAGGAAAGATGCAACAGGCTGCAACAAGAAAGAACTTTGGATCTAATTAGGGAAATGTTCCCCTGAGCACTTTCTGTTTTAAACTCATCAACTAAAGAAACTGTACTAAATTCATTCTTTAAGTTAAAAGTTATGAAATAGTAGGGAAATCATATCAAGACTGTATGTATATGCAGCAGGTTAGCATTGTGATAACAGCTATATCTCACAGCTCCAAGGCCAAGAGTTCAGATGTTCTTCATGTTTCACTGTTGCAGTCATCACACTTGGGTTATCTGCCTGCAGGTAGCCCTCAGTCAGCCCGAATACCAGAGACTTAGTATATTGGTTACTGTCGCTCCAGGACTGATGTCAGGTCGTCAGGGGTATAAAAATAGGCAGCCGATGCCATTACATCAGTCTTTCTAGTCAAGGAGCCCGAAGCAGAAGCAGTTAGCATGAGTGCCGGTTGGCTGCTATCTGAGTTTTTTGTTTCTAAAATTGAAGTCTTCTAAAGCTATGTACCCCATTGGGGATCCTTTTTTCTTGCTCTAACTGATGTCAGAAAAGGTTAACAATTGTCTTGCCTGTGGAAAGCAAATACTACACCTAGATTTCCAATCTTACTGCGTCACCTGTTTAGGCCCAGACCATGACGTCCCTCACTGTCGGTTTGGTGCTTTGTTCAGTGTCAGAACTATACTTCATCGGGCCCTTATTGTCGCTAAATACTTTCGCTCTCGATGTCCATATTCCAAAATGGCTTTGGTAAGCCATCCTACTACCGATCTTCCGAAAAAATGTAAGGATAAAGACAGACAAGACCGCACAGGTCCAAAACTGCCGAAGACGCTTCTGTTAAGCTAGTCACCAGTTCACCGATACTCAGTGAGGCGCTTTCGCAGCCCCTGATTCCCACTTCGATGGATTTGCAGGCCGCTACCGAGACCCGTTTGGAGTCCGGTATGCCATGAGACTCTTCTTTGACTATTGAACCTGTGGATGTCTCTACCTTGGATGGGACCAGAACCGCTGTGCAGGCACCGGCTTCCAAGGAAGTTCTTCACACTACTGATATTCGACTCAAACCGACAACTTCTTTCATGTCTTCAGTTCTGTCTAAAACTACCGAATTTCTAAGGCCAAGAGTACGAGCTACACCTAAAAAAACAATTACACAAACTCAAGCACCTGCTTCCTTGCCACAACATCAAATGCTTAAAATGGCAGAAGGCCTGATTATGCTGATTAGGGGGAAGCCAGCCTTCCCCTGCTAAGGGAAAGAGACCTGTCCCCAGCAGCTTTAACTGACCAAGAGTCTGACAACTCTGAGGTTTCTAAATATGAAGACATGCCTTTATCTGCTTATGAGGATTCAGATGCCGAGAAATCCATTCCCTCTGCTTCTCCTCCAGAGGATTTTTCTTTTGGTGAAACCCTACATACTTTAAGAGAGCATTTCCACTGGGAATGCCAAGACTATCCTCAGTCCAAAAAGAGACTCGGAGAATTTTTACTTACATACTTTAAGAGAACATTTCCATTGGGAATGCCAAGACTATCCTCAGTCCAAAAAGAGGCTCAGAGAATTTTTAGATTTGCCACAACATAGACCTTTAGCAATCCCTCCAGTTCTGGATGTTGTGGATGATGTCTTTATGGAATCCAGTCTAACACCTGATACTTTACCCCCTTCTCCAAGGAAACAAGACAGGTACTACAGAGTCCCTGACTCTAACAAATTTATTTTCAAAAATCCTACTGCTGACTCAGAGGTCATTTCCCAGGGACCTAAAGGTATAAAAGCAACTACAGCTAGGAATCCCACCCCTTCAGACAGGGATTCCCGAGTTTTAGACAGATGGGGTAAAAAAGTATACACCTCTGCAACTCTCGCCATTAGGGCATTGAGTTGCCAGTTTCACATGCTGAAATACCAGCAACATATTATGAAACTTATTAAGCAAAAATTATCTGCCTTTACAGACTGTGCAGAAAATAAAGAATTACAAGAGCTTATGCATTCTGCAAGTCAAGTCAGCAAGCATACTTTGCAATATGGCTTCGATGCCCTAGAAGCATCTTGCAGTCACTGTTTCTGTACTTTGAAGGGATGCTTGGCTTAAGGAGCAGACCTTGCCAGACCATGTCAAATCAAAATTACTAGACCTTCCTTTGAACAAGAACAATCTGTTTGGCACCAAAGTAGAGGAGGTTCTAAACAAATGGAAGGAGAAGCTAAATCTATGCAGACAGTCAAAGGTTTTTTGCAAGTGCGGCCTCCAAGATTCAGTAGGCATTGCCCCTCAAAACACTGGTCCTTTCCAGCCCCCTCAAGGCCAATTCAAACTAGACCCAGGGGAACCAGACCCCTCCAGATTACAGTCTTAGGGTATGCAGAGATCTAAGCAATGGAGTGCCTCCACTTCTAAAACAGAGTGTGCTAAGCCACCCCCTTATGGAAAGAATTCACAATGACTTCTCAACTCCACTCCTCACCTCTGCCCAACTGCCTGCGCCCCAGGAGGAAAACGTGCCCATCATGCAAAAAACTGGACCTTCATTACCAAAGACAGATGGGTCCTCAACATTGTATCCCAGGGGGACAAATTTTACTTCCACTCACTGCCAACCCCAAAAGGGTTCCAAGACCTTCCTCCAAACCAGTGGGCAGAGGCAAAAAAACAAGTCCAATCCCTGCTCTCCATAAGGGCAATTCACCCTGTTCCTGCAGAACAGATAGGTCAAGGGTTTTATTCCAGACTTTTCCTGGTACCCAGAAAAGAGAGCACTTGGTGCCCAATCCTAGATCTTTCCATTCTAAACACCTTCCTGGTGATACCAAAATTCAAAATGCTCACCCTTGAGCAGCTTCTTCCTATGCTGACCAAAGAGGCCTGGTTAGCCACCCTCGACCTAAAAGAAGCCTATCTGCACATCCCTATCAGGGACTCATGCAGGAAATACCTACGTTTCAGAGCAGGATCTATGTATTATCAGTTCTCTGCACTTCCCTTTGTCTTATCCACTGCTTCCAGAGTATTCACAAAAAGCTTGGCTCCAGCCATTGCCTAGTGCAGACAGAGAAAAATTAAAATTTACCTGTACTTGGACGATTGTCCGATTCAGGGAGACAGTCAGGAAAAGCTGTTGCAGCACCTGACATTTATAAAGAACCTTCTAACCTCCCTGGGGTACACTATCAATGAAAAGAAATCAAAACTAGTCCCCAGTCAAAAGTTATATTCCTGGGAGCAAGCTTGGATACAGCATCCCGGATGGCATTCCTTACTCCAGAAAAGCAAGCCTATCTGACAGGCTACTGCTCTCAAATGGCCACCAGAACCCAGCTATCTGCAAGAAACCTCCTGCAGGACCTAGGGTCCATGTCCTCCTGCATTCTACTAATTGCATAGGCCAGACTGCATATGAAGAAACTTCAATGGTACTTAAAACGTCTTTGGTGCCAACATTCTCAGGACCTGGAAACCATCATACCTATCATACCTTGTCTAAGGACAGAGTTTCTTTGGTGGGCAGCAACATGCATCCTCAACAAGGGACTTCCCTTTACTCAACCCCACACCACCCAGACCTTAACCACAGATGCATCAGACTATGCCTGGGGGGCACACCTGGATGACAAGTGCATTCAGGGCCACTGGAGCCCAAGTCAAATTCATCTGCACATCAACCAGAAAGAGATGCTAGCTGTTCGCCACACTCTGACAGCTTTCAGATCCCTACTCTCACCAGGACCCCTGCTAATAAAAACAGACAACACCACAGTTATGTGGTACATCAACAGGCAGGGGTGAACCCACTCTTACCCACTCTGCAGGCTAGCCATGGCCCTGTGGAACACAGACTTGGGCATGCATATTCATCTGCAAGCTCAATTCCTGCCAAGCAAACAAAACTCTCTGGCAGACAACTTAAGCAAAAATCTCCTAGACCCACACAAGTGGTAATTAGAACCCATCACCTTCAGCCTTCTAATCCAGAAATGGGGGACCCCAAAGGTGGACCTCTTTGCCTCCCCCTGCAATCACCAGCTCAGCAAATTCTGCACCAGGGCACATCACAGCAGGGCCTGGAAAGTGGAAGCCCTATCCTTCCAGTGGGAAAACCTCTCAAGCTATGCATTTCCCCCTCTGCCTCTTCTCTCAAGAATATTACTCAAGATAAGACAGGACAGACCAAGGGTGATCCTGATTGCCCCAGACTGGCCATACCAGCACTGGTACCCACTACTGCGCAGCTTGTCACTGCTGCCACCCTGGCACCTACCCCAGATTCCAACCCTCCTCATTCAGCAGGGGGGACAGATCTTGCATCTGCAACTACAAACCCTGAATCTTGTAGCCTGGTTTATTCCTTGAATTCTCCCCCAGTGACCAGCCTAAGCAAGTAGGTACTGGACATCATTCTTGAAGTCAGAAGACCCAGTACAAGTAAATCCTATGCTTATAAGTGGAAAGTGTATTGCTCCTGTATTCAATCTAAAGGAGAGGATACAACTCACCTCTAATCCTGGATTACTTAGCAGATCTACTCCACAGAGGCCTATCCTTCTCCTCCATTAAGATCCGTGCCTCTGACTTCTTGGCTCATTACAACACTGAGCTGCCTCTCTTCTCTCACCCTCTCACCAAACTGTTCCTGAGAGGGGCAAACAATTTAAGGCCACCAAGGAGAGCACCCACCCCTGCTTGGGAGCTTGACTTTGTACTGGAAAAGCTCACACTACCCCTCTTTGAGCCTGCAGCATCAGCAGAGTTAAAATTCCTCTCTTGGAAAACAGCCTTGCTTCTGGCCATCACTTCAGCTAGAAGAGTGTCTGAGCTGTAAGTACTTATGGCTGTGGAACCCTTCATTATTTTTCATGCTGACAGGTTCTCCCTCAGGACTAACCCTTCCTTTATGCCTAAAGTGGTGTCCAGTGTGGCTCTCAACCAATCTATCCCTTTAGGTTACTACTAGGCTACCTACCCTTATGGGCCATTTTAAGCCTAGCCAATTACCCCATGTCAGAATCAAACCCTGCACCTTGTGTTTCTAAGGTAAGCACCTTAACCATTACGCCAACCTCCCACCCCCTATCCCTTTGCCAATCTTCTTCCCTAAGCCACAAAATAAAGGGGAAAGGATCCTGCACTCCTTAGACGTGCACAGATAGCTCAGATTCAACCTTGATAGGACTAAGCCCTTCAGGAAATCTGACCAGTTAGTAGTCAGTTTTGCACCAGGGGCAGAGGGCAAGGCCATTTCAAAACAAACAATTTCCAAATGGATAGCACACTGTATCCATTTCTGCTACAAGCACTATGGAAAACCAACCCCTCAGGGGGCCTGAACACATTCCACTAGGGCAACTTCTACCTCTACAGCATTCCTCAGGGTAGTCCCTACCAGGGACATTCTTGAAGCTGCTACCTGGAGTTCTG
>NC_056743.1:44352608-44440108 GCF_019279795.1 Protopterus annectens | reverse complement strand
GCACAGTTTTCTAGGAGACTTGAGAGATTAGTGGAGAAGAACAGAAACCAGCAATCACTGAATATACACCCTCAGGGGAACACAGGGAAGAAAAACAGCAGGAAAAATCACTCCAGACAGAGAATTTAATTGTAGGGGATCTAACGTCGACCCTTGATTTAGTTACCACCATCTCAGGTACTGCAGATGTAACTACCTACTATGACTTTAACATTTACACTTTCGCTGATAATGATTATTGGGCCTCAACATCATGTATTGTTTTTGAAAGGCTTCAACTTCATTCCAGCTACTAGGGCTAGGGTGGAGGATTCCTTACTTGATTTAAAACTGTTCACCAGGAAATGTAATTTCAAAGCATTATTTGGTGGCAATGATGGCCGGTATTTAGGGGATATAAGTTCAGAAGGAGCAGCATGATGAATGCATCCTCTAATAAGTCTGAAAGACAGTGTGAAAAAGACAGACGTTCTAGATGGGAGAGCAGAACTAAAACATTTTACAATTTAACATTACAGGAGAAGATGGTCCTTAATGAATTTATGCACAACAGTCAAATTAGGTGCATGAAACCAACAAGGGAGGTTGGCTGATAATTATGGATAGTTTGTTACATGATGATGTATACACGATTTTGTCATTGAATGAGATAAACATGGTGTAGTGAAGCATTAAAGTGGTTTTAGATGAACCGCTTTTCTTTGATACCATACCACAAGGTCTTTATGATTATCTTCAAGTTGAAAGTCCTGTAATTCCAAAAATGTTCAGCATCACCAAAATTGATGCAGATTATAACACGTCCCCCTTCATGTTATAGTGGCTGCTAGAGGATCAGTAAGTGAGCCGTTAGCACAATTTGTAGCCTGTAACTGAAGCGCTTGCTCTTTTCATTGCCACATATATTAAACGATTTGTGTGGTCTGTTCAACTCACTAAGGAGTATGCTTATAGATGAACATTCTTTGTTTGTAACATGTGATGTGCAAAGTCCTTTTTTCACTGTTATTCCCCAGGCCATTGGTCTATGCTGGTTTGGAGAGATTGTTTCCGAATACAGACTTGTGCAACTGACAATGCTTTAGTCTGTGAATTTATGGACCTTGCATTGAGTAACAATTTTTTTTATCATTTAATGGGGAGTTTTACAATCAGCACCAGGGAGTGGCAATGGGGGTAGCATGTGCCCCACTGTTTGCTGATGCAGTTATGCTGAAATGGGAATTACACAAGTTGTTCCAAATTGCCTTTCACCAATATTGTGTGACCTATTACAGATTTCTGAATGATCTTCATCACACTGCTAACCTTTATGTACAAAAAAGGTGAATATAAAATTGTTGCTTGAGAGATAGAAAAGAAGCAACAATGGGGTACCAACTACAAGTAAATGTGGTCATTGTTCCCAATGTTCATATATTGATGTGAACAAAAACAGTCCCATACTGAATAAGATAACTGCTTGGGATGACAACACTATTCTGAAGTGCGGCTTGCAAAGGATAGTATATTTGGCAACCTGCTTTTCCTGTACCCATTTTATGTGGGAAAGACTAAAACCACTTTCAGCAAAGGAATTTATCAACGTCTTTATGGCATTCACTGAAAGGATAATAAGAGTGCTTTAGCAAGACACTCCATGTGTTTCAGCAACTTTCAGAAGTTCCATTTTTAGTTTTGGAGCAGATTAAGATATCACCGCTTACTGGTAATTGGGAGAACAGGTTGTTACACAGAGCAATGCACTGGCAATTAAGATTAGATGTGACAAACCCTCTGGGGCTTAATGAAACTATTTCCATTGTCAGTGAGGTGAGGAAGCGAGCCCTTCAAGTCCACTATATTCATTTACTGTTATCAGTACATTGTACATAAATTTATTAATGATATTGTTTGTTTCTATTATTTTTGTTTTTAACATTTTTAGTTTTGCTCATTGACTGATTTATAATAGGAGGTTCCATTTTAAGTCAGTAACTGTTGACATGACGACTATGTTTTTTCCTGATTGCTTATACCTGTGGGTGTGTTTTTTCTGACTAGACACACTTGTGGGAGTGTTTGCTTCATTCACAAGTTTTTAACATTATTTGAATAGGGTTCATTCACAGTTCTGAATATGTCTAAATTACAAGATGAAAGCGCTTAACCTTGAATACCTCTGTGGTTTTATTGGTACGTTTTGGTGGAATATTAAAGGAATTCTTGTGAAATGATCTGGCTATTTCATATTGGCTGTTTTCGATTGCAGTGACTGCTTTTTCCAGTACCGGGTAACTACGAGGTTGCTTTTGTTTATTCATAACATATAAAAGCTCTGTTGCTCTGCCTATTACTATCAAGCTACTGCTCTGCTTATTACTTACTATCAAACTGCTGCTCTGCCAGTTACTTACTATCACACTGCTGCTCTGCCAGTTACTTACTATCAAACTGCTGCTCTGCTTATTACTTACTGTTACACTGCTGCTCTGCCAGTTAATTACTATAAAACTGCTGCTCTGCCAGTTACTTACTATCACACTGCTACTCTGCCAGTTACTTACTATCAAACTGCTGCTCTGCCAGTTACGTACTATCACACTGCTGCTCTGCCAGTTACTTACTATCACACTGCTGCTCTGCTTATTACTTACTATCAAACTGCTGCTCTGCTTATTACTTACTGTTACACTGCTGCTCTGCCAGTTACTTACTATCAAACTGCTGCTCTGCCAGTTACTTACTATCACACTGCTGCTCTGCCAGTTACTTACTATCAAACTGCTGCTCTGCTTATTACTTACTGTTACACTGCTGCTCTGCGATTACTTACTATCAAACTGCTGCTCTGCCTATTACTTACTATCAGGATACTGCTCCTTTTATTACTTACTATCACACTGCGGCTCTGCCTATTACTTACTATCAGGATACTGCTCCTTTTATTACTTACTATCACACTGCGGCTCTCTCTACTACTTACTATCAAGCTACTGCTCTGCTTATTACTTACTATCAAACTGCTGCTCTGCTTATCACTTACTATCAAACTGCTGCTCTGCCAGTTACTTACTATCAAACTGCTGCTCTGCCAGTTACTTACTATCACACTGCTGCTCTGCCAGTTACTTACTATCAAACTGCTGCTCTGCCAGTTACTTACTATCAAACTGCTGCTCTGCTTATTACTTACTATCACACTGCTGCTCTGCTTATCACTTACTATCAAACTGCTGCTCTGCCAGTTACTTACTATCAAACTGCTGCTCTGCCAGTTACTTACTATCACACTGCTGCTCTGCCAGTTACTTACTATCAAACTGCTGCTCTGCTTATTACTTACTGTTACACTGCTGCTCTGCCAGTTACTTACTATCAAACTGCTGCTCTGCCAGTTACTTACTATCAAACTGCTGCTCTGCTTATTACTTACTGTTACACTGCTGCTCTGCTTATTACTTACTATCAAACTGCTGCTCTGCCTATTACTTACTATCAAGATACTGCTCCTTTTATTACTTATTATCACACTGCGGCTTTCTCTACTACTTACTATCAAGCTACTGCTCTGCTTATTACTTACTATCAAGCTGCTGCTCTGTCTATTACTTACTAGCAGGCTGCTCCTCTGCCTATCACATACTATCAAGCCGCTGCTCTGCCTATTACTAACAAACTGCTGCTCTATTCCTTACCATCAAGCTACTACTCAGCCTTTTACTCATTATCATGCTACTGCTCTGCTTACTACTTACTATCAAGCTGCTGCTCTGCTTATCACTTACTATCAAGCTGCTGCTCTGCTTATTACTTATTGTCACACTGCTGCTCTATTATTTACTAACAAGCTACTGCTCTACTTATTCCTTACTATCACACTTCTGCTCTGTCTATAGCTTACTATCAAGCTGCGGATCTGTCTACTACTTACTATCAGGCTGCTGCTTTGTCTATAACATACTTTTAAGCTGCTGCTCTGCATATTACTATCAAGCTGCTGTTTTACTATTTTTATATTTATTTGACATTTGTTGACTGGGTTGGTCCATCTGGGCCGAGGCCCTTTTTCCATGGAGACCCAGGGAGAAAAGTTCCAGAGTTACAAAATATATGGAAATTACAAGAATAAAAACATTTGCTAATGCACAAAAAAGAATATCTAACAATGTAAAGCAGGTATACAATGATAATACTGTTAACAGATTATATACAGTGTTGGCTAGCTATGTATATAAGGCAGGTAGACCAGGAGATATTGAATTTAAAGTAGACAGAGGGGAAGCTAGTAATGAGTGATTTGGTAGCAGTGAAAGAGAGATAAACATGCAGCAGTAGTTATTTTAACAGAACAGAACTTTAACTTAACAAAAGTTATTACTTACTATTAAGCTGCTTCTCTGCTTATGACTTACTATCACACTGCTGCTCTATTACTTACTATCAAGCTGCTGCTCTGCTTATTACTATCAAGCTGTTGCTCTGTTTAGTACTTACTTTAACACTGTTCCTCTGTCTATTACGTACGGTCATGCTGCTGGTCTCCCTATTACTTACTATCAAGCTGCTGCTATGCCTATTATTTACTATCACACTGCTGCTGTATTACTTACTATCAAGCTGCTGCTCTGCTTATTACTTACTATCACACTGCTGCTCTGCCTAGAATGTACTATCAAGCTGCTGTTCTACTTATTACGTACTGTTACACTGCTGCTCTGTTACTTGCTATCACACTGCTGCTATATCTATTACTTACTACCAAGTTGCTACTCTGCCTATTAGCTACTATCACACTGCTGCTCTGTCTGTTACTTACTATCATGCTGCTGCTCTGCTTATTATTTACTATTATGCTGCTGCTCTGCCTAGTAATTACTATCAAGTTGCTGCTCTGTTTATTACTTACTATCGCACTTTTGCTCTGCTTATTACTTACTGTCAAGCTACTGCTCTGCTTATTACTTAGTATCACACTGCTGCTTTATTTATTACTTACTATCAAGCGGCTGCTCTACTTATTACTTACTATCACACTGCGGCTTTGTCTATTACTTACAATCAAGCTACTGCTCTACTTATTAATTACTATAACACTGCTGCTCTATTACTTACTATCAAGCTGCTGCTCCATTACTTACAATCAGGTCACTGCTCTGCCTATCACATACTATCAGTCTGCTGCTCTGCTTATTACTGTCACGCTGCTGCTCTATTAGTTACTATCAAGATGCTGCTCAGCTTACGATCACACTGCCACTCTCCTTATTACTTACTATCAAGCTGTTGCTATGCCTATTACTATCAAGCTGCTGCTCTGCCTATTACTTACTTGGAAGCTACTGCTCTGTTTATTACTTACTATAGCCCTTGCTGCTATGCCTATTAATTACTATCAAGCAGCTGCTCTACTTATTGCTTACTATCACAGTACTGCTCTGCCTATTACTTACTATCAAGCTGCTGCTCTGCTTATTACTCACTATCACACTGCTTCCCAGCCTATAATATTGTCACACTGGTGCTCTGCCTCTTACTTACTATCAAGCTGCTGCTCTGTTTATTACTCACTATCACACTGCTTCCCAGCCTATAATACTGTCACACTGGTGCTCTGCCTCTTACTTACTATCAAGCTGCTGCTCTGCTTACTACTTACTGTCAAGCTGCTGTTCTGCTTATTACTTAATATGATGCTGCTGCACTGCTTATTACTTACTATCACAGTACTTCACTGCCTATCACATACTATCAATCTGCTGCTTGGCCAATTACTATCAAGCTGCTGCTCAACCTATTTCTTACTATCAAACTGCTTTGCTGCCTATTACTTACTATCAAGCTGCTGCTCTGCTTCTTGCTTACTGTCACACTGCTGCTCAACCTGCTACTTACTATGAAGCTGCTGCACTATTACTTACTATCACACTGCTGCTCTGCTTATTGCTTACTATCAAACTGCTGCTCTATAACATACTATCAAGCTGCTGCATTATTTATTACTTACTATCACACTGCTGCTCTACTTATTACGTACTGTCACACTGCTGCTCTATTACTTACTATCACAATGTTGTTCTGCCTATTACTTACTATCACAATGTTGCTCTGCCTATTACTATCACACTGCAGCTCTATTACATACTATCAAGCTACTGCTCTCTTTATTACTTACAATCAAGCTGCTGCTCTTTTACTTACAATCATGCTGCTGCTCTGCCTATCACATGCTAGCAACCAGCTGCTCTGCCTATTACTGTCAAGCTGATGCTCTATTACTTACTATCAAGATGCTGCTCAGCCTAGTACTTACTATCACACTGCTGCTGTCCTTATTACTTACTATCAAGATGTTACTCTGCCTATTACAATCAAGCTGCTGCTCTGCCTATTACTTACTATCAAGCTGCTGCTCTGCTTATTACTTACTATCACACTACGGCTCTGCCTATTACTTTCTAGGAAGATGCTGCTCTGCTTATTACTTACCATCACACTGCTGCTCTGCATATTATACTTACTATCACACTGCTGCTCTGCCTATTACTTACTATCAAGCTGCTTTCTCTGCCTACTTCTGTCAAGCTGCTGCTCTATTACTTACTCTCAAGCTGCTGCTCAGCCAATTACTTACTATCACACTTCTGATCTACGTATTATACTTACTATCACACTGCCGATCTGCTTATTGCTTACTATCACACTGCTGCTCTGCCAAATACTTACTATCAAACTCCTGCTCTGCTTATTACTTACTATTAGGCTGCTCCTCTGTCTATTACGTACTATTACGCTGCTGTTCTACCTATCACATACTTTCAAGCCACTGCTCTGCCTATTACTATCAGGTTGCTGCTCTATTACTTGCTCTCAAGCTGCTGCTCAGCCAATTACTTTCTATCATGCTGCTGTTCTGCTTACTACTTACTCTCAATCTGCTGGTCAGCCAATTACTTTCTATCATGCTGGTGCTGCTCTGCTTACTACTTACTATCAAGCTGCTGCTCTGCCAGTTACTTACTATCAAGCTGCTGCTCTGCTTATTACTCACTATCACACTGCTTGCCAGCCTATTATACTGTCACACTGCTGCTCTGTCTATTACTTAGTTTCAAGCTGCTGCTCTGCTTATTACTTACTACCTTACTGCAGTTCTACTTACTTACTATCATACTGCTGGTCTATGTATTATACTTACTATCACAGTGCTGCTCTGCTTATTGCTTAGTATCACACTGCTGCTCTGCCTATTTGTTACTATCAAACTGCTGCTATGCTTATTACTTACTATTAGGCTGCTCCTCTGTCTGTTACTTACTATCATTCTGCTGCTCTATTACTTACTATCACACTGCTGCTCTGTTTTATACTTACTGTCACACTGCTGCTCTGCCTATTACTATCAAGCTGCTGCTTCTGCTTCTTACTTACTATCAAGCTACTGCTCTGCATATTATACTTAGTATCAAACTGCTGCTCTGGTTATTACTATCAGGCTGCTGCTCTGTCTATTACTTACTATCATGCTGCTGCTCTGCCTATCACATATTATCAAGCCACTGCTACGCCTACTACTATCAAGCTGCTACTGTATTACTTACTCTCAAGCTGCTGCTCAGCCTATTACTTTCTATCACACTGCTACTCTGCCTACTTTTTATTATCAAGCTGCTGCTCTGCTTATTACTTACTATCACACTGCTGCTCTGCCTATTACTTACTATCACGCTACTACTCTTAGTACTTACTATATAGTTGCTCCTCTGCTTATTACTTACTATCTTACTGCTGCTCTATTACTTACTATCAAGCTGTCATTCTGCTTATTACTTACTATCACACTGCTGCTCTATTACTTACTATCAAGCTGCTGCTCTACCTATTACTTACTACCAAGCTGCTGCTTTGCTTATTACTTATTATCACACTGCTGCTCTGCATATTATACTTAGTATCAAACTGCTGCTCTGCTTATTACTTACTATCAGGCTGCTGCTCTGTCTATAACTTTCTATCACGCTGCTGCTCTGCATACCACATATTATCAAGCCACTGTTCTGTCTATTACTATAAAGCTGCTGCTCTATTACTTACTCTTAAGCTGCTGCCCAGCCTATTACTTTCTATCACATTGCTGGTCTGCTTACTAATTACTATCAAGCTGCTGCTCTGCCTATTAATTACTATCAAGCTGCTGTTTTTATTACTTACTATCAATGTGCTGCTCTGCTTATTACTTACTATCTTACTGCTGGTCTTCCTATAACTTTCTATCAATTTGTTGCTCTGTCTACAACTTAATATCAGGCTGCTGCTCTGCCTATCACATACTATCAAGCTGCTGCTTTGACTATTACTATCAAGCTGCTGTTCTATCACTTACTATCAAGTTGCTGCTCAGCCTATTAATTACTATGACACTGATGCTGTGCTCTATTACTTACTATCAAGCTGCTGCTCTCCTTATTACTTACTATCACGCTGCTGCTCTGCCTATTGCTTACTATCACACTGTGGCTATGTCTATTACTTATTATCAAGCTTCTGCTGTGCTTATTACTTACTAACAAGCTGCTGTTCTGCTTATTACATATCACACTGCTGCTCTGCCTATAACTTACTATCACACTGCTGCTCTGCTTATTATTTACTATCACACTTGCTGATCTGCCTATTAATTACTATCAAGCTGCTGCTCTACTTATTACTTACTATCACACTGGTGTTGTGCCTATTACTTACTATCAAGCAGCTGCTCTGCTTACTACTTACTGTCAATCTGCTGTTCTGCCTATTACTTAATACCATGCTGCTGCTCTACTTATTTCTTACAATGACAGTACTGCTCTGCCTATTACTTACTATTAAACTGCTGCACTGCTTATTACTTACAATCACACTGCTGCTCTGCATATTATACTTAGTATCAAATTGCTGCTCTGATGATTACTTACAATCAGGCTGCTGCTCTGTCTATTACTTACTATCAAGCTGCTGCTCTGCCTATCACATACTATCAAGCCACTGATGCACCTATTGCTATCAAGCGGCTGCTCTACTTATTACTTACTACTTACTATCTTACTGCTGCTCTGCCTATCACATACTATCAAGCCACTGTTCTGATTATTACTAACAAGCTGCTGCTTAGCCTATTACTTACTATCATGCTGCTGCTTTGCCAATTACTTACTATCAAGTTGCTGCTCTGCTTATTACTTACTATCAGACTGCTGCTCTGCCTATTACTTACTATCAAGCTGTTGCCCTTATTTACTATCAAGCTGCTTCTCTACTTAATGCTTACTATGATACTGCTGCTCTGTTTATTGCTTACTATCAAGCTGCTTTTCTTTTTATTACTTACTATCAAGCTGCTGGTCTCTTTATTATTTACTGTCACACTGCTGCTTTATTACTTACTATCAAGCAGCTGGTCTGCTTACTACTTACTGTCAATCTGCTGTTCTCCCTATTACTTAATACCATGGTGCTGCTCTGGTTATTATTTACTATCACAGTACTGTTCTGCCTATTACTTACTATCAAACTGCTGCACTGCTTATTACTTACAATCACACTGCTGCTCTGCATATTATACTTAGTATCAAACTGCTGCTCTGCTTATTACTTACTATCAGGCTGCTGCTCTGTCTACTACTTACTATCAAGCTGCTGCTCTGCCTATCACATACTATCAAGCCACTGCTGTGCCTATTGCTATCAAGCTGCTGCTCTAGTTATTACTTACTATCATACTGCTGCTCTGTCTATTACTTACTATCAAGCTGCTGTTCTGCCTATTGCTTACTACCAATCTGCTGCTCTGCGTATTACTTATAATCACACTGCTTCTCTGTCTATTATTACTATCAAGCTGCTGCTCTGTGTATTGCTTACTACCAAGCTGCTGCTCTGCATATTACTTATACCCACACTGCTTCTCTGTCTATTACTTACTATCAAGCTGCTGCTCTACTTATTACTTACTATCACACTTGCTGCTCTGCCTATTAATTACTATCAAGCTGTTGCTCTACTTTTTAACTTACTGCCTATTAATTACTATCAAGCTGCTGCTCTACTTTTTACTTACTATCACACTGGTGCTCTGCCTATTATTTACTATCAAGCTGCTGCTCTGCTTACTGTTCACCATCACACTGCTGCTGTGCCTATTACTTACTATCAAGCTGCTGCCTTGCTTATTACTTACTACCACACTGCTTACCAGCCTATTATACTGTCACTCTGCTGCTCTGTCTATTAGTTACTATAAAGCTGATGCTCTTCTTATTACTTACTATCACACTGCTGCTCTGCATATTACTTATTAGCAAACTGCTGCTCTGCTTATTTCTTACTATCAGGCTGCTGCTCTGTCTATTACTTTCTAGCATGCTTCTGCTCTGCTAACTACTTAGTATCAAGCTGCTGCTCTGCTTATTACTTACTATGACACTGCTGCTCTGCCTATAAATTACTATCAAGCTGCTGCTCTGCTTATTACTATCTTACTGCTGCTCTATTACTTACTATCAAGCTGCTGTTCTGCTTATTACTTACTATCAGACTGCTGCTCTATTCCTCAGTATCAAGCCCCTGCTCTGTTACTTTCTATCAGGCTGCTGCTCTGCCTATCACATACTATCAATCTGCTGCTCTGCTTATTACTTACTATTAAGCTGCTGCTCTACTTATCATGTACTGTCACAATCCAGCTCTATTACTTACTATCAAACTGTTGCTCTGCCTATTGCTTACTATCACATTGTGGCTATGTCTATTACTTATTATCAAGCTTCTGCTGTGCTTATTACTTACTAACAAGCTGCTGTTCTGCTTATTACATATCACACTGCTGCTCTGCCTATTACTTACTATCACGCTGCTGCTCTGCTTATTACTTACTATCACACTTGCTGCTCTGCCTATTAATTACTATCAAGCTGCTGCTCTACTTATTACTTACTATCACGCTGGTGTTGTGCCTATTACTTACTATCAAGCAGCTGCTCTGCTTACTACTTACTGTCAATCTGCTGTTCTGCCTATTACTTACTATCACACTGCTGCTCTGCTTATTACTTACTATCACACTTGCTGCTCTGCCTATTAATTACTATCAAGCTGCTGCTCTACTTATTACTTACTATCATGCTGGTGTTGTGCCTATTACTTACTATCAAGCAGCTGCTCTGCTTACTACTTACTGTCAATCTGCTGTTCTGCCTATTACTTAATACCATGCTGCTGCTCTGCTTATTACTTACTATCACAGTACTGCTCTATTACTTACTATCAAACTGCTGCACTGCTTATTATTTACAATCACACTGCTGCTCTGCATATTATACTTAGTATCAAACTGCTGCTCTGGTTGTTACTTACTATCAGGCTGCTGCTCTGTCTATTACTTACTATCAAGCTGCTGCTCTGCGTATCACATGCTATCAAGCTGCTGCTCTACTTATTACTTACTATCTCACTTCTGCTCTGCCTATTACTTACTATCAAGCTGCTGCTCTGCCTATTGCTTACTACCAAGCTGCTGCTCTGCTTATTACTTATCACACTGCTTCTCTGCCTATTACTTACTATCACGCTGCTGCTCTACTTATTACTTACTGTCACACTTGCTGCTCTGCCTATTGATTACTATCAAGCTGCTGCTCTAATTTTTACTTACTATCACACTGGTACTCTGCCTATTATTTACTATCAAGCTGCTGCTCTGCTTACTACTCACTGTCAAAATGCTGTTCTGCTTATTACTTAATATCATGCTGCTGCTCTGCTTATTACTTACTATCATACTACTGCTCTGCCTATTAATAACGATTAAGCTGCTGTTTTGCTTATCACTTACTACCACACTGCTTACCAGCCTTTTATACTGTCACTCTGCTGCTCTGTCTATTACTTACTATAAAGCTGATGCTCTTCTTATTACTTACTATCACACTGCTGCTCTGCCTATTACTTATTAGCAAACTGCTGCTCTACTTAGTTCTTACTATCAGGCTGCTGCTCTATTGCTTTCTATCATGCTGCTGCTCTGCCTATCACATACTATCAAGCCACTGCTCCGCCTATTACTATCAAGCTCCTGCTCAGCCTATTACTTTGTAGCATGCTTCTGCTCTGCTTACTACTTACTTTCAAGCTGCTGCTCTGCTTATTACTTACTATCACACTGCTGCTCTGCCTATTAATTACTATCATGCTGCTGCTCTGCTTATTACTAACTATCAGGTCTATATTATATCCTCGAACGCTTAAAAAAGTGAACACTGATTGATCGAACTTATTTTCACGGAACTGCAAAATATCGAAGCAGCAGAAACTCAATTTTTTTCCTAGGGAAAGAATTTGGTTGCCTGTTTTTCTTACTTCAGTATTTTCAGTGTTATGGTGGAAAGTTACCGATCGGATTCAGGCAAGTGTGCAATTGTGTGGATGTGAGTGTTAGGGTGATTTAGGTGAGTTTGGGTTAGGGCTCAGGTTCGGTGTGTGTGCGATTGAGTGGACATGAGGGTTAGGGCAGATTTAAGTGAGTTAGGGTTAGGGAGTGAGTGAGGTGAGTGTGCAATAGTGACGGACCTTAGGGTTAGGGTTTGGGTTAAGGTAAGTGGGTAGTTAGTGGTGTGTGCATAGTTTAGTGTAGGGTTAGGTATCAGATTTTTAGGTGTATGTGTGTGGATTTCTGTTTGTTTGGTGTGCTTGTGTTGTGTGTATGTGTTTTGGATCAGCGATTGTTTTCCCTGGGAAAAAAAATCACTGATCTGACAGTTCGAGATTGTAAGCTTTCACTTAAATTAAGTTGATCAATCAGGATTCGCTTTTTTAAGTGTTCGATGATATAATATAGACCCTAACTATCTTACTGCTGCTCTATTACTTACTATTAAGCTGCTGTTCTGCTTATTACTTACTATCAGACTGCTGCTCTATTCCTCAGTATCAAGTCGCTGCTCTATTACTTTCTATCAGGCTGCTGCTCTGCCTATCACATACTATCAATCTGCTGCTCTGCCTATTACTATCAAGCTGCTGCTCTATTACTTACTATCAAGCTGCTGCTCTGCTTATTATTTACTTTCAAGCTTTTGCTCTCCTGATTACTATCAAACTGCTGCCTATTAGTTCATATCAAGCTGCTGCTCTGCTTAGTACTTACTGTCACACTGCTGCTTTGCCTATTAGTATGAAACTGCTGCTCTGCTTATTAATTACTATCATGCTGCTTCTCTGTTTATTACTTACCATCAAACTGCTGCTCTGCTTATTACTTACTATCAGGCTGCTGATCTGTCTATTACTTACTATTACGCTGCTGCCATGCCTATCATATGCCATCAAGTCACTATTACCCCTATTACTATCAAGCTGCTGCTCTATTACTTACTCTCAAGCTGCTGCTCAGCCTATTACTTTCTATCATGCTGCTGCTCTGCTTACTTCTTACTATCAAGCTGCTGCTCTGCTCATTACTTACTATCACACCGCTGCTTTATTACTAACTATCAAGCTGCTGCTCTGCTTACTACTTACTATCAGACTGCTGCTCTATTCCTCACTATTAAGCTGCTGTTCTGCTTATTACTTACTATCAAGCTGCTGATCTGCTTATTACTTTCTATCAGGTTGCTGCTCTGCCTATCACATAATATCAGTCTGCTGCTCTGCCAATTACTATCATGCTGCAGCTCTTTTACTTACTATCAAGCTGCTACACAGCCTATTACTTACTATCACACTGCTGCTCTGCTTATTACTTATCAAACTTTTGCTTTCCCTATTACTATCAAACTGCTGCTCTGTCTATTACTCAGTATTAAGCTGCTGCTCTGCTTCTTACTGTCACACTGCTGCTCTGCCTATTACTTACTAAGAAGCTGCTGCTCTGCTTATTACCTACTATCACACTGCTGCTGTGCTTATTACTTGCTGTTACACTGCTGCTCTGCATATACTTGGTATCAAACTTCTGCCCTGCCTATTATTCACTATCAAGCTGCTGCTCTGCTTCTTACTTACTGTCACACTGCTGCTCTATTTATTACTTACTATTACACTGCTGCTCTGCATATGATACTTAGTATCAAACTGCGGCTCTGCTTATTACTTACTATCAAGCTGCTGCTCTATTACCTACTATCATCCTGTTTCTCTGCCTATCACATACTATCAAGCCACTGCTCTGCTTATTACTAACAAGATGCTGCTCAGCCTATTACTTAAGGTCATGCTGCTGCTCTGCCAGTTACTTACTATCACACTGCTGCTCTGCCTATTACTTACTATCACACTGCTGCTCTGCCTATTATTTACTATCAAGCTGCTACTCTGCTTATTGCTTATTATGATACTGCTGCTCTGTTTATTGCTTACTATCAAGCTGCTTTTCTTTTTATTACTTACTATCAAGCTGCTGTTCTTTTATTATTATCACACTGCTGCTCTGTATGTTACTATCAAGCTGCTCCTCTATTTCTTACTATCAAGCTGCTGCTCAGCCTATTACTATTACACTGCAACTCTTATTACTTACTATTAAGCTGTTGCTCTCCCTATCAAATTACTGCTCTGCCTATTACTTACTATCATGCTGCTGCTCTGCTTATTACTTACTGTCGCACTGCTGCTCTGCCTATTACTTACTATGAAGCTGCTGCTATGCTTATTAGTTACTATCCACTATACACTGCTGCTTTGCCTATTATTTACTATCACACTGCTGCTCTGCTTATTACTTACTATCATGCTGCTGCTCTGCTTATTACTTACTGTCGCACTGCTGCTCTGCCTATTACTTACTATGAAGCTGCTGCTATGCGTATTAGTTACTATCCACTATACACTGCTGCTATGCCTATTACTTACTATCACACTGCTGCTCTGCTTATTACTTACTATCATGCTGCTGCTCTGCTTATTACTTACTGTTGCACTGCTGCTCTGCCTATTACTTACTATGAAGCTGCTGCTATGCTTATTAGTTACTATCCATTATACACTGCTGCTATGCCTATTACTTACTATCACACTGCTGCTCTGCTTATTACTTACTATCATGCTGCTGCTCTGCTTATTACTTACTGTCGCACTGCTGCTCTGCCTATTACTTACTATGAAGCTGCTGCTATGCTTATCAGTTACTATCCACTATACACTGCTGCTATGCCTATTACTTACTATCATGCTGCTGCTCTCCCTATTACTATCAAATTACTGCTCTGCCTATTACTTACTATTATGCTGCTGCTCTGCTTATTACTTACTGTCACACTGCTGCTCTGCCTGTGACTTACTATGAAGCTGCTGCTATGCTTATTAGTTACTATCCACTATACACTGCTGCTATGCCTATTACTTACTACCAATCTGCTGCTCTGCTTATTACTTACTGTTGCACTGCTGCTCTGTCTATTACTTACTATGAAGCTGCTGCTATGCTTATTACTTACTATCCACTATACACTGCTGCTCTGCCTATTACTTACTATCATGCTGCTGCTCTGCTTATTACTTACTGTCACACTGCTGCTCTGCCTATTACTTACTATGAAGCTGCTGCTATGCTTATTAGTTACTATCCACTATACACTGCTGCTATGCCTGTTACTTACTATCATGCTGCTGCTCTGCTTATTACTTACTGTCGCACTGCTGCTCTGCCTGTGACTTACTATGAAGCTGCTGCTATGCTTATTAGTTACTATCCACTATACAATGCTGCTATGCCTATTACTTACTCCCAATATGCTGCTCTGCTTATTACTTACTGTCGCACTGCTGCTCTGCCTATTACTTACTATGAAGCTGCTTCTATGCTTATTAGTTACTATCCACTATACACTGCTGCTATGCCTATTACTTACTATCATGCTGCTGTTATGCTTATTACTTACTGTCACACTGCTGCTCTGCCTATTGATTACTATGAAGCTGCTGCTATGCTTATTAGTTACTATCCACTATACACTGCTGCTCTGCCTATTACTTACTATCATGCTGCTGCTCTGCTTATTACTTACTGTCGCACTGCTGCTCTGCCTATTACTTACTATGAAGCTGCTGCTATGCTTATTACTTACTGTCGCACTGCTGCTCTGCCTATTACTTACTATGAAGCTGCTGCTATGCTTATTACTTACTGTCGCACTGCTGCTATGCCTATTACTTACTACCAAGCTGCTGCTTTGTTTAATACCTACTGTCAAGCTGCAGTTCTGCCTATTACTTAATAGATTCTCCCTCCTCTGCATTTTCCATAGTGCTTTATAATGGACAAATAAGTTCCAAATATTACATCGCAAGTTAAATCAGTAGTTGCAGGTACAAGACATAAGAGTTTCCATAAGATTGTCCAAATTTATGCATGTATAAGGAATACTATATTCTGCTTTTACAAATAGATGTTTTCTTCATTATTCCTTATTACTAATCTTATATTTATGTAGCATTGTGTTAGACAGGGCAAATAATGTTTTTAAAATTTAGTTAGGCTTTAACCTGCTTTCCTTGTATAAATGCACTGCATTTTATTAACTTTCTTGTAACACTGTGACACAGAGGTGACTCCGTTATTCTAGCTGTAGTTTCATCACACTCCAGAGGATCTACTTGATTTAAAGGCATGTCTTCTAGATACAGATATGTTATCATCTATTTTCTTCTCTTATTAGACCCATAATTGATTGTAATGCTACATATCATAGCCATCTGTCCAAACACATGGCCCAACCTGAGAAAGCCTAATGGTTTCTGAGTAAGAAGATCAAGAGCTGATCACACCTAACCTCTCTGTTTTATACACATTTCTAAAATGTGACCTCTGCCTTCCTTACAGGGCCACAAATGGCTTCACTGTTTGTGATTTCCTACATGTCCACAAAACTTGCAATATTGACAGCAGCAATACAAAAAAATGCAAACCAGCACCATCAATAAACAGAAATTATTGATGAATTAGATGCTCTCCTCTAGGACAGAATATCACTGGCTTTGCTCCTGTAACAACCCAGACTAACTGTCTTGTATCCTTCCTCCTGTCTTAATGTTTTAAATTTTTAACTTGTTTACACCATTACTCAAATGTAAAATAAAAATAAAATAAAATAAAATAAATAACAAACTACCTCTGCAATCATCTCCATACACAGCCTAGCTGGATAGCTAGTTAACAATTTCATCCTAAATGCGGCCACCACAATCCCTCATGGAAAGGGATAGTATGTAGTAGGAACTACTGTGGCCAGGCTACAAATGACCTACATGACTACCTAGTAAAAAAATACTGTATTGTGTCAGACCTGTTACACACTCACAAGTCCAATGGTGACATGAACAAATGCACAAGGCATTTCAATCTGATTTGCAACATAAACAAAACATGTTGGAGAGATGAGTATGGCAGAGAATACCTCTTCTGTGGAACCATCCCCAAATGAACACAAAGTAATGGACTTCTCTTACTCTGCTCAAATGTCATTTGGATTAATTGATGAGGAACTGCAAATTGACCACTGGTTTAGCACCCATGTGCCTCATGGACAGGAGAAACAAGTAAATGTCCCAGCAAATCCTTGTTTAGCCCACCTCTGGGTTTTTAGTATGCAAAATATAAGGCATAACAACTACCATGGGAATATAAGGCAAGACTTAAGATCTTCACAAATCAGTAGCCTTGTATGTGCCTATGAACACCAAAGAAGGACACGTTCCCTTTTCATGTTCATTCATAATGTGTGTTTTCAAAGATGCAAGCTGCCTTCTGGGTTGGAGTAATAGGCAGTCATTCAAATATAGATCATATTTATGTCTTAAAATATATGTAGACAGAACAATAAAGTATTTTAAGCACTTAGGCCAAAAAGTGAAATTATTTCATTTTAAGTTGGACATTAATGAGATCAGAAGCCTCAATGTAGCCAAAGAAGAAAATATTCAATTTTAATATCAGATGCCTATAAATAAAGTTTCTAAATGACTTTGATAACCTATTTATATATATTGAACTTGTGGATTTAAGAGTAGGTGAACACAAACAGTTATTCAGCACCCATACCATTTCATTTAGATTAGAATAAACAACTAAATGAATGTCTCAGTGACAGTTATTCAGCACCCATACCATTTCATTTAGAATAAACAACTAAATAAATGTCTCAGTGGCAACTGTCACATTTTTTCCCTCACATAAATTATCATGTAACTTGTTTCAATATGCATTATATCATAGGTCCAACCAGTTAATTGTAAATTTAAATAGCGCTGTTAAAGAGGATATATCAGTATCTAAGAGACCAGTTAATCAATCTCCCATGCTCTAATGTAGTGATTAACACTACTCTGGGTCTGTTTGGGTAGCAACATAAAGAGACACACGTTATTCATATCCTTTATTGTTTGTTTATTTGGAATTAAAGATGTGACCTGGATTATATAAAGAATTTTGGGAAGTACAACCATTTTAAAAAAGTGTTGATCTAGCATTAAAATTAAATATATATATATATATATATATATATATATATATATATATATATATATATATATATATATATATATATATAATCTGCTCCAGTTTGGAGCTATTCACATTTTTATAATGCAATTGCAATTTATTTGTGCTACTTCACTAATATTTTTTATAGGAACACCTACAAAATACATTGTTATTGCATGACTTCAGTTGCATTCTAATATTTTTCAAGGATTGTTCGGTGTCTTGATTTGTAAATATTGTATTGTTTTCTTATTTTGGAAGCATTTTCAAAATACTCAAGTTACAGATGGATTTATATCCCTGTAAGACTGCTAAGAGCTGAACTTTGTAAAATCAGTTATTCATTTTTAACACTATTAATATTTTTGTTCAATATAATATTTGCCAAGGGTTCAATAGTGAAAAGAAACATCCTTGTTTAATGCCTTTTATCATCTGTATATGCTAGGACACAAAACAAACTTCAAATCTTAACATAAAACAATATCTTCAGGAGTAATTGTTTTAATACATTTGTACAGAATGAATTAGTATCTTCTATTAATGTATAACCCGTTTTTAATAAAAGTTTAATTTCTTCAGGAAATATTTTGTAAATTTCATACATAATATTCTCTTCTTCTGGAGCTCTGTTATCCTTTAATGTCTTAATTTGATCTTTCCTTTCTGAGAATGATATTCTTGTTAATAAAGATTTCACTTGTTCATGTATTAGTCTACGTCAAATGTTTTCACCTAACAATAAGTCTAAAATCCTTTTTTGTATATTTACCAGTTATTTTTTTAAGGTGAGCACAATTTCTTCCGTTACTGTTAACTTCCTTCTCCTACTTGGAGAACTGCTGTATTTATTTATTTATTTGATTAGCTCTAGAGACAATGCTAGACTTTCTATTATTCTTCGCTAACATTTGGATTTGCTAGAATAAGACTGGAGTATCATTTTTTCTAATACTTATACAGTGCTTTTACGTCCATTTTATTTATTCTTTACATTCAGTTGTATTTCTTTTAATTTCTGTTTGTGCTGTGTAGCTCCATAGCCATTTCTTTCAACTTATCATAACACCAGGAATGCACTTGCTAAATAAATATACTTTCGGTGAATGTCAAAACATAATATCAATGGCCTCCCCATAATTATTCATTTAAATATAGATTTTGATTTCTTTAAGTAATCAGTCTTTCAAGACCTACCTTTGGTAACATTGGCAGGAATTCTGCTAATAATTATGGATTTTGTTTGAAAAACTGATTAAAACACAAGGCATTATGATTACAGAAAGGGGACAATATTGCTTTTAACTTTTCAATGTTAGTATTTATTTAAACACAGACTGAATGTAAAGAATTTTAAATATGGTCTGAAGGTGATGTAAATGACACTGATAATGTTGTGTCTTTCGGCTTTTCCCGGTTAGGGGTCGCCACAGCGGAACTCCAGTCCGCTAATGATTGGTAGGTACATCCATTCACTCATGTCTCCACGCAGAAGACGCTCTAGCTGAGAATCGAACTGGACAGCAACTTACTGTGAGGCAACAACGCTACCGCAGCACCACCACCGCGGGTAAATGTTACTGATAATGCTGATGCAGAAATGTGCTAGACATACCCAGCATCCATCCATTAGTTTAAATGTTAAACCAGTAGATATTTTACTTTTAGTTAGATTCTTTTTCAAGGCCTAAAGTCATTCCACATATTATACTTTCTCTTCCTGTTCTCTAGTAAGTCTTCATAGACTTTTTTCTTCTCTCACTATCAGTTCATCCTCATTCTAGACAAATCTTTGTATCAATACTATTTTCTACTGGAAAATAAAACTGTTTAACAAAAGACGGTGAAAAACAACCCAGACCAAATTCTCATGTATCTATTTTAACTATCAAAGTTTATACTTTATACAACTATAGCTATCAAAAATATTGTTGATATATACATGCATGTAATTAGACATAAGAATAATTAAATAAAAAAACAAAAGTGATAGTGACCACCACTGCAAATATCAGAAGCATAAAATCCTTTAATAAAATCCACCAGTAAAAACAAAAACAAAAGAAATAAGTGCTTTTGGGATTAAACCAGGTCCTTCTTCAGATCTACCATTTTATGTACTTTCAATGTATTTGTATAGGGTCTATATTACATCAGCTAATGCTTAAAATAGTGAACGTTGATTTAGCAACCCTTTAAAAGTGAAAGCTTGAAATCCCAAGTCACGGAACAGCGATTTTTTTCCCAGGAAGAAAATTGCTGTTCCACAAAAAAAAAAAAAAAAAAACTTCAAAACACTAAATAAAGTGGGGGGGGGCCTTCACCCCTCCACCCCCTACTTAAATATATCAACTCTGAGATCGCACCACAGTGGAGGAAATGGCAAAGTCCCATAAATGGCCCAGCAGTTTTTTTCCCAGGGAAAAAAAAACACTGCTCCGTGTCTTCGGGATTTCAAGATTTCGCTTTTAAAGGGTTGATAAATCAGCATTCGCTATTTTAAGTGTTTGCTGATTTAATATACCCCTTAACCAGTAAGGTGTTCACAAATAGACACACCCTTATCAGTACAAATCAAAATTTGAAGTCTAATATCTAATCAGAATGTCTTATTGGAGAAATGAAACAATTTTCACTTAACAGTCCGATGACCTCAACTAAACACACCTTACTTTAAATTCCAATCAGGAACTACACATTTGCTGCAAGTATCCAAAATGACTCGAGAATGTAGTTGTTTAAGGGGTACACAGTGGTGGGTTCTGTAGCTGTGATTTGAAACTAATGTTATTATTTTATTATCATATTGGCCTTGTGAGGACAGTAAGGGGGGTTTCAGGTTAATAAGTACAGGGGTATCATAGAGAAGAGTAGGGAGTAGGAAAGTACATACAGTGTTCGTTCTAGCATTCTCTGTCAGGTTTGGTTTGATCCTATGGAGGGCCACTAGTTTCTGACCGGTTTTCTTTACTACCAGTTTTATGTGGTGTTCACATTTTAGATTGTCATCAATGATGACACCTAATAGTTTCATGCAGGTTAGTAGTTCTATCCTGGTATTATTGGATGAGGTGATAGAATATAGCTGTTTGTGGGTAGGGGATTGCTTGGAAGTCAATAGGCTCAGTTTAGTTATTGGGGGAGTTTAGCAGTAATTGTGGATCTGTTAGCCAAGCCTCAGTAGAGCTGAGTGACTCCTGGATGAGCTGGCTTAGTTTATCTAGGATTTTTGCTGAGCAGATTAGTATGGGGTCATCTACATACTGCATAATGGGGGCACATTTAGTTCCAGTGTGTAGGTCATTGGTGAAGATACTGAAAAGAATAGGACCTGAAACTGAGCCTTTTGGGATTACAACTGGTACATAGAGAAAGAAGGAAATGTCATTCTCCATTTAACTGCTTGCAACCTGGTTGATAGGTAGCTATGGACCTAGGTGATGAAGTTCCTAGATCTAGAGAGGATAGTTTTGGTAGCAATTTGAGATGACAGACTGTGTCAAATACCTTGGACACTTAAAGGAATACTGCTGGTGTGATACTGCTGTACTCCTACTCTGGTTTCATGTGGTGATCAGTCAGTCCATCATTCATTATTGCTCCTCACTGAGTGCTGATAAAGTTGACAAAATATCAGCAAAATTGATATGACATAATAGACTGTACTAGAAAAGTACCTATGCTTAAATGCTGTCTTGGAACAGGAGGAGGCCTAAACACTGCAGAAAAGTCAGCAGTAGCTGTATGTGCTGGTTAGCAGCGTCATTTTCTATTTTGTATCATAAACAGGTGATTGTGAAATGTAATAAGGATGTACTAGCACTAAGGAGATGATATGGCATGGAGTTACAATGAAAGTGTAGTATTACCTTACCTGTAACTTATAATAGGCAATTGTACCTCTTTGTACCGCTTGTCTTTATACATCTTTTTATTTGAGAAGATGGGGTTTAGGGAACAGACGTCCCCTGTTAAACTGATACTACCAATGCTAGTTTAACTCAGATTCCAGAAAGGTTTTATGCAACATCATTATTCATGTCTGCTGACCTTCTGAACCGCAGGAAATTGTGAGGAATGTCCCTGTCGCTAAATCCAGGAAAAAAGGCCACCACCTTAAAAAATGATAAGCAGCTCCTCCCACACCTGGAGAATGCAGCCAGTAGGTGAGAGATAAGCTCAGTAAGCTAGCTGTGGCGGAAACAGGAAAAACACAGCTACGTGCCATTGTCACAGGCAACATGCTAGAATGAAATAATACATAGATTGTGAAATAAATACATAGACATATTGTAGTCCGACTGTAACAAGAAAGCATTTACATTTGAGAGGCACACAGAGAGTATCCCTCTTGTAAAATAATCTCATCGCATTACCCATGTTACAAAAACAGGCAGATTATAAGCACTAACTAGGATAAAGTGGAAAACAGTAATGCAGGTCATCATGTTATGCAAAGGTGTTCTTATTGCAAGTCACTTTTTAATAAACAATGTTTATGCTTTTCTAGTTTGCAGTTTAAGAGGCAAAATTCATGATGTAAGCATTATAAAAATATTGTTCCTTTAAAGAAGACTTTTCTTGAGTAAACATTTCCTGTTTTTTTTCAGTAAAAAAAGAATGTTTCCACGTGGGGTTTTCCACAAGACATACATGTTTTATCAGAAGTAAATGGTAAGTAAAGAATAACACATTTATGAAAAAAGAAGGCTGTGCCATGACATTACAGCACTGCAATTAGAAACATCTGCATTCCACCGGAGAGGAAGAGAAAAGTATTAGTCACTTTGTACCAGACAATAAGCAGATCTCAAAGCTGTTCCTTTGCAAACATTGCAATTAGAAGTGTTTGTATTCCACCTGAGAGGAAGAGAAAATTATTAAGTCACTTTGTACCAGCCAAGAAGCAGATCTCAAAGCTACCAGCTCAACCTTAATTTCCAGACCTCCTCTTCTGATAAGGTGTAGTGATGGGAAACTGTATAAACAATGTAAGTATTTTCTTTTTTAGCTTTAAAAAAATTGGTTGATTTAAGAATGGTACCATTAATAGTTTAGTAGAATTAGCAATAGTGTTGCTAAGGGCACAGTAAAAACAAAAAAAAAAACTGCAGCAGTTGACTTTCCCACCTGATGTTGTTTAACATACCAGTGTGTTATATAATGCAAGATGTTTGTTTTCTATTTTTTTAGCTGAAATGAAACATTACCATCACAAAGCAAATTAATTGCTGCAATATTTAAAACAGCACTTTTCTATTGCAAAGTCCACAAAATTGACACACAAGTTTGAAATGCTTGTTTCTTAAGGAAAATAAAACAGATATTCTGCAGAGGACAAGAACAAATGTTATTGCATTTCACAATATAAAATGTTTCCATGCTGAGTTACTGTATTCATATGTATGACTGTATGTTATTTATCTGTGTAATAGGAATTTCTTGCATCTGACAGGCTGATAGCTTACAAACCTATTAAAATACATTCATCATGACTCATAAAAAGCATGCATTTTAAGAGCTGTTCTACATTTCTATGGGATATTCATTGCATGATTTTTTTCACTCCCCCATTCATTATATTAAGTAATATCATTTAAAGGGCATATTTTTCAGGAGAAAGTGAAGTTTCTTTGACAGGTATTTCAAAATGTAGGCTCTGATGTTTACGATATAGAACTGGAAAGGAAGGGCTTCACACATTAGATTTAAATTATTTTCCACAGCCAGAAGAAGGTTTACACTGTTTCAGAACTGTTGTGTGTAAAGTGACTAAGATCAATCTCTCAGATTATAACACCATTAGAATGGCTGTAGGAACCCTAGGAGGTCTGACTCCTATACACACCTCAAGCGCCTCTTGATATGTTTATCAACACTGATTCCATTAACCAATGCTAAGATCTCTGACTGAGGGTGCATGGTCAGGACTATAACAGGTACGCCACGTAGAAGGACATACAGAGCTCAGGAATAAGAAAATGATACTCTGTAGTCTAGCATAATGCTGAAGCTCACATGTGCCCTGCTCAGACAGGAGTGTGACTTGATAAGAACCAGAATATATGCATCTACCTGCATCAAATAATAACATACCAATGTGCTTTTCTTGAAATAAAGACATAGCCCTATAAAATAAAACATATTTCCATTATTTTTACTTGTTTAAATTTGAGCCTTAGCAGTGATTTTTTTGTAGCCAAAGCTAGTCACACAAAACAACATCTAGTTAGAGCTCTGGTGAGTGTGTCTAGCAACACTGCAACACTGAATGTGTTTTTCATGAAGGACATAACTCACAGCATCCCTACATGGTGGGGGGGGGGGGCTGCTCCAATGCACTTCATACTTGATACGATCGGGTGCGAGGTCACCTAGGTCATTCTTCTTAAAAGTGTGACCTTTGTCAGAAAAGTGTATTTTCAGAGAATTGTTTGCTTCTTTATTGTTGATCAGGTCACAAATCACTTGCTGCTAATGTCTGCAGATGTGAGGTTTCTAGCAGTTTCTGAGTTCATAACTTAAAAATAAATATTCACTACTATACATGCTGCATTTTCTAGGTAAATTAAATGTTTTGTGTCGGTACTTTATATGATTCTTTCTAGATTCATTGTTTTGATAAAAATCACTACTTTATTTCATATGATTCTTTCATAATTTTTCTATAACAGCATTACTTTATTTTTAAAAGATTTTTCTGGTTCCAGTGTTTGAATATAGCAGCATTTCTTTTATTTTATATGAGTTTTTTTGGACTCAATGTTTGGATATAATAGCATTATCTTATTTTATATGATTCTTTCTGGTTTCATTTTTTTGCTAAACCTGTAGCAAGTGTTTTGTCACCTGCAACAAAATGAGTACATTTAAAGACTGGTCACTCCTCTACTGCCTGCTTTTCAGTTTGCTTGGGTGAGCCACTGCAACCAAGACCCTCACATCTGTAGTAATCCCTGGCAGAGAGAGTGTAGGGGTAAACTGTAGTTTTAGGGACAGCTCTTGGTGTCTGATGAGCTTTTCTGTCACCATGACTTTTGACTACAATATTGCCAAATTATTAAGTAGATTATTAAGTCTGTGATTTTATACAAGGCAATATACTACATGGCTGGAAATATATCAACCTTAGTTCATTTTGCGATCAAAAATTTATTTTATTTTATTTTACATTTGTTGACCGGGCTAGTCTAGCTGGATTTATGTCCATTTTCAGTAGAGGCCCAGGGAGAAAAGCTCCAAGGGTAAGATTACAAGTATAAAACAGACATAAACAATGGTAATACAAGTTTTACAAACAAAGCAACTAAGTAGGCAACAATAATTTCAACATAGCAAACCAAATATAATGTATGTATAAGAATAAAAAAAGGGTTAATTTTTTTTTTTTTTTTTTACATTAGTCAAAAAGTATTCATATAAAGTCAATTGTGTAAGGTTAGAGAGGATAGAGAATAGAAATTATATATAAATATATACATATACATTTCGCATGTAAAAATCAATTTCTATTTTCATAACCTATTGTTAAAGATCGCTTTCATCCTTCTAGACTTCTTCAGGTATGTGTACAAGAACACTAAAAACCTATATAATTGTATAATTAGTTAGTATTGTTATTACCATCATTTTGAATAAAGTAGAAAAAAAGAGAACCAGAAAAAAAAAAAAAAATATATATATATATATATATATATATATATATATATATATATATATATATATATATGTGTGTGTGTGTGTGTGTGTATGATGATGGAAACAAAATATACACTTAAATTTCAAATGATTTAAAATGGTATTTAAAACCAATTTGTAGAAAAAAATAAAATAAAATACAATTAGTCATGTAAACAATGTGGCAATTTTCTAAGTTCCAGTGCACTTTTAATTGAACAGTAGTAGTTTAGTCCAGGCTTTCTAAAATAGTTCAGCTTTAATTGCCACATGAGTCCATGTTTCTCCAGAATATTCGGGATGTCTCCTTCAAGATCACCCATGTCTATGCGATCCAGGATCTGGAACTTAAAACCTGTGTGTCTTTTATGAAGAGAAAGCTGTTTGGCTGGTGCATTATTTTTACATCCAGAGCGGATTTCTGACAGATGACATGAAATCCTTCGCTTGAGTTTATTTACAGTCTTGCCCACATAGAATGCATCACATTCATTGCACTGTGCCCTGTAAATTACCTTTTTAGTGTTACAGTCACCCCCTGCACTGGTTTTAATGATCTTCTTTAAATAAGGGCAATAAAAACTATCACCTTGCTGTATAAATATACAAAATGTACAATTAGTTTCACATCTTTTAGTGCTTTTCTCACATGGTCTAGGTTTAAATTCAACAAAACTTCTAATATTCCTGGCCTTCCTATAAACAAATGATAGGGCTTCACCTAAGATGTTAATCAGAAAAGGGTTTCCTGTGACAATGTCCCAGTTTTCTTCAATAATATTTTTGATACTGTGATAATCCAAAGTGTATGTCAGGATGCAGCTATTTTTGCATTTGTTACTACATCAAACACTAGCTGCTTTCAAAGTGAAATGTGAGATGGATATCAGGAAACTGCTTAAAAAACCTCCAAAGAAAAAACTTTATAACTTAACACAGGGAGAAAGAAAAGCATTGCTTGAGCTAGGCAATGATAAATCCAGGCATGTAATGAAGGCAGACAAGGGAGGAGGTATACTTCTGACTGATACCACTAGCTACAACCAAAAGATAGAGAACATGCTGGAGGATAACAGATTTTATGAGTTATTTGCCATGGATGGCATAAAAAGAGCATATGATTTATGGAACACTAATCTCACCACATTATGGGAAGAAAAACGTATCACTGAAAATCTTTATAATTATTTATGGAGCCAATGCCCACGTTTAACTTACTTTTTTGGAATACCAAAGCCACACAAGTACAGAGAAGACCCACCTTATAGACCGGTGGTAGCAAGTGGAGGTTCCCTTACTGAAGCCACAGCCATTTACCTTGATTACTTGCTGAAACCTCTAGCAGAAAAGAATAAATCATACATAAGAGATTCAATGGATTGAAGAAAATAAAAAACATTACAGTGGAAGCTGACAGTATTTTGGTAACTATTGATGTGGAATCCTTGTACACAGTGCTCCCTCACAATTACTGTATAACAGCAGCTATGGAGTCTTTTAAGTAACATAATCAGGGTACACAGGCACAACTGCAAAAGTTAAGCAAGCTCATTAATCTTGTACTGGACTTCAGTTTCTTTACTTTCAATGGCAAACACTACAAACAAAAAAACTGGTATAGCAATGGGGGCTGCCATGGCTCCCAGCATAGCTAACATAGCCCTGGGCAAAAGGGAGGAGGACTTTGTGTTAAACAACACAGATTACATGCAGCATATCACATGCTATTACGTTTTATTGACGATGTCTTTATTGTGTGGGAAGGTGACACCTTGCAGCTTGGAGATTTTATCACTTACCCCAATCAAACAACCCCCTTCCTGAAGTTTACCTCTTCCCATAGCTGTACTTCAAACACTTTCTTAGATATGCAGATTTCCAATGACACCAACACTAACAGAATCACCACTGATCACTTCAGAAAACCAACGAGGGTTAACTTATTACTCCACAGTAGAAGTCTACATCCTACAAAAACCAAGTATAATGTAGTGAAATCCCAAGGCTATAGATTAGCTCGAATTACCACAGAGATGGAACCATTTTTGAGAAACCTGAACAACTTAGAGAATGATTTTCTAGTGAGAGGCTATGAAAGTCAGATGTTAAAAAACATCCTGGAACCCATTATAGATCTGAAAAGGACTGAAGCACCTTCACTCAACCTCCCCAGTAGAAAAATGTTAAGTAATTCCACAGAGAATAACAAATGCAAAAATAGCTGCATCCTGACATACACTTTGGATTATCACAGTATCAAAAATATTATTGAAGAAAACTGGGACATTGTCACAGGAAACCCTTTTCTGATTAACATTAATTTACAGGGCACAGTGCAATGAATGTGATGCATTCTATGTGGGCAGGACTGTAAATAAGCAAAGGATTTCATGTCATCTGTCAGAAATCTGCTCTGGATGTAAAAATAATGCACTAGCCAAACACCTTTCTCTTCATAAAAGACACACAGGTTTTAAGTTCCAGATCCTGGATCGCATAGACATGGGTGATCTTGAAGGAGACATCCTGAATATTCTGGAGAAACATGAACTCATGTGGCAATTAAAGCTGAACTCTTTTAGAAAGCCTGGACTAAACTACTACTGTTCAATTAAAAGTGTATTTTATTTTATTTTTTTCTACAAATTGGTTTTAAATACCATTTTAAATCATTTGAAATTTAAGTGTATATTTTATTTCCATCATCATACATACATACATATATATATATATATATATATATATATATATATATATATATATGGTTCTACTTTACATAACTGACACTGCAAAACACCGACAACACAAACATCGACACCACATAATCGACAAACCATAAACACGAAACCTCACATGCCCGACAAACAAACAACCGACGGTCCACAAACACGAAACCTCATACGCTGCACACACCACAATAACAACAATCAACTAACAAAACACATCCCCTGTCCAAAAACCACACACACAACACAAGCACACCAAAATCCTCGCAAACCCACACTAAACCTCACATACACAACTATCTACAACCCTAACCCAAACCCTTACCCTAAGGTCCGTCACTATCGCACACTCAGCTAACCCACGCCCTAACCCTAACTCACTTAACCCAAAATACTACTACCGCACACTTACCTAACACGGGCCCTAACCCTAACTTACTTAACTCGCCCCTAACCCAAAAACTATCACTACCGCACATTTACCTAACCCGCGCACTGACCCTAAATCACTAAACCCACCCCTATCCCCACAGACCGTCAATATCCACACTTACCTTACTCGCACCCTAACGTCCGTCACCACCGCATACTTACACAGCCTTTTTCCAAGTCACTATCCTCGGCGTCAGTGTTTTGATCCATAGCGTCGGTCTTCCGGATTGTCGATCTTCTGACACTCGCAAATTCGTTGTCGGTGACAGCAGCTGTCGGTTATGTAAAGTAGAACCATATATATATATATATATATATATATATATATATATATATATATATATATTTTTTTTTTTTTTTTTTTCTGGTTCTCTTTTTTCCACATTATTCCAAATGATGGTAATAACAATACTAACTAATTATACAATTATATAGGTTTTTAGGGTTCTTGTACACAGACCTGAAGAAGTCTAGAAGGACGAAAGCGATCTTTGTTAACAATAGGTTATGAAAATAGAAACTGATTTTTACATGCAAAATGTATATGTATATATTTATATATAATTTTTGATCGCGGTTGATATATTTCCAGCCATGTAGTATATTGCCTTGTATAAAGTCACAGACTTAATAATCTACTTTAATGGTACATCTTATTTAACCAAATTATTAAGTACATTAGGGCTATATATTATTATGACAGCTACTAGGTATGGCAGGACCAGCTCGAATGTCACACTGATGGGCGAAGGGATGTGAATTAAACATGTGTACCAATAACACTTTGTTTTGCAGCACAATAAACCACTCCCATGCCTGATAAAAAAGTATATATATATTTACAAAGCTTGTGAGGAAATTATTACTCTATTTTTGTTTTACTTGACTCGCTTGTCTGTGTACTTAATAAAGGATTTTCGACTGGAAACACTGCCTGCCTTGCTTGGATTACTTTCGAATACTTAGTAATACTGTAGAATTATATATTTTCTATTATTACTTTTTGACTTGACGAGTTTACGTTCGCTACTTCTACTACTATTGTCTGATTTGATTAATATACAGTGATTGACTAGAAATATATGGACTGAAAATCTTCCACACAGAGAAGTTTCTTACACTGTTTTGTTTTTAGACCCACTACACTTTAGTGGGTTGTTTTGAGACTTTGGGGATACCACGGAGATTACTTGTTTAATCATACAGTCCCACATACATAGCCTGAGGGTGTCAGCAGTGGGTAGTAATCATACATTCCCACATACATAGCCTGAGAGAGTCAGCAGTGGGTAGTAATTATACATTCCCACATACCTATCCTGAGAGTGTCAGCAGTGGGTTGAAATTATACATTCCCACATATCTAACCCAGGAGTGTTGGCAGTGGTTAGTAATCATACATTCCCGCATACCTAACCCACAGGTGTCAGCAGTGGGTAGTAATCATGTATTAACACATACCTAACCTGAGAGTGGCAGTAGTTAGTAGTAATCATTCATTCCCAGATACCTAACCCAAACGTGTCAGCAGTGGTTAGTAATCGTACATTCCCACATACATAACCCAAGAGTGTCGGCAGTGGGTAGTAATTATACATTCCCACATACCTAACCTGAGAGCGTCAGCAGTGGGTAGAAATTATACATTCCCACTTATCTAACTCAGGAATGTTGGCAGTGGTTAGTAATCATACATTCCCACGTACATACCCCGACAGTGTCGGCAGCAGTTAGTAATCATTCATTCCCACATACCTAACCCAAGAGTGTCAGCAATGGTACTAATCATACATTCCCACGTATCAAACCCAGGAGTGTCAGCAGTGGTTAGTCATCATACATTCCCACATACATAAATCCACAGTGTCAGCAGGGGGTAGTAATCATACATTCCCACATACCTAACCTGACACTATCTGCAGTGTGTATTAATCATACCTTCCAAAATACTTAACCCAAGAGTGTGGGCAGTGGGTGGTAATCATACATTCCCAGATACCTTACCCAATAGTGTCAGCAGTGGGTAGTAATCCTACATTCCCACATACCTAACCCCAGAGTGTTGGTAGTGGGTAGAAATCATGCATTTCCACATACCTAACCGGAGTGTGTCAGTAGTGGTTAGTAATCATGCATTCCCACATACCTAATCCCAGACTGTCGGCAGTGGGTAGAAATCATACATTCCCACATACTTCACCCGAGAGTGTCAACAGTGGGTAGTAATCATACATTCCCACATACCTTACCCAAGAGTATCAGCAGTGGTTAGTAGTCATACATTCCCACATACCCAGTTCAGGTTTGTAAAAGGCAGATTATGTCTCCTAAACCTGATAGACTTCTTTGAAGCAGTCACCTAAACCGTAGATGAGGGTAAGGTGGTTCACACAGCCTATCTAGATCTCGCCAAGGTTTTCGACACCATCCCCCACACTGGAATTATAGATAAACTCACTAAACTAGGTATAAATCCCTGTGTCACAAGATGGGTTGCCAACTGGCTCACTGACAGAATGCACACTGTGAAAGTTGCAGACTCCATATCCAACTTCTGACCAGTGACAAGTGGAGTACCACAGGGTTCAGTCCTGGGTCCTCTCCTGTTTGGTATCTACTTCTCTGAAGTACAGGCCAACACAGAAGGTCTTTGGCTAATGAACTTCATACATGACTGCAAACTAGGAGCCATAATCAAAACTCCAAAAGATGTGGACATCCTACAAAAGGGCCTCGCTGAGACAGATGCCTGGTGTCAAAGCCATGGCCTCAAGCTCAATGCCAAAAAGTGCATTGTCATCCCTTTTGGTAAAAACTCAGTACCCATGAACAACCACATAGGCAGTAGTCTACTTAACACTGAAAGTGTGATGAGACCTTGGGACACAGGTGGACAGTAGTCTCTCTTCTTTGATAATCACATTGCCACAGTAGTCAGGAAATCCTTCTACGTGCACACCTCATCACAAAAGGGTTCTCATTCAGGAAAAAAGATGTCATTGATCACCTCTACTCGTCACTCATTAGACCAATTATAGAGTACATTGCCCCTTTTGGTATGTACCTCACAAGACATCTATAACAACTGGAAAGGCCACAGAAATACCTCACAAAGAGGATTACTGGCCTCAAACAGATGCCCTATGCAGACCATCTCAAAAAACTGCAGCTTTACTCTGTTGCATATTGCCTACTCAGAGGCGATCTTTGCCTAACACACAAAGCTATGTCAAACTCAGAGCTTTTAGACATGCTTAACTTAAAGAAATCCCAATCCCACCGAGCTACACGGTCTAGGGACCTAAGCCTTGTCACCACAATAAACAGAACATGCTGGAGGGATAGGTTCCTGTCCCAGAGACTTCCCATACTCTGGAACAAACTACCTATCTATATCAAACAAAGCTCCTCATTAGCACTCTTCAAGAAAAATCTTGATGATTGGATGGGAGATAAGAAATTCACCCTGGGGATCACTTCTGTGGCTCTGCTTGACAGTGGCACAGTAAAATAATTTTCTTGGGTGGCGAAAGCCAGGTTACTGTTGGCTAGGCTTATATAGGCCCTAGGGCCAATAGCCTAGTACCTACCTATGAACCTATGAACCTAATCCCAGACTGTCGGCAGTAGGTAGAAATCATACATTCCCAAATACTTCACCCGAGAGTGTCAGCAGTGGGTAGTAATCATACATTCCCGCATACCTAACCCAAGAGTGTCAGTAGTGGGTAGTAATCATACATTTCCACATAAATAACCCAACAGTGTTAGCAGTGTGTAGTAATAATACTTTCCCACATACATAATGCAAAAGTGTCAGTAGTGGGTAGTAATCCTACATTCCCACATATGTAACCTGGGAGTTTTGATAGTGGGTAATAATCATACATTCCAACATATCTAACCTGGGAGTGTCAGCAGTGGTTAGTAAACATACATTCCCACATACCTAACCCAAAGCTGTTAGCAGTGGGCGGTAATCCTACATCCCCACATACCTAACTTGACAGTGTCAGTAGTGGGTAGTAATAATACATACCTAACCCACAGGTGTCAGCAGTGGGTAGTAATCCTACATTCCCACATACGTAACTAGAGTGTCAGTAGTGGGTAGTAATTATACATTCCCACATACCTAACCTGCAAATGTCTGCAGTGGGTAGTAATCATACATTCCCACATACATAACCGAAGATTGTCAGTATTGGATAGTAGTCATGCATTCCCACATATCTAAGGCGGGAGTGTCGGCAGTGGTTAGTAATCATACATTCCCACATCGCTAACTGGAGAGTGTCGGCAGAGCGTAATCATACATTCCCATACACCTAACCTGAGAGAGCTGGTAGCGGTTAGTAATCATACATTCCCACATACATAACCGGAAAGTGTGAGTAGTGGGTAGTAATTATACATTCCCACATACATAACCGGAAAGTGTGAGTAGTGGGTAGTAATTATACATTCCCACATATCTACCTGGGAGTGTCGGCAGTTGGTAGTAATCATACATTCCCACATACATAACCCGCCAGTGTCACCAGGGGTAGTAATCATACATTCTCACATACCTAAACTGAGAGTGTCAGCAATGGGTAGTAATCATACATTCCCACATACATAACCGGAAAGTGTGAGTAGTGGGTAGTAATTATACATTCCCACATACATAACCAGAAAGTGTGAGTAGTGGGTAGTAATTATACATTCCCACATACATAACCAGAAAGTGTGAGTAGTGGGTAGTAATTATACATTCCCACATATCTACCTGGGAGTGTTGGCAGTTGGTAGTAATCATACATTCCCACATACATAACCCGCCAGTGTCACCAGGGGTAGTAATCATACATTCTCACATACCTAAACTGAGAGTGTCAGCAATGGGTAGTAATCATACATTTCCACATACATAACTGGAAAGTATCAGTAGTGGGTAGTAATCATACATTCCCTCATATCTGACCTGGGAGTGTCAGCAGTGGTTAGTAATCATACATTCCCACATACATAACCCGCCAGTGCCAGCAGGGGTAGTAATCATACATTCCCACATACATAACCCACACCTGCCAGCAGTGGGTAGTAATCCTACATTCCCACATACCTAACTTGACAGTGTCAGTAGTGGGTAGTAAAAATACATTCCCTAGCCTCAACATGTCAGTAATGGGTAGTAATAATACATACCTAACCTACAGGTGTCAGCAGTGGGTAGTAATCCTACATTCCCACATACCTAACCTGAGAGTGTCAGTAGTGGGTAGTAATTATACATTCCCACATACCTAACCTGAGAGTGTCAGTAGTGGGTAGTAATTATACATTCCCACATACCTAACCTGCAAATGTCTGCAATGGGTAGTAATCATACATTCCCACATACATAACCGAAGATTGTCAGTATTGGATAGTAGTCATGCATTCCCACATATCTAAGCCGGGAGTGTCGGCAGTGGTTAGTAATCATACATTCCCACATATATAATCCGACAGTGTAGCAGGGGTAGTAATCTTACATCCCCACATACCTAACAAAAGTGTCAGTAGTGGGTAGCAGTCATACATTCCCACATACCTAACCTGAGAGTGTGGGCAGTGGGTAGTAATCATACATTCCCACATACCTAACCCGAAAGTGTCAGCAGTGGGTAGTAATGATACATTTCAACATATCCAAAAGTGATCACCAAAGCACAATGACACCAGTAAATACAAGAAAATGCGATGTAAGGCGAAACAATGAAGCCACGGAGGGAGATTCAAACCAACAAGTTTATTCTGCTATAACATTAATGTTGACACAATTCATTGTCACAATACGTTTTCATTTAAAGTTACTTCGTCAGATGTGGGCGTGCAATACCTATGGATAATTTATAATAAAACCTAGTGAACATCATTCCATTAATTATCCAATGAAAATGTCAGGCCATTAACAAATTTAATAGACACATCCTGTATAAAGACAAAGACAAAACATGATAGAATAAAGATAATAAATATAAATGATAGAAAAGTGGTGTACAAAAATGCAAGGTCTTTGAAAAACCCGTTAGAGTACAATAATACTGGACATAAGGGTGTAGCAATAAAAGAAACGGAACTTACAAGTGCGGTCGCTGTAGCCAACGTCCTCATATTGTAAATAGTGATAGTTATTGTTTACCATGTAGAAACACAGTATAAAGAAGTAAAGAGTTTAGCAACTGTGAAACCTGTGGAGTGGTATACCTGGCAACTTGCCAGGTATGCCAAGCATTCTACATAGGTAAAACCGAATGTAAACTGAAGAGAAGGATATATGAGCACATCTACAACGTGCAACATGAAAAGGAAACAAATGCACGGTATAAACACAAACAACGTTGTCCTAATGCTAGTTTTTTTTTTTATGTTGTTGAAAAAGTTACCATTGATGGATGAGGTGGTCTATGGGAGGAAAAGACTGAATATCGTGAGCTTTGGTGGCAATTAACACTACAGGCGAATAAATGGCCAGGTTTAAATGAACACATTTCTATTGCCCCAGTTCTCAAAATGAGAGCAGCAAAGTTGTAGTCATTCCCCCCCTTAAACCCCTCCAGTTAGCTGACAACCCTTTTAATTACTGCTATTACGTCCCTTACAATAGTCATTCCCCCCTTCAAACCCCTCCATTTAGCTAACAACCCTTTTAATTACTGCTATTACGTAGTCATTCCCCCCTTTAAACCCCTCCATTTAACTGACAACCCTTTTAATTACTGCTATTACGTCCCTTACAATAGTCATTCCCCCCTTTAAACCCTACATTTAACTGACAACCCTTTTAATTACTGCTATTACGTCCCTTACAAGACTTCCAGATCTCTAGATGCCCAGATTGCTAGAGTCCTAGTTTTTAAACTTTTAACATTTTAGCATCTTTAAGCACTTTATATTTAATATTTGTAATTTATTTTTTGAAATGTAATTAATATGAATTTCCCATAGATGGAGCACTCAGCTTTAGAATGAATTTAATAGAACATTTTAAAAGCATTTTAAAAGTATTTTATGTTTGTTGTTTAATGTGAAGTTTTTCAATGAGAAGTTTTTTATTGTGATGTTTTTTACTGTGAAGTTTTTTTAATGAGATTTATGAAGGTCTATCATGTTTTGTCTTTGTCTATATACAGGATGTGTCTATTAAATTTGTTAATGGTCCTGACATTTTCATTGGATAATTAATGGAATGATGTTCACTAGGTTTTATTATAAATTATCCTTAGGTATTGCACACCCACATCTGATGAAGTAATTTTAAATGAAAACGTATTGTGACAATGAATTGTGTCAACATTAATTTTATAGCAGAATAAACTTGTCGGTTTGAATCTCCCTCCATGGCTTCATTGTTTTGCCTTACATTTCAACATACCTAACCTGAGAGTGTCAGTAGTGGGTAGTAATCATACATTCCTGCATACCTAACCTGAGAGTGTCAGTAGTGGGTAGTAATCATACATTCCCACATACCTTACCCAAGAGTGTCAGTAGTGGGTAGTAATCATACATTCCCACATACCTTACCCAAGAGTGGCAGTAGTGGGTAGCAATCATACATTCCCACATACCTAAGCTGCAAGTGTCTGCAGTGGGTAGTAATCATACATTCCCACATACCTTACCCAAGAGTGTCAGTAGTGGGTAGTAATCATACATTCCCACATACCTTACCCAAGAGTGTCGGCAGTGGGTAATAATCATACATTCCATATACCTAATCTGAGAGTGTCAAAAGTGGGTAGTAATCATACATTCCATATACCTAATCTGAGAGTGTCAAAAGTGGGTAGTAATCATACATTCCCACATACCTTACCCAAGAGTGTCGGCAGTGGGTAGTAATCACACATTCCCACATACCTTACCCAAGAGTGTCGGCAGTGGGTAGTAATCACACATTCCCACATACCTAATCTGAGATTGTCAAAAGTGGGTAGTAATCATACATTCCCACATACCTTACCCAAGAGTGTCGGCAGTGGGTAGTAATCACACATTCCCACATACCTAATTTGAGAGGGTCAAAAGTGCGTAGTAATCATACATTCCCACATACCTAACCTGAGAGTGTCGGCAGTGGGTAGTAATCATACATTCCCACATACCTTACCCAAGAGTGTCGGCAGTGGGTAGTAATCATACATTCCTACATACCTTACCCAAGAGTGTTGGCAGTGGGTACTAATCATACATTCCCACGTAGTAATCTCAAGAGAGCAGAAGTGGAGTTAGTAGGAAATATCTCCTGCTATATATGGTGCAAGACTAAACCCAGTAAAAAGTGATATTTCACACATAATCGGGGAGGAGGCATGATAAAAATGATTAATTCAGTTGTTCCTTATGTCTCATCAAATATGTAAAATGAGTTATAGATGCTGAAAAAGGGAAACTTTAAAAGGAAAGTTATTTATTAGTAATATGAGATATTGCTGGATATCAGTTAGGATATGGAAAAAAAAAAACTGTAAAAAAGTTAAGTTGTTAGAAGAATATGGAAAGTAAATGATATTACAGAAATATAAAAAGGGGGTATGCTGTGGTTGCATATCTCACTGATGATGTCCCATTCACCTGTCCTGTAGGGATATTGAGGAGTATTCTGTGGGTACATATCTCACTGAGGAGTATGCTATGGGTACATATCTCTCAGAGGAGTATACTGTGGGTAAATATCTCACTGAGGAATATGTTGTGGGTACATATCTCACTGAGGAATACACTGTGGGTACATATCTCACTGAGGAATACACTGTGGGTACATATCTCACTGAGGAATACACTGTGGGTACATATCTCACTGAGGAATACACTGTGGGTACATATCTCACTGAGGAATACACTGTGGGTACATATCTCACTGAGGAATACACTGTGAGTACATATCTTAATGATCATTTCCTGGTTAAGAAATGCCTATTCACCTGCCCAGTAGGGACATTGAGGAGTATGTTGCAGGTATATAACTCACTGAGGAGTATGTTGCCGGTACATAACTCACTGAGGAGTATGTTGCGGGTATATAACTCACTGAGGAGTATGTTGCCGGTACATAACTCACTGAGGAGTATGTTGCGGGTATATAACTCACTGAGGAGTATGTTGCAGGTACATATCTCACTGAGGAGTATATTGTGGGTACATATCTCACTGATGAATATGCTTAGGTACATATCTCATTGAGGAGTATGCTGATGGTACATATCTTACTGATGATTTCCTGGTGAAAAAGAGAGACCTAACAGGATTTGTATGCTCAAAATGATACAAAATTGCTTGAAAGGGTGTATCACTTGTGGAATCCTAGGAATCTTATGTTGCATAGAAGGGTACATGTTAGGGTACACTGTAAAAATCCACTAATGGATGTCTTAATAACAATAATATTCCAATTAGCTCTCACATGCTGGAGAATGGATGGTTTAGGGATTTTTTGATTTGCCACCATGTCAGTAGATTAGTGGGAGGTAAATAACTACATTTGTAAAGAGTCTCTCCAATGCTTCTTTGGGTTGCCTCTCCCCCAGCCATTCCAGTAGTCTGTTCCACATTTGCTCAGCCTTCTCTGTGAAAAGGTGTTTCATTGATCTAGGTAGCACTTAGCCCCTACAGTCTGTAGCCTGTGCCTCATCCTTCTCTTGGTCCTTCTTGTTTAAGATGATCCCTTTACATTTTCCTGATGTAGTTATATGCACCCATTTTATGCCATCCCTCTTTCTACTGATCTGTAATGGGAAGAGCTGTAGTTTTACTACTCCCTGGATGTAGTTCTTCTCCTCCATCCCATGAATCCTTCTTGTGGATTTCATCTTGATTCCTTTCAGCAGCTTGATTTCTAGGTCCTTGGATGGCCCCCATAACTACTCAAAATATTCAGTGCATGATCTAATGAGAGGCCCAGCACAACCAGATGGCTTCCAGACTGCCTGGTCTGTATAGGAGCGCAGCACAGCCTGATGTCTAGGCCCTTGGATGGACACTGGAACTGCATGCAGTATTCAGTGCATGGTCTGACCAGGGGCCCAGCACAGCAAGATGCCTAGGTCTTTGAATAATTCCCATAACGGCTGATAATATTAAGTGCATGGTCCCACCAGAGGCCTGGAAGAGCCTGATGTCTAAGTCCTTGAATAGCCCCCCCCCCCCATAATCGCTCACAGTATTCAGTGCATAGTCTGACCAGGGGCCCAGGATGTCTAGGTACTTAGATGCACTCCATCACTACATGCAGTATTCAGTGTATGGTTCGAACAAGGCCCCAGCACAGCCTGATGTCTAGGTCCTTGGAAGGCCCCAATAACTGCTCACAGTATTCAGTGCATGTTCTGATAAGGGGCTCAGCACAGCCTGATGTCTAGGTGCTTGGATGGCCTCAATAACTGCTCACAGTATTCAGTGCATGTTCTGATCAGGGGCCCAGCCCAGCACAGCCTGATGTCTAGATACTTGGATAGCCACCAAACTGCATGCAATATGTAGGCAGCTGATGCAAGGCAGAATTTTGTATGTGGTTGTAACCAGTTTAGAGGATGCCATGGATGTCTATGTTAAGACACTGTTGATTAACAATGATCATACTGCTGTGTGCTTTATAGTAGACAGGAGGAGGAGCATAAAGGAAGAGGTAATGGTGTGCAATTTTAAATGAGCAGGTTATGATGACCTTGGGGAGACTGTCAAAGCTGAATTATCCACTGGGGACAATCTATGGGGCAACAGAAATGGGTTATGGATGCATTACTGTGCATATTGATAAATATTTGAGTAAAAGATTAAATAGGAAAAGGTCAGTGGGGCTACAAAGGTATGTGAATCTAGCAATTAGGGTGTAGGCCAGGGATATAGAAAGGAGGTAGCTGGAAAACTGGGAAGATAAAATGCAAGGAGGTAATCTGAAAGGAAATGAAGGAGATGAGGGAAGCAAATGCACACGTTGAAAGGGAGATGGCAACAGGGGTCCAAATGGGGAATACAGAAATGAGAATGACACACGACCAGGCTGAGCCAATCGGGGCATGAGTTCACAGAAGACTGAGCAAAGCAGAGCTACTGAGTGAATACTTTAGTTCTTCAGCAACGGCTGAAGCAAATGGACAAGTGCTATGCTTGGATGCAGGAAGGTAGAGTGCAGGGAGCAGAGGATAAACACTAGCATAGAGAGGAAAGAGATACAGAGGGAAATTATTGTCCTAAGGTAAAATAAATCACAGAAAATAGAAAAGCTTCCTCACAGGCTCCTCAAGAGTCTGACTAAAGTGCTGGTAGATCTCAGATGCAGCTTCTCATGACAGCATGGATCACTGATCACTGAGGAAGTACCTGAGTACCGATGACATTGTTGCTGCAACAGTCTAGAATAGAGGCTACAGGAAAAATCTGAGGAACTGTAGGTCTGTTAGCTTAAAAGTAATTTCAGGAAATATCATGGACAGAAGCCTGTGGGGAAGGCTGGTAGTTTTTCTAGAAGACAACAATCTCCAAAACAGCAACTAAGATTGGTATAGAAGGGGATGTCAGTCAATGCTGTGTTTTATGACTGAGTTACAGGTGAATTTTACAAGTGAGTTGCAGAGGATGTAGTGTATCTAGACTTCAACAGGGTTTTAATTCAAAACCCACCGGGATGGCAAAGGATAAGGTAACAGCAGTATCTCTGGTAATCAGATTAGGGATGTTACTAGGGCCCTTTGGTGCCTGCACCATATTATAGTTGCCCATGTAGGACTTAATGATCTTAGGCATATTCCACTTTGGGGGAGATAAAGCGAGAGATGAAGGGAGATATTGTTGACCTCTCTGCTCACATTTTTGAAGAAGCAAGGCTATGGGGGCAGCTTGTCAGGTCACTGAAGCAAGTTTTATTGAATGTGAAATGATCAAAATACATTCACCAAAGCTACATTCATCAACAATGGAATTTGCCTCTTTCTCCACTATTTTGTGCCCTCATAATTGGTATATATAGGTTTGGGAGTATTGCGGTATTCCCCGACATGGGAGGTGTAGGTGAGGGCTTGCTCCTTGCAAAAAACATTCCTTGGATGTTCATTGAAGATAGTTTTAGCAAACATTTTCTATGTTTTTACATTCTCCAAAACTGCCTTTGATGAGTCAACATGAGTTCAGCTGTAACATTCAGCATTACTTTACCTTCACCAGGATCTGTGTCTTTCTAGGAAGCAAAAGTCTGTGCATCTTCATGGGTTGAAATGATTAACAGACCTCACTGCTTACACCTTTCACCCTTCAGATTTTGATACTGGCTAAACATTATGTTATCTTCATACAGCCTTTTTGGGGTAAAGTTCACCCGATGGACAACCCAGCATAATAAATTCCATTTTGGGTAATATCATAGTGGCACTACTGAATGGCAGGAGCCTAAACAATAAAATCTCTCAACTTGCAGCCTTTCTTAGCCTGGAAGACACCAGTGTTTGTGCAATTACAGAAGCCTGGGTCCAATTCAGTGATAGCACTCCCTGTAATCACAGGAATAACATCTATTATGTGTTCAGATCCACTGGCAAAAACAAGGGCTACTTATATTTATTCATACCTCCATTGTCTCTCTCATTTCTGCAGATACAAATCTACAGTTGCTTGAAGTCCTAGTTACTCTCAATAAAATTAATCATATTTTAGACCATTATAGAACCCGACTACAATGCCCTCAGAACATGAAGAGCACCTTAACCAGTTAGAACAGCTAGCCATATGACCAAATTCCATTCTTATGAGTGACTTCAGCTACCCACACATAAAATGGCAAACATACAGAACCAACAACAGACATTCCCAGAGTTTTCTTGACTTTGTAAATGATAATTTACTTGACCGAATTGTTCTCCCACCCAGCAGGGGTGTTGACCTTCATGATCCTGTGCTCGGAAAATGCACCCCCACATTTGTACCACCCTGCCTTAGACAAATCTGACAATCTGGTTTTGACCTTCTCTTTGGCAACCTGCTTTGCAGCCCCTATACACTCAAAGATTATTCCAAAACCAATTACTTACGGCTTACAGATTTCATTGACAATTACAAATGGTATAGCTCAAAGCAAACCTTCTACCTGAGGTTGTTGCAGAGTCCTCTGGATTTTACTACTTCTTGGATAGATGTATTGAGGCAATTATGAAGTTAGGGTTGTAACTAAATCAAAGGAGAACTATAAATCCTTCATCAGCTACATGAAGATAGTTAGAAGTCACCCTCAAGTCTGTGCTGTACTCATTTCTAATGGTACCACCTTCTCTGAGCAAAGGACATTGATAAAGTTCATACAGGCAAATTCTCTTCCAGCTACAAACCACTCACTTTACCATTTGTCCCCTCCTTACAGCTTTGCACCTCCCCTCCTGACATTACTTTGGACTAAGTTAATTTGGCATTTTACAAAACTAAAAGATGCCAAATTCCAGGTGTCTTGGCAATATCCCCAGATGTCTGCTGAGAAGTTTTAAGTCTCATCTAGCAAAATGCCCCATCAGTTCCTCATCCTTAGTCTCTCCACTGCATATATCTCTGAAGTGTGTGAACAGTTGTTGGGGTGCCGTTTCATAAAGGGGACTCCTCTACTTTGAAGTAATTGTGACATCATGTAATGTAAGGTAACCATAATGTGATGTAATGTGAAGCAATGATAACATCATGTAATGTAAGGTAACCAAAATGTGATGTAATGTGAAGTAATGGTGACATCATGTAATGTAAGGTAACCATAATGTGATGTAATGTGAAGTAATGATAACATCATGTAATGTAAGGTAAGCAAAATGTGATGTAATGTGAAGTAATGGTGACATAATGTAATGTAAAGTAACCATAATGTGATGTAATGTGAAGTAATGATAACATCATGTAATGTAAGGTAACCATAATGTGATGTAATATGAAGTAATGACAAGATAATGTAATGTAGGCATGTTAGTCTCATTGGTATTATTTGCAATGCTGCAGAATGCATTATAGATGAAACAAACATGACGTGGATGATTTTATACCCTTAGCTTCACATCAGTATGGCTTTCTAAAAGATAACTCATGTCTGCACTAGACTCAGTTTTTGGAAAGGGTTACTGAGGCTATGGATAGTTGAGAGACAGTCCATACTGCCTTCCCTAACCTTGCCAAGGCCTTTGACACTATTCCACATGCTGGGAGTATTGATAAATCCTCCTAACTCAGTGTTAATGCATACATAGTTTGCTGGCTAGGTAATTGGCTGACACTAACCATTAAGGTGAGGGTTGTTTAATCTAGACAGAAAGACATCACCATTGGTGTCCTGCAGGGATCTGTCCTGGACCCCTTCCTTTTTCATGTATACTTTCGTGGCTTTAAAGTTGATATCAGTGGACTACAGTTAATCACTGTTTGTTTACTCTAATATAGTAAAAGCTTACTAACAAGTGTATGTGTATATTTAATATGGCAAGAAACGGTTCTGACCACTTGCTTAGAGTGAGGTGTGAGACATATGTACAGATCTAGAGTGAATCCAAGTTATTTTTAATTGAATTATATTTGCTTTTGAATTTTATATACAAAAAATTATACAAATAAAGTGTATTAATCTTCACTGACAACATTAAACACAAACATGCTAATGAACTAGTGAAGCAAAGGAAAGTATGCAGCACACAAAGAAAAGAACTACATCACATAGTATCAATACATCCACATTTGAATGGTAAATGAGAAAACAAAAGATCTCCTTCACTAGCTATGACTGAAAGGAGAGAAGATTATGATTGCAAGGCACACTTTAACTTCTCCAAAGAGTAGAGATGCTATCTATACTACCGTTATGTTTAAACAAGTATAAAATATTACCCAGACTTCACCTCAGGGAAACATTTAGGGTTTCTTCTGAAAGAACTTTCCTTGTTTTGTGGGAAGAAATAGCCAGGGAATTGTTATGGCTAGGCTTGTATAGGCCCTAGGGCCGACAGCTTAGTACCAACCTATAAACCTATATTTAATGCTAAAAAAGTTTAACAACACTGGACATTGTCCAATAGACCATTAATTTCTCTCTAACAGTAGAATCTACCTTTGGGAACAAACCAAAGATCTAAAACTCCCACCCTAAAGTAACTGTAAAAACAAAGCTTTCCTTCAGTCTGTTACCAAGAGGACACCAGTAAGCCTGTATTCTAGGACAGCTCCAAAACATGTGTAGACAGTCAGCTTTACCCTGACCACAACTTGCATTACATTTCTACAAATGAAACCCTCATCATCAACTGCATGGTGTGAGATACCGTGTAAATAACATCCTTTTCTGTTGGTCAAAATATTTTGGCCATTGGTTTTATCTATCTGCTGGTTGCCATTGACATTTAAAACATGATTCACTTTCTCTCTGCCTCTGTCTACCTTTCACCAAGAAATGTTATAATTCTGCTTTCTTTTCTCATAAGTCTTTGTATATTAACCAAGCTCTTCCTTGACACATTTTGCCCCATTTCCCCAGTGGCAGAGTATTCCCTCTGTTTTCTGACCTGAGGATATTTTTGATCCATAACTGTTTGAGCTGATGGAGGTGTTTAGGAGAAATGGCAGTGGAGTTTTTAACCAGATTGTTTAATGAAATCTTGGAAAGTGAGAGGATGCCTGAGGAGTGGAGAAAAACTGTTTTGGTACCGATAAGAATAAGGGTGATGTGCAGAGCTGTAGTAATTACACAGGGATACAACTGATCAGTCACAGCTTGAAGTTATGGGAAAGAGTAGTGGAAGCTAGGTTAAGAAGGGAGGTGATGATTAGTGATCAGCAGTATGGTTTCATGCTGGGAAACAGCACTACAGATGTGATGTTTGATCTGAGAGTGTTGATGGAGAAATATAGAGAAGGTCAGAAGGAGTTGCATTGTGTCTTTGTGGACTTAGAGAAAGCATATGACAGGGTGCCTAGAGAGGATTTGTGGTATTTTATGAGGAAGTCGGTAGTGGCAGACAAATATGTAAGAGTGGTACAGGATATGTACAAGATTAGTGTGACAATGGTGAGGTCTGTGGTGGGAGTGACAGATACATTTAAGGTGGAGGTGGGATTACATCTAGGATCAGCTCTGAGCCCTTTCCTGTTTGCAATGGTGATGGACAGGTTGACAGACAGGAAACCCTGTGGACTATAATGTTTGCAGATGACATTGTGATCTATAGTGAGTAGGGAACAGGTTGAGGAGACGGTGGAGATATGCTCTAGAGAGGAGAGGAATGAAGGTCAGCAGGACTAAGACAGAATATGTGTGTGTGAATGTTAGGGAGGATAGAGGAATGGTGATGATGCAGGGAGTAGATATGGTGAAGGTGGATGAGTTTAAATACTTGGGATCAACAGTTCAGATTAATGGCGAGTGTGAAAGAGAGGTGAAAAAGAGAGTGCAGGCAGGGTGGAATGGGTGGAGAAGAGTGTCAGGAGTGATTTGTGACAGACTAGTACCAGTAAGAGTGAAAGGGAAGTTCTACAAGAGGGAAGTGTGACCAGCTATGTTATATGAGTTGGACACAGTGGGACTGATAAAAAGGCAGGAGTCAGAGCTGGACATGGCAGAGTTAAAGATGTTAAGATTTGCACTGGGTGTGACGAGGGTGGACAGGATTAGGAATAAGTATATTAGAGGGTCAGCCCAGGTTGGAAGGTTTAGAGATAAAGTCAGAGAGGCAAGACTGCATTGGTTTGGACATGTGCTGAAAGATGCAGCTGCCAGGTAAGAGGAAAAGAGGAAAAGAGGAAGGCCTAAGATAAGTTTTATGGACGTGGTGAGAGAGGACATGCAGGTGGTTGGTGTGACAGAGCAAGATGCAGAGGACAGGAAGAAATGGAAACAGATTATTCGCTGTGGTGACCCCTAATGGGAACAGCCAAAAGAAAAAGGAGAACTGTTTGAGCAGACCATAGATGAACCATTCCTGCTTAGGCAAATTGAATTCTAAGCTTAGGGATTCAAAAATTTACCACTACAAACTAGTGGAAGAAATACATGCAAACATTACAGTATCCCTCAAGTGACCCATAAGAACATAGTATGACCAGTGATTAAGGTAAAAACTTCGGGATGACACTCAATCATATCATTAGGTCCACATCCCCAATTTCAGTCCGCATACGTCATTACTTCCTCTCTAAGCTCCTTAAGTTGTTCTATGGAAAGCCCATATTTTCCACACTGGACTGAATTGTTTTGTATTAACTGTAATATGGTCTTATCCACTGCTTTACACATAATATAACTCATCTGAAAATGAGTACATTGTTAAGTGTGGAATACCAAGACTGCCATAGAAACATGGAATAAGTGCTAGGGGATGCCGAAATTGTACATTGTTAAGGTGGGAACACCAAAACATCCATAAAAACATGGAATACGTGCTAGGGGATGCCCAAATCCTCCTACTATTCTTGCTCAACATAACATTGTTGTTTTCTTTCTTTCTTTCTGGAGAAGCTGAAATGATGGATGAACCAATTATTGGGAAATATTCCATAGAGAGTATAAAATGTGTGGCAATATTATAACTTGAGATGTGCTTGCTTTCCCTATAATTGAATGAAAGTTATCAGCTGAGGCACAATATTTTTTACCTTAAGCCATCAATATTTTACAATTAGTTTTAGTGGTATCAGAAAACAAAGTTTTTATTGTCAGTCCCAAGTATATCACTTCTGACATTAGTAGGATAGAGGACTTCTCTAGCTCCCCTAACTCTGCACCTCCTCATAGTATGGCTAATTTCTGAAGGTTATAATATAACCCTGAGACCATACTAAGACCTTACCGAATACTGCCTGCAGATCAGTACTCAGTAAACAAAATTATCTTCAGACATCAGAAAAACACTGACCGAATCATCCAGCTTTGTTGAGTTCTCCAATATTACACTCCGCTGATATACCAATTCGTCTATCACTAGTAAAATGAGGGCTGGTGTGAGGGAACATCCCTGCCTGGTGATTCATCTAATAGGGCCCAGGTTAGATAAATCTCCACTAACTATAACTCTAAAGGCAGGGGAGGAGTGCAGTCCTTTAATCCAACTTAATAAGTGAGACCCTCATTCTCTTTGTTTCAGTACCTGAAATAAGAAATCTCACTCAATAATAATCTCAATAATAGTGAAGAAAAACAATGAATTCACAACAGTTATCAACTATCTCCTGCCTCTGATGAACCTACTGTGGCCTTACAAATTCATCTTGGTAAGAGGACTTCCAATCTATTTGCCAGGATATTTGCAATTATCTTTTGGTGCACATTAATGAGGGATATGGTTCTACATTTGCCCTAGTGGGGATCCCTTGTTTCACCTTAAATAACTGTAATAATAGCCTGATTACAGTCAGGTCCGTCTGTTAATTAGTACCAACTCTCATTAAACATCATAGTTAAGATCGACACTAATTCTTCTCCACCCCATTTATACAAATTGTCCAAGAAATAATCTATTTCAAGGGTTTTGTGAGAGTTAAACTTGGAAATAACATTTTTCATTTCTCCCAAGAAAACTGGGCTATTCAACAACAATCGGTCCTCTGAAGTTAGTCGCCATCTCTGCACTGTCCAGCATAGCCATGTTACAACTTGACCACTAGAGTGCAAATTATATAAATCAGTGTAGAATTGTGTAAACCTTCTCAAATGGAATCATTCTGCATAATTATATATGTCTTCTGTGTCAGCCGTTAATTGCTGATACAATGAGTTTAATAATACACTGATTGAAAAGTCATGAAATATACCTGGGGTCCCCTTCCCTATGAACCCACCAAAGATGCCCTCTTCTTAATAGGTCTGCTTCTGCCCTGTAAGTTTCCAGTAGCTGGAGTTCTAATTAGAGTGGTATTATACATTCCACATGGTCCTTGATATCCTCTCTCTTCTACTAATTTTCTTTGTGTCTAGGAAAAAAATGACACTTTTTGAGCCAGTGAATTGGTTTTATATCTTCTTCTGATCCACCCTAGATCATTAATATTTTAGATTTACAACCCTTACACCAAGAGGAATTAAGTATCATCTCTCAATTAAAATTGTGGGGTATTGCATCTGATATCAAAATGCCTAATCATTACTTATTAGTAAAAGCCCATCGAGAGTGGGCCTACTGCCATCCTCTTACTGTAGGAAAGCCCATCGAGAGTGGGCCCACTACCATCCTCTTACTTTAGGAAAGCCCATTGAGAGGGGTGCACTACCATCCTCTTACTTTAGGAAAGCCCATCGAGAGGGGTGCGCTGCCATCCTCTTATTTTAGGTAAGCCCATCAAGTTGGGGCCCACTGCCATCCTCTTACTTTAGGAAAGCCCATCGAGAGGGGGCCCACTGCCATCCTCTTACTTTAGGAAAGCCCATCGAGAGGGGGCCCATTGCCATTGCCATCCTCTTATTTTAGGTAAGCCCATCAGGTTGGGGCCCACTGCCATCCTCTTACTTTAGGAAAGCCCATCGAGAGGAGGCCCACTGCCATCCTCTTACTTTAGGAAAGCCCATCGAGAGGGGGCCCACTGCCATCGTCTTACTGTAGGAAAGCCCACCGAGAGGGGGCCCGCTGACATCCTCTTACTTTAGGAAAGCCCATTGAGAGCAGGCCCACTGCCATCCTCTTACTGTAGGTGAAGCTCTGTCCAGGCACACTACAAGAATAGCTGGTGCATGATCAGTCCTAAGCTCAGTTTCACACTCTCTCTCTCTCTTCCTTTACTTCACCACTTTGTATCATCTACTTGTATATTCTTGTAATATTCATTTATTGCTCACCTGTATATCTTGTAATACTGTGTTTTTCTTGTTTAATACAATGCCTAGTTTATAACAATGTACCTTCTTGCTTGCAACTCCTGTAATTGTATGTTTTTATGTATACATTTTTTAATGGAGCTTTTCTCCCCAGGACTCCACTGAAAATGGGTTCATTCTGACCCAGTCAAACCATCCTGCTAAATAAATGTCAAATAAATAAATAATATAAAATCTGAGAGTTCAGTCTCCAATGTATCAGTCGCTTGTACTGTTTGTCACCAGTGAATGGAAGTATTAGCAAATCTCTTTTACTAAGTTGTGTAATGTCCCTGGAAAAGATAGGAAGTGTATCCCCTGGGTGAAACTCTGTCCAAATATCCACCCACCCCGTCTCCATGTCCAGTTTTTAAGCAATGATTGACATTTCAAGTGACATCTGCTGATGGAGACATTCTAAGGTCTCCTCAAGTTCCAAATTAAAGTCTCCTGATAGTGCACCAAAACTGTTGGGATCAACAAAACTGTTTTACACTTGCAGAAATTTGATGAAAAAGTCTGTCCCCAGAATTCAATAACACTTACACTAAGTGTTCACCATTTTGAGTGAACAGGACAACACAGGCATACTTGACGCATTTTTCTCCTAATTTTAGTTTTCCTACTGATTTTCTTGCAGCTTTAAATATTTACAGGGATTGATAATGGTTGCCACAAAGTATAGACTACATGTACACTTAGTGTAATCTTTCTGAGTAACTAGAAAACACAAAAGAAGTGGTAGGGATGTTCTTGAATGCATATTGGCCAAATAGCTGTCTGATGATCGTCCTTAAAATGGCCAGATGCATCCATTCTCCAGTGTGAGCAATAGATTCACAGTCCAGAAGCATTCCCAGGGTAGGGATCTAAATGGTCTTTTTAGGTGTATACCAAGAAACATCTACATCCAGAAATAGGGTCTTGGACACTGAAAAGTACACCGGTGGAGTAAAGTGGGTATGGCCAGAACCCTAAATTTCCTATCAACCCTGGGGTTACTTATAAAAGATAACATCCCCAGCTGAAAAGTTCAGAAAAAACACACATGCATACAACTGATAATGGAGCAAAATTCATCCATTTAGCAAAAATTCTGACATAACAGAGTGATTAGTATAATATTCACCTCAGCTGTAAAACCAGACAAGTCATATATCACACTGGAATCAGCCAAGAACACTAGGGTGAAGGAGGTGAAAGATTATAATAACAAATACAAGGTATGCATATTATTTATTTACTATTTATTATTTATTGACACTTGGTTACTGGGAATGTCCGACTGGATGATAAATATCCATTTTCAGTAGAAGCCCAGGGAGAAAAGCTCCAGAGTTAAATGACATCAAATAAAACACCAGTACACTTGTAATTAAAAAAAAAGCATGTATACATACAGATTGATAGTGGAACACATAGGATAAAGTAAAGCACAGGGAGACACCAGTAATGTAAAATGAAAAGAAATAGTAGTATTTGTTAATATAGATCATACAGGTGAGAGTCTATCTCCTACCGAGGTAAAACAATGTCTCCACATCAGAAAACAAAATAAAGAGATAACAAGGGCATTAGAAGCCACTTAAGGCCTGGGTACAAAAAAATCCCTTCTATTATGCATTATTAGCAGGCTTAAACATTTATATTACAAACTTGCAGTGATTGTAAAAACAATTTCACATTGAATTGTCAAACCCTGCAAAAAGAAAGAATGTCAATCTGTGACAACTCCGTTTATTAGCAGTTAGAAAAGCCGGTATCAGCTTCACAGACTTATTACGGGGTCCTCTCCCTTACCTTTGTCCAACTTGTCATAGGTTCCTACGGAAGTAAGTACTAGGCTAGCTGCCTTTACAGGTCATTTGAAGCCTAACCAGTTTCACTTTTTGTGCTTGAAATAACCCATCCAATTTAGCTATGCTTTGGCCTTACCCATGGTAGACATTATATATTACTCCTAATGAGAATAAGGGGGGGTCACACCATAGATAATCTGAGGGGATCCATGCATGAGATAAAAGCATTTACGATCTGCATCTGTCCACTAATAGTACAGGGAGCAGTCCTGGGGTAAATTTTCTGTTTCCCATTCATAGATCTAAGTTGAGCGGTTGAAAATGGATAGGGATGACTCTAGTTTTATGTGGCTGGATAGTCTGCCCCACAGCACTAGTATCCTCTGCAAAATAAAACTGAACTGGTGATCGTTTCCAACCTTCCAGGTGTACAGAGATAAAAGGTTCAGTTGTGGCTCACCAATCAGCTCACTAAACCATTTCACAATTTGATTCAACAAGTTTCTATTTTTCATAGACATATTTCCATTCCATGCTACCAAAAAGAAGGATAACATTGATCCAATAAAAGCACAGTAAAATAGAATCATCATAGTTTTATCAATACAAAAATGGGACAATTTTCTCAGACAAAACAATCATTGGTGCCCATTCCTACACACAGCTTCATAGTTTTCCACAAAATTAAACATTGAATCTGTGATTTTACACATTCAGCCATCTGACCCTTAATAAATGTTACCTCGTGTGTATGATCATGTTTTCTGAAGTCAATTATCATATCTTTGGTTTTAGATATTTAGCCATGGCCCAGTGGAGCTCATACAATTAGTATTGCTGGATATACCAGCATGGTATTAAACCTCTGAGAGGGAAATTTCTATTTCACTAATAGCGCAGCCCAATGAAGCTCATACAGTGTTTGAGAATAATTAGCCAAAAGTATCATGTATGCTTCTTTGACAGATTCCCTTTATTTTTCCTGCCATACCAGATGAACCAGTCCCTCATGCCTGCTGAATGAAATGCTGTCAGCAGGTAGCACTTATCTGGTTTACTTCTATGGCAATTACCCACTCAATGCACACTTTTATTCATTCAGTACTCAAAAAAAAAAATGTAGGTCTTGATGTATATTACTGGGAATGCCAGCCACTCACATGTTCTCTCTGTGATCTGTTTTCAAGGTCATCTAATTTGCTAGGATGGACTGAAACCTCCGAAGTTAGATTCCAACAATTAATATCTGCAAGCTTTTCATTCATTTTACTAACAGATTTTTTGAGAGTATTAACTCCGTCTCGACCACTTCCATTTTAGATTGCAGCATGCTTGGTGGACTTCTTGGTCTAGTGCATTCATGGAGAGGTTTTTGAAATCATAAAAAGGGGCTGGTCTTTAGTTGTGACAGTTTTAAAATGCTTCAACAAAACAATGGGCATCTCAGACGATGTTGAGTGGTAACTCATTGCTACTGTAAACTGTGGGAGCCTTAGTTAAACAAAGTAAACAAGAAATACTACCCAGGTAGTCATGAGCTAGTAGACTACATGTCCATCTTGAATCAGACCAGCCACACCACCAAGCATTTTTTCATGGTTAACATAAGTTAGTAAGTTCCATTTGGGTCATTAAGGTCAGTTTTTGGGGAGTTAGGTTAGTTTCTTCTTTAGTAATCAGTTTTAAAGATTTTAAAGACTTGGAGTTGAGTCTGTAGTGTTTTTGTATGATTGTTAAAGTAAAGGCCATCTCTGTACATGTATAAAGTTGCTACTGTGGAATGTTATTAATTCTGGAGTGCATTAATTGGTTGGGGACACCGTGTGCCCTCAGTCTTAAGGTAACATAGGTAGGTACTAGGCTATTGGCCCTAGAGCCTATATAAGCCTAGCCAAAAAAGTACCCTGTCTTTCGCCACCCAAGAAAATTATTTTCCTGTGCCACTGTCCTATTTCCCATCCAATCATCAAGATTTGTTCTTGAAGAGTGCTAATCAGGAGCTTTGTTTTAATATAGATAGGTAGTTTGTTCCAGAGTATAGGAAGTCTCTGGGACAGGAATCTATCCCTCCAGCATGTTAATTTTTTTTGTGGTGAGAAGGTTTAGGTCCCTAGAGCAGGTTTTCTTTAAGTGGAGTCCAACAGCTCTGGGTTTGACATAGCTTTTTTATGTTAGGCAGAGATCGCCTGTGAGTAGGCGATATTCAATGGAGTAAAGCTGGAGTTTTTTGAGACAGTCTGCATAGGGCATCTGTTTGAGGCCGGTAATCCTCTTTGTGAGGTATTTCTGCAGCCTTTCCAGTTGTTGAGGATGTCTTGTGAGGTACATATCGAAAGGGGTGTTGTACTCTATAATGTATCTAATGAGTGATGAGTAGAGGGGAACAATGACCTCTTTTTTCCTGGATGAGAAATCTTTTGTGATGAGGTGTGCCACGTAGAAGAATTTCCTGACTACTGTGGTGATGTGATTATCAAAGGAGAGACTACTGTCCACCAGTGTCCCAAGGTCTCTTATCACACTTTCAGTGTTAAGTAGACTTCCACCTATGTGGTAGCTCATGGGTGCAGAACATTTAGCAAAGGGGATGACAATGCACTTTTTGGCATTGAGCTTGAGGCCATGGCTTTGACACCAGGCATTTGTCTCAGTGAGGCCCTTTTGTAGGATGGCCACATCATTAGGAGTTTCAATTATGGCTCGTAGTTTGCAGTCATCTGCGGACTTTGTTAGCCAAAGCCTTTCTGTGTTAGCCTGTACTTCAGAAAAGTAGATACCAAACAGGAGAGGACCCAGGACTGAACCCTGTGGTACTCCACTTGTCACTGGTCTGAAATCAGATTTGGAGTCTGCTACTTTCACAGTGTGGGTTCTGTCAGTGAGCCAGTTGGCAACCCATCTTGTGACATGGTCTGTGGTGGCTCCCCCTTTGTGGAGTGGGATAACTGTTGCTGTGCGCCATTCAGTGGGCACAAAGCCTGAGGTGAGGCTATGATTGAACATGGTGCTTAGGTGGGGGTGCCAGTTCATTCTGTAGTTCATGTAGAACACAGCCTGGGATGTTGTCAGGTCTGATGGATGCTGTGTTCTTGGCTTTGGAGAGTGTGTTTGTTACCTGTGCAGCCGTGATTACAGGGACTTTGCATTCTTCTGGTATAGAGATAGGCCCTTTAGGGGGTGAGAGAGGGGTAAAGTTAGCACTGAACCTATCTGCCAAGATGTTGGCAATATCAGTTGGTTATGTATATTTAGTGCCATTGTGCTGTAACTCAGAGCAGATCTGAGTATTGCCGCTGTGATTCTTGACATAGCTATAGAATGCACACAAAGTCATACAGTAAATAGGCTGGTTGCAACAAAGTACATCTAAACCATTTGTGTCCTTTTATGGTGGTATCCGAGCACTGCTGACCTAGTTAAAGTTTAATGACAATGCTGACCTCCTGAGATCATCAGAGTATCTCTGAGGGGTAAATGCCTGGTTATCATTTGTATGATATTCTGCTTTACATTCATCTCTAAATGGAATCTCAATTAATAAATTAATGCAGACTTTTATCTAAATTCTTCCCTTTTCGGTAAAGCTTCCAGTAACTGCCCATGTAAAGTTGGTCCTATGCGGCAGAACACAGACTCTGGCCTGATAGAAGTCCATACTGCTGGAGGAAAGTGGAAGGTCTGCAGATCATTCAAGGATGTGGAAAGCATCACATGCTATTATTTGCATGTTGAATTAACGTGATTCCCAGTCAATACATAAAGGAGCTGAGAGGAATTTCATATGTAAGGACACTGCGGTGGTGGTGCTGCGGTAGCGTTGTCACCTCACAGTAAGACGTTGTCCTGTTCGATTCTCAGCTAGAGCGTCTTCTGTGTGGAGACATGCGTGAATGGGCGTACCTTCATTGAAGGTTGTGCATCAGGGCTGGCAACTCGGCACGTAAAAATCTACTGCCAATTATTAGCGGACCGGAGTTCCGCTGTGGTGACCCCTAACCTAAAAGCCGAAAGACACAACAACAACAACTGTCATTTTAAATTTGCCAAGTGTTTTGGGTTTTCATTACCTTGATGGTAATGTACCCTATTTCTTAGTCAGGGTAAAATTAGAGTTCATGAAATTAGTATTTTTTCAGTCTTTGATGTTAGCCAAGAGTGCTCTTTGCAGCACGCACGGTGTGCCAGAACTGCCTCCCTATGTAATTGATACGTGGTTGCATATATTGGTAGCATGTCTAACTATGACTCTAAATTCTTTTTTTATTAGACCCGTAGCTCTTACTACTGTTGGAACTGTCTTGGTATCTTTCATCCACACAAGTGTTTTGGGTTTTCATTACCTTGATGGAAAGTGGAAGCGCTGCATATCATACAAGGATGTGGACAAGCACCACATGCTATTATTTACATGTTGAATTAACGTGATTCCCAGTCAATACATAAAGAAGCCCCCCCCTCCCTATTGTTATCCTGTTTTTATACTTGGCGGCTTTGCAGTTGCCCGCCCCTACTGTAAATTTGATCTGGGACACTCCTCCCTGTCTAGTGTCATTACCTCATTCTACCTGTTCCAGGGAGAACATTTGAGAAGGCCAACCCAGTTAGCTTCTGTGCCTCCTTTCCCCTTTACACTTTACAAAAAAAAAATTCTAAGCTTGTTTCCTGCCTTTCCTATAAGTTGTCTAGTCCAGATACAGATTTGCTGTATCCAGGACTGTTTGTAAGCTTCTAAACCCCCAAGCCTTTCTGTGTTGGAGGGAAGCCTTCTAGCTTAATTTTGTTTCTTAGAACTACACAGTTTTCTAGTTTCAGCACTCAAATCTGTTTCTTTGAGCTCAGCACTTGTTCAGGACTCATTGTAAGCACTAAATAAGCTACAAATTGCTACAGCACTCAACTTTCCTCACTTGTCTAGAGGAAAACAGTTTCTAGTACTTAACAAATAAGCACCTATCCAGGCATGTCTAAGGGTCAGCCCCCGGTGTTTTCTCCTGTCTACCTGATGAATCTGGGCATCTTGGGGCAATGCAGTAATTTCCTCATGTACACAGACAACTCTCTCCTCCTACCATCCAACATTACAACCTGTGACCGATGCACTTATATAGCCAAACTGGAAGCAAAGCTCTATTCACCCAAGACTGGACTAGACAGTCAAGAGGAGAAGGTAAACACTTGCACCACACCACACACACATCACATAGTCCCTCAAAACCTACACCACCAAAACACACACATGGAAACACAAAACACACACCTACATTCATGGAGGCTCTCAAAAAAAATCTACCCAAGCAACAGGGACCTCCAAAGCAGAAACGCAAGCAACCTCCACCCCCCAACACAACCCAAATAACACATAGCCCACAAACTCAGTGTGCCACTCAACCACAGCCCATAAGGCATAACAATGTACCCAACACTCTAGTCATAGGTGACTCTATAGTCAGGCACACTGATGTTCCACTCACCAGGCTAAACAAGGAGAAAGTTACTGTCAGCTGCCTGTCAGGTGCCAGGATCTGCCACATAACACACACACTCAGGTCACGCCACAACAAGTACAAATATGACTCTGTCATTGTCCATGTTGGTGTGAATGACCTGAGACGTACCTCCCTGGACTACATGAAAAGAGACATGGAGGAGATGTCCGATCTTGTAGCCCAGGCAGGTATGACCCTAGCCCTGAGTATAGCATCCTGCCATCACCCAGAATGATACTACAGTACAAGGACATATGATTGACTTCAACAATTGGCTAAGCTTCTGGTGTCATTCTAAGGGGATCCAGTATCAGTCTGCCTGGAATGACATGATCGACAAACCACGATGCTTTGCCAGAGATGGCCTGCACATGTCGCCCTTGGGATTCCGGATACTGGCTAAGGCTCTTGCCACCCCTACAGTGCCTTTTTTAGGCAAGATTCAAATGACAAATTCACCACAGTAACAGGTACAAGCAAGCAAGCAAAATCTGAGGGTAATGCTACTTAATGCTAGATTTCTAAACCTCAAAATGCACTCACTCGAGGCACTCCTTAAAATGGAGAACATCGACATCTGTGCAGTGACAGAGACCTGGTTCAAGGCTCCAGAGAGCACCCCTGCTTTACCAGGCTATAATTCATACCACGCCTTTCGGCCACCTAACCTGGACCGAAGCACTAAAGATGGAGGCATGTCCATATTCATTAAGTATATCCACACCTCCAGGCTAGTTGCTCAGCATAATGCATCCAAGATTATCCAAGTGCAACTAACTCTGGGCAAGACCGCAATCCAAGTTCTAGCTTGCTACAGATCCCCCACCATGCCCCAGAATTCCCACTCCTCATTTCTTTATACACTGGAAAATATTAGGGTACAACCTAACACCCTAATAATGGGTGATTTCAACTACCCCACCATTAACTGGGAAAACTACTCATGTACCAACTCTTGTGTTCAACGTTTTCTGGAATTCTTAAATTCCAATGTCTTGGATCAACTTATCCACACCCCCACCAAGGGCAGCAATATCCTAGACCTGGTCATTACGAACATGGGCAACTGGTGTTCTACACCAGAGGTCAATTCCTCGTTGGTCAGATCCGACCACAAGAAAATCACCCTAGACATCCACATCTGACCCCCACCCCCCATGAGGGAAACCACCGTAAAACATTTCTCCAAAGCCAACTTCACGCTTCTTAAGACAGAAGTGTCAAACTTCATGACACCCAAGCAGACAGACAATAGAGGTATGACTGCTGAATCCTACACAAATGCACTTTATAAGCACTTACACAAGTGCATGGATCGTGCTATCCCTAACAGAACCAAGATGCTATCCTCCAAAAAAGGAAGCCAATCTGGTGGTCCCCTGCCATAAACAAACTCTAAAACAGAAGGAAGAAGCTGTTGCAAAAAAATAGTAAAATCCCATGATTACAGGAACTCCCTGGTCAGCCTCAGTAAGAAGCTGAGATCCCTCATAAAATCCTCTAAAGCTAGTTACAAAAACAAAATTTCCACTGATTCTAAAGACAACCACAAAGCATTCTATAGCTATGTCAAGAATCTCAATGGCAACACTCAGATCGACTCTGAGTTACAGCACAATGGCACTAAATATACAGAACCAACCGATATTGCCAATATCCAGGCAGATAGGTTCATTGCTTACTTTACCCCTCTCTCATCCCCTAAAGGGCCCATCTTTATACCGGAAGAATGCAAAGTTCTTGTAATCATGGCTGCACAGGTAAAAAAACACACTCAGAGCCAAGAACACAGCATCCATGGGACCTGACAACATCCCAGGCTGTGTTCTACATGAAGTACAGAACAAACTGGAACTCCACCTAAGCACCATGTTCAATCATAGCCTCACTTCAGGCTTTGTACCCACTGAATGGCGCACAGCAACAGTTATTCCACTCCACAAAGGGGGAGCCACCATGGACCCTGGGAACTACCGCCCCATTAGCCTGATGAGCCTGGTCTGCAAGGCTATGGAACATATCATCATGGAACTTATAAACAATGACACTCGTAATCTCCAAACTCTGGACCCTACCCAGTTTGGGTTTGTAAAAGGCAGATCATGTCTCCTAAACCTGATAGACTTCTTTGAAGCGGTCACCAAAGCCGTAGATGAGGGTAAGGTAGTTCACACAGCCTATCTAGATCTTGCCAAGGCTTTTGACACCATCCCCCACTCTGGAATTATAGACAAACTCACTAAACTAGGTATAAATCCCTATGTCACAAGATGGGTTGCCAACTAGCTCACTGAGAAAACCCACACTGTGAAAGTAGCAGACTCTAAATCCAATTTCAGACCAGTGACAAGTGGAGTACCACAGAGTTCAGTCCTAGGTCCTCTTCTGTTTGGTATGTCCTTCTCTGAAGTACAGGCTAACACAGAAGGTCCTTGGCTAACAAAGTTTGCAGATGACTGCAAACTAGGAGCCATAATCAAAACTCCTAACGATGTGGACATCCTACAAAAGGGCCTCACTGAGACAGATGCCTGGTGTCAAAGCCATGGCCTCAAGCTCAATGCCAAGAAGTGCATTGTCATTCCTTTTGGTAAAAACTCTGTACCCATGAACTACCACATAGATGGTAGTCTGCTTAACACCAAAAGTGTGATAAGACACCTTGGGATACTGGTGGACAGTAGTCTCTCCTTTGATAATCACATTGCCACAGTAGTCAGGAAATCCTTCTACATAACACACCTCATCACAAAAGGTTTCTCATCCAGGAAAAAAGAGGTCATTGTTCCCCTCTACTCATCACTCATTAGACCCATTATAGAGTACAATACCCCTTTTGGTATGTACCTCACAAGACATCCACAACAACTGGAAAGGCCACAGAAATACCTCACAAAGAGGATTACCAGCATCAAACATATGCCGCAGACTGTCTCAAAAAATTCCAGCTTTACTCCATTGTATATTGCCTACTCAGAGGTTATCTCTGCCTAATATACAAAGCTATGTCAAACCCAGAGCTGTTGGACATGCTCCACTTAAAGAAATCCCAATCACTTTGAACTACATGCTCTAGGGACCTAAACCTTGTCACCACAATAAGCAGAACATGCTAGAGGGATAGATTCCTGTCCCAGAGACTTCCGATAGTCTGGAACAAAGTACCTATCTATATCAAACAAAGCTCCTCATTAGCACTCTTCAAGAAAAATCTTGATGACTGGATAGGAGATAGGAAATTCACCCTGGGGATCACTTCTGTGGCTCTGCTCAACAGTGGCAAAGGAAAATCATTTTCTTGGGTGGCAAAAGCCAGGGCAACATTTGGCTAGGCTTATATAGGCCCTAGGGCCAATAGCCAAGTACCTACCTATGAACACTTCTCTTATTTCTGCCTGCAAATCCTGATATTTTATGACTTTGTGCCTCTCTCTACTTAATACACTGTAATCAATGATATTTTTGTCTTTTTAATGGATTAATGTATCTCTTTTTCTTGCATCTATTTTTCAAACTGCTAATGGGTGATTCATGTGGCATACAATTCATAATTCTCTATAATGCTTTGTGGTTTATTGTTCTAATACTTGCCAGCTACTTCTATACTGCAGTGTTTGCACAATCCCCAGTGCAATAGTCTTGCCAAATTGTTATGCCTTTCAGTGTACAGGCCCTCCGCCATGAGTATATCACATACATTTGTCTGTTCAGTGGATTGTGTAGACTACTATATCTGTTTTTTTGCACCTTTTTGAGTTGTTGGTATGTGATATAACTGTCCTCATTATCTATAATGCTTTGGGATTCATGCTTCAGTGCTTCTTAGCTACTTACATATTGTAGTTTTTTCACAATTCCCAATGCAGCAGTCTTACTTTTCAGTAGACAGAGTGCATCTCACCCTGCAAAGATGTGTGGGCTGTTTCCACTTCTGTTTTACAGAACCTGCATTTGTCTGTTTCTCTAACATTTGTAATGGACTTTGTAAAACAACGTGTGCATAGTCCACCACCCTTTGCTGCCATTATTAGACTTTGATCCTTTGGTTTCAGGTCGCCTCTCCTTAGCCATTCCTGCATCAGATCTTGATTAATATGACATTGTTGCAGAAGATCTCTGCACTAGCTGTACCATATAACTAGTACAATATCTGTGTACTTTCCAGGATTTTGTCTCCTCATCTCATCCTTTTCGTCATGTTTTCCTTTTGTTTTTGGTACATTCCGTCGCTGTTTGATTTTTATACTTCTTTGATTCCAAAATGCTACGGAAAGACATCATCTTAGAATTCTTCTCCTCATGCATTAAAACCTTCAGCGTGTTTGGATTGGCTGATGTCACCTGATATGAATGCAATCCCATGATTGTAGCTCTATACATGCTGTCAGCTCCATCAGAGGGAGGAATATATAATCTTGGTATATGCTGATTTTTTTTTTATATCTATATTGTTTGATAAGCAAGAAGCATTTTTTTGCTTTTGTATCCTACTGATTCATTACTTTTTAGGGCCAATCAGTTATCCCAAAGCTATACGCTAGAAGAGTAAGAGTAAATTCATTTATAGTGTGAACATTTTCCATAGAGCTTGAAACATTTTTCTATACCAGTGTTAGTCTTCTGATGTAGTACTTACTGAGCTTTATTCTTGTTCATCTTTTATTTCCGAGCCTCCATCAATTCCCAAATATCTATACACTCCCTGACGCTCAAGTTCTATTATGTCATATCCCCAGTGACATTATCACTATATTTCAGATTTCCTATATAAAGCAGAGTGCCTGCATCGCAGGAATTCTTAATTTTACTCGATTATGCCAGCAGCTACTGCAGCTGTCCTTTTTTAAGCATTGCTTTGCACATTTATCAAGACCAAACAGCATTCTTACATCATTTGAAAAGGTTTTAACCATTTCTAGTTGTATTTGTAAGTCCCCATCTAATGAACTAGCCAATTTTAAGTCATCACATGGAGGATATGAGAAGTCTTTAAGCAAGGTTGGTTTCTCAGAGTGAAATTGTGAGCATAGCTTAATTTGTTAAGTAAACAGTTTAATGGATTAAAGGCTGGACAAAACAACAGTGGTGACAAAAACAATCACCATGGAGTATCTCACACTTGAATTTTTATGTCTGGGTAATAATTTTTCCTTTCATGGCTTAACTACAAAGTGGTTTGCCACTGTTTCATGGTCACTGCAGTGTAATTGATCAGTGTCGGGTGTATCTTATACATCTGTAAGCAGTCTTTTATCTGTGAATGTGGGATGCTGTGAAATGCTTTTTTTTTTGTAATCTATCAATGCATTACTTAGATTTTTTTTTTCCTTTTCACAACTCTCTGTTATGGCTTTATTTAGCAACAAATTATATTTTTCTATATCACTTTCTTTTATAACTTTATTGCTCTATTGCCATAAATGAATTTTTTTTAGTGATTACAAACTCTGTCTGCATCAATTCCAGTTTATTGATTGGATATTGTCAGAAGGCAAGTTAATTGTCTATAGTTCTAAGGATGGCTCGCAGGTTTACTCTTAAGGAAAAGTTATCATTTTTCCTGTTGTTAACCAGACTGGTATCTGTTCAGGATGATCGTACAAGTGATTCTTACTCATGACTAAAACTTTGTGTATAGATGTTAATACCTTTGTCCAGAAGTTATGTACTGCTTTTGTGCCTGTGTTCTTCCAGTTTGGGTCATGTTTTCTATTCATTTTGAAACATTTTGGGTCATGTTTTCTATTCATTCTGACAGTTTGGGTCATGTTTTCTATTAATTTTGACACAGATTAGGTCATGTTTTCTATTAATTTTGACACAGTTTGGGTCATGTTTTCTATTCATTCTGACACAGTTTGGGTCATGTTTTCTATTCATTTTGACACCGACTGGGTCTTGTTTTCTATTCATTTTGACACAGTTTGGGTCATGTTTTCTTTTCATTCTGACACAGTTTGGGTCATGTTTTCTATTCATTTTGACACAGTTTGGGTCATGTTTTCTATTCATTTTGACACAGATTGGGTCATGTTTTCTATTCACTTTGACACAGATTGGGTCATTTTTTCTATTCATTTTGACACAGTTTGGGTCATGTTTTCTATTCATTCTGACACAGATTAGGTCATGTTTTCTATTCATTCTGACAGTTTGGGTCATGTTTTCTATTCATTCTGACACAGTTTGGGTCATGTTTTCTATTCATTTTCACACAGTTTGGGTCATGTTTTCCATTCATTCTGACACAGTTTGGGTCATGTTTTCTATTCATTTTGACACAGATTAGGTCATGTTTTCTATTCATTCTGACACAGATTAGGTCATGTTTTCTATTCATTCTGACACAGTTTGGGTCATGTTTTCTATTCATTTTCACACAGTTTGGGTCATGTTTTCTATTCATTTTGACACAGTTTGGGTCATGTTTTTTATTCATTCTGACACAGTTTGCATCATGTTTTCTATTCATTCTGACACAGTTTGGGTCATGTTTTCTATTCTTTTTCACACAGTTTGGGTCATGTTTTCTATTCATTCTGACACAGTTTGGATCATGTTTACTATTCATTCTGACACAGTTTGGGTCATGTTTTCTATTCATTTTCACACAGTTTGGGTTATGTTTTCTATTCATTCTGACACAGTTTGGGTCATGTTTTCTATTCATTCGGACACAGATTGGACCGTGTTTTCCATTCATTCTGACACAGTTTGGGTCATGTTTTCTATTCATTCTGACACAGTTTGGGTCATGTTTTCTATTCATTTTGACACAGATTGGGTCATGTTTTCTATTCATTCTGACACAGTTTGGGTCATGTTTTCTATTCATTCTGACACAGTTTGGGTCATGTTTTCTATTCATTTTGACACAGTTTGGGTCATGTTTTCTATTCATTCTGACACAGATTGCGTCATGTTTTCTATTCATTCTGACACAGTTTGGATCATGTTTTCCATTCATTCTGACACAGTTTGGGTCATGTTTTCTATTCATTCTGACAGTTTGGGTCATGTTTTCTATTCATTTTCACACAGTTTGGATCATGTTTTCTATTCATTTGGACACAGTTTGGGTCATGTTTTCTATTAATTTTCACACAGTTTGGGTCATGTTTTCTATTCATTCTGACACAGTTTGGGTCATGTTTTCTATTAATTTTGACACAGATTAGGTTATGTTCATGTTTTCTATTAATTTTGACACAGATTAGGTTATGTTTTCTATTCATTCTGACACAGTTTTGGTCATGTTTTCTATTCATTCTGACACAGATTGGGTCATGTTTTCCATTCATTCTGACACAGTTTGGGTCATGTTTTCTATTCATTTTCACACAGTTTGGGTCATGTTTTCTATTCATTCTGACACAGTTTGGGTCATGTTTTCTATTCATTCTGACACAGTTTGGATGATGTTTTCTATTCATTCTGAGGCAGTTTGGGTCATGTTTTCTATTCATTCTGACATAGTTTGGGTCATGTTTTCTATTCATTTTGACACCGTTTGGGTCATGTTTTCTATTCATTTTGACACAGTTTGGGTCATGTTTTCTATTCATTGTGACGCAGTTTGCATCATGTTTTCTATTCATTCTGACACAGTTTGGATCATGTTTTGTATTCATTCTGACACAGTTTGGGTCATGTTTTCTATTCATTTTCACACAGATTGGGTCATGTTTTCTATTCATTCTGACACAGTTTGGGTCATGTTTTCTATTAATTCTGACACAGTTTGGGTCATGTTTTCTATTCATTCTGACATAGTTTGGGTCATGTTTTCTATTCATTTTGACACAGTTTGGGTCATGTTTTCTATTCATTCTGACACTTGGTCATGTTTTCTATTCATTTTCACACAGTTTGGGTCATGTTTTCTATTCATTTTCACACAGTTTTGGTCATGTTTTCTATTAATTTTGAAACAAATTAGATCATGTTTTCTATTCATTTTCACACAGTGTGGGTCATGTTTTCTATTTATTTTCACACAGTTTGGGTCATGTTTTCTATTCAAATTCATACAGTTTGGGTCATGTTTTCTATTCATTTTCACACAATTTGGGTCATGTTTTCTATTCATTTTCACACTGTTTGGGTCATGTTTTCTATTCATTTTGACACAGATTGGGTCATGTTTTCAGTTCATTTTCACACAGTTTGGGTCATGTTTTCTATTCATCCTGACACAGTTTGGGTCATGTTTTCTATTCATTTTCACACAGTTTGGGGCATGTTTTCTATTCATTCTGACATAATTTGGGTCATGTTTTCTATTCATTCTGACACAGTTTGGGTCATGTTTTCTATTCATTTTCACACAGTTTGGGGCATGTTTTCTATTCATTTTGACACAGTTTGGGTCATGTTTTCTATTCATTCTGACACAGTTTGGGTCATGTTTTCTATTCATTTTCACACAGTTTGGGTCATGTTTTCTATTCATTTTGACACAGTTTGGGTCATGCTTTCTATTCATTCTGACACAGTTTGCGTCATGTTTTCTATTCATTCTGACACAGTTTGGGTCATGTTTTCTATTCTTTTTCACACAGTTTGGGTCATGTTTTCTATTCATTCTTACACAGTTTGGATCATGTTTTCTATTCATTCTGACACAGTTTGGGTCATGTTTTCTATTCATTTTCACACAGTTTGGGTTATGGTTTCTATTCATTCTGACACAGTTTGGGTCATGTTTTCTATTCATTTTGACACAGATTAGGTCATGTTTTCCATTCATTCTGACACAGTTTGGGTCATGTTTTCTATTCATTTTGACACAGATTGGGTCATGTTTTCTATTCACTTTGACACAGATTGGGTCATGATTTCTATTCATTCTGACACAGTTTGTGTCATGTTTTCGATTCATTCTGACACAGTTTGGGTCATGTTTTCGATTCATTCTGATACAGTTTGGGTCATGTTTTCTATTCATTCTGACACAGTTTGCGTCATGTTTTCTATTCATTCTAACACCGTTTGGGTCATGTTTTCTATTCATTTTCACACAGTTTGGGTCATGTTTTCTATTCATTCTGACACAGTTTGGGTCATGTTTTCTATTCATTTTGACACAGATTGGGTCATGTTTTCTATTCACTTTGACACAGATAGGGTCATGTTTTCCATTCACTTTGACACAGATTAGGTCATGTTTTCTATTCACTTTGACACAGATTGGGTCAGGTTTTCTATTCATTTTGACACAGTTTGGGTCATGTTTTCTATTCATTCTGACACAGTTTGGGTCATCTTTTCCATTCATTCTGACACAGTTTGGGTCATGTTTTCGATTCATTCTGACACAGTTTGTGTCATGTTTTCTATTCATTTTCACAGAGTTTGGGTCATGTTTTCTATTCATTCTGACAGAGTTTGGGTCATGTTTTCGATTCATTCTGACACAGTTTGGGTCATGTTTTCTATTCATTCTGACACAGTTTGGATCATGTTTTCTATTCTTTTTCACACAGTTTGGGTCATGTTTTCTATTCATTCTGACACAGTTTGGGTCATGTTTTTTATTCATTTTCAGTCAGTTTGGGTCTTGTTTTCTATTCATTCTGACACAGTTTGGGTCATGTTTTCTATTCATTCTGACACAGTTTGGGTCATGTTTTCTATTCTTTTTCACACAGTTTGGGTCATGTTTTCTATTCATTGTGACACAGTTTGGGTCATGTTTTCGATTCATTCTGACACAGTCTGGTTCATGTTTTCTATTCATTCTGACACAGTCTGGGTCATGTTTTCGATTCATTCTGACACAGTTTGGGTCATGTTTTCGATTCATTCTGACACAGTTTGGGTCATGTTTTCTATTCATTCTGACACAGTTTGGGTCATGTTTTCTATTCATTCTGACACAGTTTGGGTCATGTTTTCTATTCATTCTTACACAGTTTGGGTCATGTCTTCTATTCACTCTGACACAGTTTGGGTCATGTTTTCTATTCATTTTCACACAGTTTGGGTCATGTTTTCTATTCATTTTCACACAGTTTTGGTCATGTTTTCTATTCATTTTGACACAGATTAGGTCATGTTTTCTATTCATTTTCACACAGTGTGGGTCATGTTTCCTATTCATTCTGACGCAGTTTGGGTCATGTTTTCTATTCATTTTCACACAGTTTGGGTTATGTTTTCTATTCATTCTGACACAGTTTGGGTCATGTTTTCTATTCATTCTGACACAGATTGGGTCACGTTTTCCATTCATTCTGACACAGTTTGGGTCATGTTTTCTATTCATTTTCACACAGTTTGGGTCCTGTTTTCTATTCATTCTGACACAGTTTGGGTCATGTTTTCTATTCATTCTGACACAGTTTGGATGATGTTTTCTATTCATTCTGAGGCAGCTTGGGTCATGTTTTCTATTCATTCTGACATAGTTTGGGTCATGTTTTCTATTCATTTTGACACAGTTTGGGTCATGTTTTCTATTCATTTTGACAGTTTGGGTCATGTTTTCTATTCATTCTGACACAGTTTGGATCATGTTTTCTATTCATTCTGACACAGTTTGGGTCATGTTTTCTATTCATTCTGATACAGTTTGGGTCATGTTTTCTATTCATTCTGACACAGTTTGGATCATGTTTTCTATTCATTCTGACACAGTTTGGGTCATGTTTTCTATTCATTCTAACACAGTTTGGGTCATGTTTTCTATTCATTCTGACACAGTTTGGATCATGTTTTCTATTCATTCTGATACAGTTTGGGTCATGTTTTCTATTCATTCTGACACAGTTTTGTCATGTTTTCTATTCATTCTAACACAGTTTGGGTCATGTTTTCTATTCATTTCACACAGATTGGGTCATGTTTTCTATTCATTCTGACACAGTTTGGGTCATGTTTCCTATTCATTCTGACACAGATTAGGTCATGTTTTCTATTCATTCTGACACAGTTTGGGTCATGTTTTCTATTCATTTTCACACAGTTTGGGTCATGTTTTGATTCATTCTGACAGAGTTTGGGTCATGTTTTCTATTCATTCTGACATAGTTTGGGTCATGTTTTCGATTCATTCTGACACAGTTTGGGTCATGTTTTCTATTCATTCTGACACAGTTTGGGTCATGTTTTCAATTCATTCTGACACAGATTAGGTCATGTTTTCTATTCATTTTCACACAGTGTGGGTCATGTTTTCTATTCATTTTCACACAGTTTGGGACATGTTTTCTATTCAAATTCACACAGTTTGGGTCATGTTTTCTATTCATTTTCACACTGTTTGGGTCATGTTTTCTATTCATTCTGACACAGATTAGGTCATGTTTTCTATTCATTCTGACTCAGTTTGGATCATGTTTTCTATTCATTTTGACACAGTTTGGGTCATGTTTTCAATTCATTTTCACACAGTTTGGGGCATGTTTTCTATTCATTCTGACACAGTTTGGGTCATGTTTTCTATTCATTCTGATACAGTTTGGGTCATGTTTTCCATTCATTCTGACACAGTTTGGGTCATGTTTTCTATTCATTTTCACACAGTTTGGGTCATGTTTTCTATTCATTCTGACACAGTTTGGGTCATGTTTTCTATTCATTCTGACACAGTTTGGATGATGTTTTCTATTCATTCTGAGGCAGTTTGGGTCATGTTTTCTATTCATTCTGACATAGTTTGGGTCATGTTTTCTATTCATTTTGACACCGTTTGGGTCATGTTTTCTATTCATTTTGACACAGTTTGGGTCATGTTTTCTATTCATTGTGGCGCAGTTTGCATCATGTTTTCTATTCATTCTGACACAGTTTGGATCATGTTTTGTATTCATTCTGACACAGTTTTGGGTCATGTTTTCTATTCATTTTCACACAGATTGGGTCATGTTTTCTATTCATTCTGACACAGTTTGGGTCATGTTTTCTTTAATTCTGACACAGTTTGGGTCATGTTTTCTATTCCATCTGACATAGTTTGGGTCATGTTTTCTATTCATTTTGACACAGTTTGGGTCATGTTTTCTATTCATTCTGACACAGTTTTGGTCATGTTTTCTATTCATTTTCACACAGTTTGGGTCATGTTTTCTATTCATTTTCACACAGTTTTGGTCATGTTTTATATTCATTTTGAAACAAATTAGGTCATGTTTTCTATTCATTTTCACACAGTGTGGGTCATGTTTTCTATTTATTTTCACACAGTTTGGGTCATGTTTTCTATTCAAATTCATACAGTTTGGGTCATGTTTTCTATTCATTTTCACACAATTTGGGTCATGTTTTCTATTCATTTTCACACTGTTTGGGTCATGTTTTCTATTCATTTTGACACAGATTGGGTCATGTTTTCAGTTCATTTTCACACAGTTTGGGTCATGTTTTCTATTCATCCTGACACAGTTTGGGTCATATTTTCTATTCATTTTCACACAGTTTGGGGCATGTTTTCTATTCATTCTGACATAATTTGGGTCATGTTTTCTATTCATTCTGACACAGTTTGGGTCATGTTTCCTATTTATTTTCACAAAGTTTGGGTCATGTTTTCTATTCATTTTGACACAGTTTGGGTCATGTTTTCTATTCATTCTGACACAGTTTGGGTCATGTTTTCTATTCATTTTCACACAGTTTGGGTCATGTTTTCTATTCATTTTGACACAGTTTGGGTCATGCTTTCTATTCATTCTGACACAGTTTGCGTCATGTTTTCTATTCATTCTGACACAGTTTGGGTCATGTTTTCTATTCTTTTTCACACAGTTTGGGTCATGTTTTCTATTCATTCTTACACAGTTTGGATCATGTTTTCTATTCATTCTGACACAGTTTGGGTCATGTTTTCTATTCATTTTCACACAGTTTGGGTTATGGTTTCTATTCATTCTGACACAGTTTGGGTCATGTTTTCTATTCATTTTGACACAGATTAGGTCATGTTTTCCATTCATTCTGACACAGTTTGGGTCATGTTTTCTATTCATTTTGACACAGATTGGGTCATGTTTTCTATTCACTTTGACACAGATTGGGTCATGATTTCTATTCATTCTAACACAGTTTGTGTCATGTTTTCGATTCATTCTGACACAGTTTGGGTCATGTTTTCGATTCATTCTGATACAGTTTGGGTCATGTTTTCTATTCATTCTGACACAGTTTGCGTCATGTTTTCTATTCATTCTAACACCGTTTGGGTCATGTTTTCTATTCATTTTCACACAGTTTGGGTCATGTTTTCTATTCATTCTGACACAGTTTGGGTCATGTTTTCTATTCATTTTGACACAGATTGGGTCATGTTTTCTATTCACTTTGACACAGATAGGGTCATGTTTTCCATTCACTTTGACACAGATTAGGTCATGTTTTCTATTCACTTTGACACAGATTGGGTCAGGTTTTCTATTAATTTTGACACAGTTTGGGTCATGTTTTCTGTTGATTCTGACACAGTTTGGGTCATCTTTTCCATTCATTCTGACACAGTTTGGGTCATGTTTTCGATTCATTCTGACACAGTTTGTGTCATGTTTTCTATTCATTTTCACAGAGTTTGGGTCATGTTTTCTATTCATTCTGACAGAGTTTGGGTCATGTTTTCGATTCATTCTGACACAGTTTGGGTCAGGTTTTCTATTCATTCTGACACAGTTTGGATCATGTTTTCTATTCTTTTTCACACAGTTTGGGTCATGTTTTCTATTCATTCTGACACAGTTTGGGTCATGTTTTTTATTTATTTTCAGTCAGTTTGGGTCTTGTTTTCTATTCATTCTGACACAGTTTGGGTCATGTTTTCTATTCATTCTGACAAAGTTTGGGTCATGTTTTCTATTCTTTTTCACACAGTTTGGGTCATGTTTTCTATTCATTGTGACACAGTTTGGGTCATGTTTTCGATTCATTCTGACACAGTCTGGTTCATGTTTTCTATTCATTCTGACACAGTCTGGGTCATGTTTTCGATTCATTCTGACACAGTTTGGGTCATGTTTTCGATTCATTCTGACACAGTTTGGGTCATGTTTTCTATTCATTCTGACACAGTTTGGGTCATGTTTTCTATTCATTCTGACACAGTTTGGGTCATGTTTTCTATTCATTCTTACACAGTTTGGGTCATGTCTTCTATTCACTCTGACACAGTTTGGGTCATGTTTTCTATTCATTTTCACACAGTTTGGGTCATGTTTTCTATTCATTTTCACACAGTTTTGGTCATGTTTTCTATTCATTTTGACACAGATTAGGTCATGTTTTCTATTCATTTTCACACAGTGTGGGTCATGTTTCCTATTCATTCTGACACAGTTTGGGTCATGTTTTCTATTAATTTTCACACAGTTTGGGTTATGTTTTCTAATTATTCTGACACAGTTTGGGTCATGTTTTCTATTCATTCTGACACAGATTGGGTCACGTTTTCCATTCATTCTGACACAGTTTGGGTCATGTTTTCTATTCATTTTCACACAGTTTGGGTCCTGTTTTCTATTCATTCTGACACAGTTTGGGTCATGTTTTCTATTCATTCTGACACAGTTTGGATGATGTTTTCTATTCATTCTGAGGCAGCTTGGGTCATGTTTTCTATTCATTCTGATATAGTTTGGGTCATGTTTTCTATTCATTTTGACACAGTTTGGGTCATGTTTTCTATTCATTTTGACAGTTTGGGTCATGTTTTCTATTCATTCCGACACAGTTTGGATCATGTTTTCTATTCATTCTGACACAGTTTGGGTCATGTTTTCTATTCATTCTGATACAGTTTGGGTCATGTTTTCTATTCATTCTGACACAGTTTGGATCATGTTTTCTATTCATTCTGACACAGTTTGGGTCATGTTTTCTATTCATTCTAACACAGTTTGGGTCATGTTTTCTATTCATTCTGACACAGTTTGGATCATGTTTTCTATTCATTCTGATACAGTTTGGGTCATGTTTTCTATTCATTCTGACACAGTTTGCGTCATGTTTTCTATTCATTCTAACACAGTTTGGGTCATGTTTTCTATTCATTTTCACACAGATTGGGTCATGTTTTCTATTCATTCTGACACAGTTTGGGTCATGTTTCCTATTCATTCTGACACAGATTAGGTCATGTTTTCTATTCATTCTGACACAGTTTGGGTCATGTTTTCTATTCATTTTCACACAGTTTGGGTCATGTTTTCGATTCATTCTGACAGAGTTTGGGTCATGTTTTCTATTCATTCTGACATAGTTTGGGTCATGTTTTCGATTCATTCTGACACAGTTTGGGTCATGTTTTCTATTCATTCTGACACAGTTTGGGTCATGTTTTCAATTCATTCTGACACAGATTAGGTCATGTTTTCTATTCATTTTCACACAGTGTGGGTCATGTTTTCTATTCATTTTCACACAGTTTGGGACATGTTTTCTATTCAAATTCACACAGTTTGGGTCATGTTTTCTATTCATTTTCACACTGTTTGGGTCATGTTTTCTATTCATTCTGACACAGATTAGGTCATGTTTTCTATTCATTCTGACTCAGTTTGGATCATGTTTTCTATTCATTTTGACACAGTTTGGGTCATGTTTTCAATTCATTTTCACACAGTTTGGGGCATGTTTTCTATTCATTCTGACACAGTTTGGGTCATGTTTTCTATTCATTCTGACACAGTTTGGATGATGTTTTCTATTCATTCTGAGGCAGTTTGGGTCATGTTTTCTATTCATTCTGACATAGTTTGGGTCATGTTTTCTATTCATTTTGACACCGTTTGGGTCATGTTTTCTATTCATTTTGACACAGTTTGGGTCATGTTTTCTATTCATTGTGACGCAGTTTGCATCATGTTTTCTATTCATTCTGACACAGTTTGGATCATGTTTTGTATTCATTCTGACACAGTTTGGGTCATGTTTTCTATTCATTTTCACACAGATTGGGTCATGTTTTCTATTCATTCTGACACAGTTTGGGTCATGTTTTCTATTAATTCTGACACAGTTTGGGTCATGTTTTCTATTCCATCTGACATAGTTTGGGTCATGTTTTCTATTCATTTTGACACAGTTTGGGTCATGTTTTCTATTCATTCTGACACAGTTTTGGTCATGTTTTCTATTCATTTTCACACAGTTTGGGTCATGTTTTCTATTCATTTTCACACAGTTTTGGTCATGTTTTATATTCATTTTGAAACAAATTAGGTCATGTTTTCTATTCATTTTCACACAGTGTGGGTCATGTTTTCTATTTATTTTCACACAGTTTGGGTCATGTTTTCTATTCAAATTCATACAGTTTGGGTCATGTTTTCTATTCATTTTCACACAATTTGGGTCATGTTTTCTATTCATTTTCACACTGTTTGGGTCATGTTTTCTATTCATTTTGACACAGATTGGGTCATGTTTTCAGTTCATTTTCACACAGTTTGGGTCATGTTTTCTATTCATCCTGACACAGTTTGGGTCATGTTTTCTATTCATTTTCACACAGTTTGGGGCATGTTTTCTATTCATTCTGACATAATTTGGGTCATGTTTTCTATTCATTCTGACACAGTTTGGGTCATGTTTCCTATTTATTTTCACAAAGTTTGGGTCATGTTTTCTATTCATTTTGACACAGTTTGGGTCATGTTTTCTATTCATTCTGACACAGTTTGGGTCATGTTTTCTATTCATTTTCACACAGTTTGGGTCATGTTTTCTATTCATTTTGACACAGTTTGGGTCATGCTTTCTATTCATTCTGACACAGTTTGCGTCATGTTTTCTATTCATTCTGACACAGTTTGGGTCATGTTTTCTATTCTTTTTCACACAGTTTGGGTCATGTTTTCTATTCATTCTTACACAGTTTGGATCATGTTTTCTATTCATTCTGACACAGTTTGGGTCATGTTTTCTATTCATTTTCACACAGTTTGGGTTATGGTTTCTATTCATTCTGACACAGTTTGGGTCATGTTTTCTATTCATTTTGACACAGATTAGGTCATGTTTTCCATTCATTCTGACACAGTTTGGGTCATGTTTTCTATTCATTTTGACACAGATTGGGTCATGTTTTCTATTCACTTTGACACAGATTGGGTCATGATTTCTATTCATTCTGACACAGTTTGTGTCATGTTTTCGATTCATTCTGACACAGTTTGGGTCATGTTTTCGATTCATTCTGATACAGTTTGGTTCATGTTTTCTATTAATTCTGACACAGTTTGCGTCATGTTTTCTATTCATTCTAACACCGTTTGGGTCATGTTTTCTATTCATTTTCACACAGTTTGGGTCATGTTTTCTATTCATTCTGACACAGTTTGGGTCATGTTTTCTATTCATTTTGACACAGATTGGGTCATGTTTTCTATTCACTTTGACACAGATAGGGTCATGTTTTCCATTCACTTTGACACAGATTAGGTCATGTTTTCTATTCACTTTGACACAGATTGGGTCAGGTTTTCTATTAATTTTGACACAGTTTGGGTCATGTTTTCTATTCATTCTGACACAGTTTGGGTCATCTTTTCCATTCATTCTGACACAGTTTGGGTCATGTTTTCGATTCATTCTGACACAGTTTGTGTCATGTTTTCTATTCATTTTCACAGAGTTTGGGTCATGTTTTCTATTCATTTTGACAGAGTTTGGGTCATGTTTTCGATTCATTCTGACACAGTTTGGGTCATGTTTTCTATTCATTCTGACACAGTTTGGATCATGTTTTCTATTCTTTTTCACACAGTTTGGGTCATGTTTTCTATTCATTCTGACACAGTTTGGGTCATGTTTTTTATTCATTTTCAGTCAGTTTGGGTCTTGTTTTCTATTCATTCTGACACAGTTTGGGTCATGTTTTCTATTCATTCTGACACAGTTTGGGTCATGTTTTCTATTCTTTTCACACAGTTTGGGTCATGTTTTCTATTCATTGTGACACAGTTTGGGTCATGTTTTCGATTCATTCTGACACAGTTTGGGTCATGTTTTCTATTCATTCTGACACAGTTTGGGTCATGTTTTCTATTCTTTTTCACACAGTTTGGGTCATGTTTTCTATTCATTGTGACACAGTTTGGGTCATGTTTTCGATTCATTCTGACACAGTCTGGTTCATGTTTTCGATTCATTCTGACACAGTTTGGGTCATGTTTTCGATTCATTCTGACACAGTTTGGGTCATGTTTTCTATTCATTCTGACACAGTTTGGGTCATGTTTTCTATTCATTCTGACACAGTTTGGGTCATGTTTTCTATTCATTCTTACACAGTTTGGGTCATGTTTTCTATTCACTCTGACACAGTTTGGGTCATGTTTTCTATTCATTTTCACACAGTTTGGGTCATGTTTTCTATTCATTTTCACACAGTTTTGGTCATGTTTTCTATTCATTTTGACACAGATTAGGTCATGTTTTCTATTCATTTTCACACAGTGTGGGTCATGTTTCCTATTCATTCTGACACAGTTTGGGTCATGTTTTCTATTCATTTTCACACAGTTTGGGTTATGTTTTCTATTCATTCTGACACAGTTTGGGTCATGTTTTCTATTCATTCTGACACAGATTGGGTCACGTTTTCCATTCATTCTGACACAGTTTGGGTCATGTTTTCTATTCATTTTCACACAGTTTGGGTCCTGTTTTCTATTCATTCTGACACAGTTTGGGTCATGTTTTCTATTCATTCTGACACAGTTTGGATGATGTTTTCTATTCATTCTGAGGCAGCTTGGGTCATGTTTTCTATTCATTCTGACATAGTTTGGGTCATGTTTTCTATTCATTTTGACACAGTTTGGGTCATGTTTTCTATTCATTTTGACAGTTTGGGTCATGTTTTCTATTCATTCTGACACAGTTTGGATCATGTTTTCTATTCATTCTGACACAGTTTGGGTCATGTTTTCTATTCATTCTGATACAGTTTGGGTCATGTTTTCTATTCATTCTGACACAGTTTGGATCATGTTTTCTATTCATTCTGACACAGTTTGGGTCATGTTTTCTATTCATTCTAACACAGTTTGGGTCATGTTTTCTATTCATTCTGACACAGTTTGGATCATGTTTTCTATTCATTCTGATACAGTTTGGGTCATGTTTTCTATTCATTCTGACACAGTTTGCGTCATGTTTTCTATTCATTCTAACACAGTTTGGGTCATGTTTTCTATTCATTTTCACACAGATTGGGTCATGTTTTCTATTCATTCTGACACAGTTTGGGTCATGTTTCCTATTCATTCTGACACAGATTAGGTCATGTTTTCTATTCATTCTGACACAGTTTGGGTCATGTTTTCTATTCATTTTCACGCAGTTTGGGTCATGTTTTCGATTCATTCTGACAGAGTTTGGGTCATGTTTTCTATTCATTCTGACATAGTTTGGGTCATGTTTTCGATTCATTCTGACACAGTTTGGGTCATGTTTTCTATTCATTCTGACACAGTTTGGGTCATGTTTTCAATTCATTCTGACACAGTTTGGGTCATGTTTTCTGTTCATTTTCAGACAGTTTGGGTCTTGTTTTCTATTCATTCTGACACAGTTTGGGTCATGTTTTTGATTCATTCTGACACAGTTTGGGTCATGTTTTCGATTCATTTTGACACAGATTAGGTCATGTTTTCTATTCATTCTGACACAGTTTGGGTCATGTTTTCTATTCATTCTGACACAGTTTGGGTCATGTTTTCTATTCATTCTGACACAGTTTGGGTCATGTTTTCTATTCATTTTCACACAGTTTGGGTCATGTTTTCTCTTCATTTTCACACAGTTTTGTTCATGTTTTCTATTCATTTTGACACAGATTAGGTCATGTTTTCTATTCATTTTCACACACTGTGGGTCATGTTTTCTATTCATTTTCACACAGTTTGGGTCATGTTTTCTATTCAAATTCACACAGTTTGGGTCATGTTTTCTATTCATTTTCACACTGTTTGGGTCATGTTTTCTATTCATTCTGACACAGATTAGGTCATGTTTTCTATTCATTTTCACACAGTGTGGGTCATGTTTTCTATTCATTTTCACACAGTTTGGGACATGTTTTCTATTCAAATTCACACAGTTTGGGTCATGTTTTCTATTCATTTTCACACTGTTTGGGTCATGTTTTCTATTCATTCTGACACAGATTAGGTCATGTTTTCTATTCATTCTGACACAGTTTGGATCATGTTTTCTATTCATTTTGACACAGTTTGGGTCATGTTTTCAATTCATTTTCACACAGTTTGGGGCATGTTTTCTATTCATTCTGACACAGTTTGGGTCATGTTTTCTATTCATTCTGACATAATTTGGGTCATGTTTTCTATTCATTCTGACACAGTTTGGGTCATATTTTCTATTCATTCTGACACAGATTGGGTCATGTTTTCTATTCATTCTGACACAGTTTGAGTCATGTTTTCTATTCATTCTGACACAGATTAGGTCATGTTTTCTATTCATTCTGACACAGATTAGCTCATGTTTTCTATTCATTCTGACACAGTTTGGGTCATGTTTTCTATTCATTTTCACACAGTTTGGGTCATGTTTTCTATTCATTCTGACACAGTTTGCGTCATGTTTTCTATTCATTCTGACACAGTTTGGGTCATGTTTTCTATTCTTTTTCACACAGTTTGGGTCATGTTTTCTATTCATTCTTACACAGTTTGGATCATGTTTTCTATTCATTCTGACACAGTTTGGGTCATGTTTTCTATTCATTTTCACACAGTTTGGGTTATGTTTTCTATTCATTCTGACACAGTTTGGGTCATGTTTTCTATTCATTTTGACACAGATTAGGTCATGTTTTCCATTCATTCTGACACAGTTTGGGTCATGTTTTCTATTCATTTTGACACAGATTGGGTCATGTTTTCTATTCACTTTGACACAGATTGGGTCATGATTTCTATTCATTCTGACACAGTTTGTGTCACGTTTTCGATTCATTCTGACACAGTTTGGGTCATGTTTTTGATTCATTCTGATACAGTTTGGGTCATGTTTTCTATTCATTCTGACACAGTTTGCGTCATGTTTTCTATTCATTCTAACACAGTTTGGGTCATGTTTTCTATTCATTTTCACACAGTTTGGGTCATGTTTTCTATTCATTCTGACACAGTTTGGGTCATGTTTTCTATTCATTTTGACACAGATTGGGTCATGTTTTCTATTCACTTAGACACAGATAGGGTCATGTTTTCCATTCACTTTGACACAGATTAGGTCATGTTTTCTATTCACTTTGACACAGATTGGGTCATGTTTTCTATTCATTTTGACACAGTTTGGGTCATGTTTTCTATTAATTCTGACACAGTTTGGGTCATCTTTTCCATTCATTCTGACACAGTTTGGGTCATGTTTTCGATTCATTCTGACACAGTTTGTGTCATGTTTTCTATTCATTTTCACAGAGTTTGTGTCATGTTTTCTATTCATTCTGACAGAGTTTGGGTCATGTTTTCTATTAATTCTGACACAGTTTGTGTCATCTTTTCCATTCATTCTGACACAGTTTGGTCATGTTTTCTATTCATTCTGACACAGTTTGGATCATGTTTTCTATTCTTTTTCACACAGTTTGGGTCATGTTTTCTATTCATTCTGACACAGTTTGGGTCATGTTTTTTATTCATTTTCAGACAGTTTGGGTCTTGTTTTCTATTCATTCTGACACAGTTTGGGTCATGTTTTCTATTCATTCTGACACAGTTTTGGTCATGTTTTCTATTCTTTTTCACACAGTTTGAGTCATGTTTTCTATTCATTGTGACACAGTTTGGGTCATGTTTTCGATTCATTCTGACACAGTCTGGGTCATGTTTTCGATTCATTCTGACAGTTTGGGTCATGTTTTCGATTCATTCTGTCACAGTTTGGGTCATGTTTTCTATTCATTCTGATACAGTTTGGGTCATGTTTTCTATTCATTCTGACACAGTTTGGGTCATGTTTTCTATTCATTCTTACACAGTTTGGGTCATGTCTTCTATTCACTCTGACACAGTTTGGGTCATGTTTTCTATTCATTTTCACACAGTTTGGGTCATGTTTTCTATTCATTTTCACACAGTTTTGGTCATGTTTTCTATTCATTTTGACACAGATTAGGTCATGTTTTCTATTCATTTTCACACAGTGTGGGTCATGTTTCCTATTCATTCTGACACAGTTTGGGTCATGTTTTCTATTCATTTTCACACAGTTTGGGTTATGTTTTCTATTCATTCTGACACAGTTTGGGTCATGTTTTCTATTCATTCTGACACAGTTTGGATGATGTTTTCTATTCATTCTGAGGCAGCTTGGGTCATGTTTTCTATTCATTCTGACATAGTTTGGGTCATGTTTTCTATTCATTTTGACACAGTTTGGGTCATGTTTTCTATTCATTTTGACAGTTTGGGTCATGTTTTCTATTCATTCTGACACAGTTTGGATCATGTTTTCTATTCATTCTGACACAGTTTGGGTCATGTTTTCTATTCATTCTGACACAGATTAGGTCATGTTTTCTATTCATTTTCACACAGTGTGGGTCATGTTTTCTATTCATTTTCAAACAGTTTGGGTCATGTTTTCTATTCAAATTCACACAGTTTGGGTCATGTTTTCTATTCATTTTCACACTGTTTGGGTCATGTTTTCTATTCATTCTGACACAGATTAGGTCATGTTTTCTATTCATTCTGACACAGTTTGGATCATGTTTTCTATTCATTTTGACACAGTTTGGGTCTTGTTTTCTATTCATTTTCACACAGTTTGGGGCATGTTTTCTATTCATTCTGACATAATTTGGGTCATGTTTTCTATTCATTCTGACACAGTTTGGGTCATGTTTCCTATTTATTTTCATTGTTTTGTTTTTGTGGAACAGGGATGTTTTTTTCCCATGGGGAAAACAATCGCTGTTCCAAGTGTTCGGGATTATAAGCTTTCACTTACATGAGGTCAACAATTTTTTTAAGCATTCACTGATTTAGTATAGACCCTAGCTCTGTATGAGATCACTCATCCTGGCTGCTGTGGTATGAATGGGAGGTAGTGCAAGTAGAAAACCATCATGGCTGTCTGAATGATGGCTCCTTCCTTATAGGTTCATAGGTTCATAGCCTATATAAGCCTAGCCAGAAAGGTATCCTGGCTTTGCCACCCAAGAAAATTATTTTCCTGTGCCACTGTCAAGCGAGCCACAGAAGTGATCCCCGGGGTGAATCTCCTATTTCCCATCCAATCATCAAGATTTTTTTTTGAAGAGTGCTAATGAGGAGCTTTGTTTGATATAGATAGGTAGTTTGTTCCAGAGTATGGGAAGTTTTTGGGACAGGAATCTATCCTTCCAGAATGTTCTGTTTATTGTGGTGACAAGGTTTAGGTCTCTAGAATGTGTAGCTCAGAGGGATTGGGATTTCTTTAAGTGGAGCATGTCCAACAGCTCTGGGTTTGACATAGCTTTGTATGTTATGCAGAGATGGCCCCTGAGTAGGCAATATGCGACGGAGTAAAGCTGGATATTTTTGAGATGGTCTGCATAGGGCATCTGTTTGAGGCCGGTAATCTTTGTGAGGTATTTCTGTGGTCTTTCCAGTTGTTGTAGACGTCTTGTGAGGCACATAGAAAAAGGGGCGCTGTACTCTATAATGGGTCTAATGAGTGACGAGTAGAGGGGAACAATGACCTCTTTTTTCCTGGATGAGATACCTTTTGTGATGAGGTGTGCCACGTAGAAGGATTTTCTGACTACTGTGGTGATGTGATTATCAAAGGAGAAACTACTGTCCACCTGTGTCCCAAGGTCTCTTATCATACTTTCAGTTTTAAGTTTACTACTGCCAATGTGGTAGATCATGGGTCCAGAATTTTTACCAAAGGGGATGACAATGCACTTTTTGGCATTGAGCTTGAGGCCATGGCTTTGACACCAGGCATCTGTCTCAGTGAGGCCCTTTTGTAGGATGTCCGCATCATTAGGAGTTTTGATTATGGCTCCTACTTTGCAGTCATCTGCGAACTTCATTAGCCAAAGGCCGTCTGTGTTAGCCTGTACTGCAGAGAAGTAGATACCAAACAGGAGAGGACCCAGGACTGAACCCTGTGGTACTCCACCTGTCACTGGTCTGAAGTCAGATTTGAAGTCTGATACTTTCACAGTGTGGGTTCTGTCAGTGAGCCAGTTGGCAACCCATCTTGTGACAGAGATTTATACCTAGTTTAGTGAGTTTATCTATAATTCCACAGTGGGAGATGGTGTTGAAAGCCTTGGCAAGATCTAGATAGGCTGTGTGTACCACCTTACCCTCATATACAGCTTTGATGACTGCTTCAAAGAAGTCTATCAAGTTTAGGAGACATGATCTGCCTTTTACAAACCCGAACTGGGTGGGGTCCAGAGTTTGGAGGTTACCAATGTCTTTGTTTATAAGTTCCATGATGATATGTTCCATGGGCTTGCAGACCAGGATCGTCAGGCTAATGGGGCAGTAGTTCCTGGGGTCCATCATGGATCCCCTTTTGTGGAGTGGGATAACCATGACTGTGTGCCATTCAGTGGGTACAAAGCCTGAGGTGAGGTTATGACTGAACATGGTATTTAGGTGGGGTGCCAGTTCGCTCTGTAGTTCATGTAGAATGCAGCCTGGGATGTTCATAGGTTCATTGGTAGCTACTAGGCTATCAGCCCGAGGGCCTACTTAAGCCTAGCCAACAAGGTTCAATGGTGTATGCCACCCAAGAAAGTTATTTTCCTGTGCCACTGTTGAGCAGAGACACAGAAGTGATTCCCGGGGTGTATTTCCTATTTTCCATCCACTCATCAAGATTTTTCTTGAAGAGTGCTAATGAAGAACTTTGCTTGACATAAATGGGTAGCCTGTTCCAGAGTATGGGAAGTCTCTGGGACATGAATCTATCTCTCCAGCATGTCCTGTTTATTGTAGTGACAAGGTTTAGGTCCCTAGACCATGTAGCTCAGAGGGATTGTGATTTCTTTAGGTGTAGCATGTCCAACAGCTCTGGGTTTGACATAGCTTTATATGTTAGGCAGAGATCACCTCGGAGTAGGCAATATGCTATGGAGTAAAGCTGGAGTTTTTTGAGACAGTTAGTGTAGGGCATCTGTTTGAGGCCAGTAATCCTCTTTGTGAGGTACTTCTGTGGCCTTTCCAGCTGCTGCAGATGTCTTGTGAGGTACATTCCAAAAGGGGAATTGTACTCTATAATGGGTCTAATGAGTGTCAAGTAGAAGGGAACAATGACCTCTTTTTTGCTGGATGAGAAACCTTTTATGATGAGGTGTGCCAAGTAGAAGGACTTCATGACTATTGTGGCGATGTGACTATCAAAGGACAGACTACTGTCCACCTGGGTCCTAAGGTCTCTCATCACACATTCAGTGTTAAGTAGTCTGCTGTCTACATAGTAGTTCATGGGTACAGAGTTTTTACCAAAGGGGATGACAATGCACTTTTTGTCATTGAGCTTGAGGCTATGGCTGACACCAGACATCTGTCTCAGCAAGGACCTTCTGTAGGATTTCCACATCATTTGGGGACTCGACTATGGTTATTAGTTTGCAGTCATCTGTGAACTTCGTTAGCCAGAGGCCTTCTGTGTTAGCCTATACTTCAGAGAAGTAGATACCAAACAGGAGAGGTCCAAGGACTGAACCCTGTGGTACTCCACTTGTCACTGGTTTGAGGTCAGATTTGGAGTGTGCAACCTTTACAGTGCGGGTTCTGTCAGTGAGCCAGTTGGCAACTCATCTTGTAAGATAGGGATTTATACCTAGTTTAGTGAGTTTAGCTATAATTCCAGAATGGGGGGTGGTGTCAAAAGCCTTGCCAAGGTCAAGATAGGCTGTGTGAACCACCTTACCCTCATCTACGGCTTTGGTGACTGTCTCAAAGAAGTCAATCAGGTTCAGGAGGCGTGATCTGCCTTTCACAAACCCGATCTGGGTGGGATCCAGAGTTTGGAGGTTACCAATGCCTTTGTTTATGAGTTCCATGATGATACATTCCATGGCCTTGCAGACCAGGCTCATCAGGCTAATAGGGCGATAGTTCCCGGGATCAGTGGTGGCTCCCCCTTTGTGGAGTGGGATAACTGTTGCTGTACGCCATTGAGTGGGCACAAAGCCTGATGTGAGGCTATGATTGAACATGGTGCTTAGGTGGGGAGCCAGTTCGTTCTGAAGTTCATGTGAAATGCAGCCTGGGATATTGTCCGGTCCCATGGATGCTGTGTTTTTGGCTTTAGAGAGTGCAGGTTTTACCTGCATAGTTGTGATTACAGGGACACTGCATTCTTCCAGTATAGATAGGTAAAGTTAGCACTGAACCTATCTGCCAGGATGTCGGCAATATCAGTTGGTTCTCTAATTTCCGTGCCATTGTGCTGTAACTCAGAGCAGATCTGGGTGTTGCCATTGAGATTCTTGACATAGCTATAGAATGCTTTGTGGCTGTCTTTAGAATCAGTGGTGATTTTGTTTTCATAGCTAGCTTTGGAGGATCTTTTAAGGGATCTCAGCTTTTTACTGAGGCTGACCAGGGAGCTCCTCCACTCATGGGATTTTACTCTATTTTGCAACAATTTCTTCCTTCTGTTGTACAGTTTGTTTATGGCAGGGGACCACCAAATTGGCTTCCTTTTTTTGGAGGATAGCATCTTGGTTCTGTTTGGGATAGCACAATCCGTGCACTTGTGTAAGTGCTTATAGAGTGCATCTGTGTAGGATTCAGCAGTCGTAACTGTATTGTCCATCTACATGGGTGTCATGAAGTTTACCACTTCTGTCTTAAGAAGCATGAAGTTGGCTTTGGAGAAATTTTTTACTGTGGTTTCTTTAATGGGGGGGTAGAGGCGGGATGTGGATATTAAGGGTGATTAGCTTATGGTCAGATCGGACCAACGAGGAGTTGATTTCAGGTGTGGAACACTGGTCACTCATGTTGGTAATGATTAGGTCTAGGATACTGTTGCCCATGGTGGGGGTGTGGATAAGTTATCCAGGGCATTGGAGTTTATGAATTCCAGAATGCATTGTGTGAAGGAGTTGGTACATGAGTAGTTTTCCCAGTTAATGGTGGGGTAGTTCAAAACGCCCATTATTAGGGTGTTTGGTTGAACCCTAATATTTTCCAGTACATCGAGAAAAGAGGAGTGGGAATCTTGGGGCATGTTGGGGGATCTGTAGCAAGCTACAATATGGATTGCAGTTTTGCCCAGAGTTAGTTGCACTTGGATAACCTCGGATGCATTATGCTGAGCAACTAGCCTGGAGGTGTGGATATCCTTAATGAATATGGACACACCACCACCTTTGGTGTTCCGGTCCAGGTTACATGGCCAAAAAGTGTGGTATGAGTTATAGCCTGGTAGTGCAGGGGTGCTCTCTGGAGCCTTGAACCAGGTCTCAGTCACTGGACAGATATCGATGTTCTCCATTTTAAGGAGTGCCTCGAGTGAGTGCATTTTGAGATTTAGACTTCTAGCATTAAGTAGATGTTGTCAGGTCCAATGGATGCTGTGGTCTTGGCTTTCGAGAGTGTGTTTTTAACCTGTGCAGCCATGATTACAGGAACGTTGCATTCTTCCGGTATAGAGATGGGCCCTTTAGGGGATGAAACGGGGGTAAAGTTATCACTGAACCTATCTGCCAGGATGTTGGCAATATCAGTTTGTTCTGTATATTTACTGCCATTGTGCTGTAACTCATAGCAGATCTGAGTGTTACCATTGAGATTCTTGACATAGCTATAGAATGCTTTGTGGTTGTCTTTAGAATCAGTGGCAATTTTGTTTTCGTAACTAGCTTTGGAGAATTTTATGAGGGATCTCATCTTCTTACTGAGGCTGACCAGGGAGTTCCTCCAATCATGGAATTTTACTCTTTTTTGCAACAGTTTTTTTCTTCTGTTGTAGAGTTTGTTTATGGCAGAGGATCATCAGATTGGCTTCATTTTTTTGGAGGATAGCATCTTGGTTCTGTTAGGGATAGCACGGTCCATGCACTCATGTAAGTGCTTATAAAGTGCAATTGTGTAGGATTCAGCAGTTGTACCTCTATTGTCCGTCTACATGGGTGTCGTGAAGGTTGTCACTTCTGTCTTAAGAAGCGTGAAGTTGGCTTTGGAGACATTTTTTACGGTAGTTTCCCTAATGGGGGGTGGGGACAGAATGTGGTTGTCTATTGTGGTCGGATATGACCAATGAGGAAGTGACCTTTGGTGTGGAACCCTGGTCACCCATGTTGGTAATGACCAGGTCTAGGATATTGCTGCCCCTGATGGGGTGTGGATAAGTTGATCCAAGGCGTTGGAATTTATGAATTCCAGAAAATGTTGAGCAAAATAATTGGTACACAAGTAGTTTTCCCAGTTAATGGTGGGGTAGTTGAAATTGCCCATTATTAGGGTGTTGGGTTGTACCCTAATATTTTCCAGTGTATCTAGAAATGAGGAGTGGGAATCCTGGGGCATGGTGGGGGATCTGTAGCAAACTACAATTTCGATTGTGGTCTTGCCCAGAGTTAGTTGCACTTGGATAAGCTTAGATGCATTATGCTGAGCAACTAACCTGGAGGTATGGGTATCCTTAATAAATATGGACACGCCTCCGCCTTTAGTGTTTCGGTCCAGGTTAGGTGGCCGAAAGGTGTGGTATGAATTCTAGCCTGGTAATGCAGGGGTGCTCTCTGGAGCCTTGAACCAGGTCTCTGACACTGCACAGATGCCCTTGTTCTCCATTTTAAGGAGTGCCTCGAGTGAGTGCATTTTGAGGTTTATACTTCTAGCATTAAGTAGCATTACCCTCAGTTTTTGCTTGCTTGTACCTGTTACAGAGGTGAATTTGTCATTTGAACCTTCCCTAAAAAAGGCACTATAGGGGTGGTAAGAGCCTTAGCCAGTATCCAGAATCCCAAGGGCAACAGGTGCTGGCCATCTCTTGCAAAGCATCGTGGTCTGTCGATCATGTCATCCCAGGCAGACAGATACTGGATCCCCTTAGAATGACACCAGAAGCTTAGCCAATTGTTGAAGTCACTCATTTTGTCCTTGTATTGTGGTATCATTCTGGGTGATGGCAGGATACTACTCAGGGCTAGGGTCATACCTGCCTGGGCTACAAGATTGGAGAGCTCCTCTATGTCTCTTTTCATGTAATCCAGGGAGGTACGGTTCAAGTCATTCACACCAACATGGACAATGTCAGAGTTATATTTATACTTGTGGAGTGACCTGAGTGCATATGTTATGTGGCGGATCCTAGCACCTGACAGGCAGCTGACAGTAACTTTCTCCTTGTTTGGACTGGTGAGTGGAACATCAGTGTGCCTGACTATAGAGTCACCTATGACTAGAGTGTTGGGTACGTTGTTATACCTTTATGGGCTGTGGTTGAGTGACACACTGAGTTTGTGGGCTATGTGTCATTTGTGTTGTGTTGAGGGGTGGAGGTTACATGCATTTCTGCTTTGGAGGGCTCTGTTGCTTGGGCAAATTTTTATTGAAAGCCTCTGCGAATGTAGGTGTGTGTTTTATGTTTCTGTGTGTGTGTTTTGGTGATGTAGGTTTTGAGGGACTATGTGATGTGTCCTCTTGACTGTCTAGTCCAGTCTTGGGTGAAGAGAGCTTTGCTTCCACTTTGGCTATATAAGTTCATCTCTCACAGGTTGTAGTGTTGGGTGGTAGAAGGAGAGGGTTGTCTGTGTACATGAGGCAATTGCTGCATTGCCCCAAGATGCCCATATTTATCAGGTAGACAGGAGAAAACATTGGGAGCTGAGCCTTAGACATGCCTGGATAGGTGCTTATTTGTTAAGTACTAAAAATTGTTTTCCTCTAGATAAGTGAGGAAAGTTGAGTGCTGTAGTAATTAGTAGCATATTTAGTGCTTACAATGAGTTCTGAATAATTGCTGAGCTCAAAGAAACAGATTTTAGTGCTAAAACTAAAAAACTGACTAGTTCTAAGGGAAAATTTGAAGAGCACACTTTATGGTGCCAGGAATAGTTTAACCCTAGCTAAGCGGCAATGCATAAAGTGCATTCTTTTAATATAACAGTAGCAAATGAGAAAACTGATTTGAACCAATTAACCAATAAAATGTTAAAAACTGAGCCCCATTCCAGCAGTCTTTGATCAGCCAAGTTCTAACTGCACACTCCTGCCACTAGGGTGCAGGGGAACCTTCTCCAAAAAAAGATGGCCTGGATTAGTGCTCACGTTATACAAACAAAGCTAGATTCAGCAGGTCTGGATCTAGTCTATGCCAAAGCAAACAAGGTGTACCAATTTGAGAAAGAAACAGTTCAAATAAGCAGGCACAATAAGCCTCTAACCAGAAACTCCCAGCTCAGAAAGGCAGAATATACCCTCTCCTCCCACAAGAGTGCAAACCACACCTTCTTAATGTAAAATAACTGGCCCAAAGCCCAAGTGCTTAAACCAGAACTAATACACTTTTAGAACAACAGACAATAAGCCTTCAATCAGTAACTCCAAACTTAGAAGGATGTAAGCTACCTGTCCTGCCACAACAGTGCAGACCACAACCTTCTTAATGTAAAACAACTGGTTTGAGGCCCTGTTAGAGTTATGGTGCAAGCTGCCAGTAATCAAACATATGGAGAAAAACAATAATAATAATAATAATAATCCTATTTGTTAACCAGGTAGGCCCACTGGACACACAGTCCCTTTTCTGAGGTGACCAGAGACCAATACCTGGTTAAGGAACTTGCTTAAGGTCACACAATAGACAAAGCAAGTCAGGGTTGAAAGAATCAAACCCTGTACCACCGGTACTACAGTTCCCAATCTTAACCTCTGCACCAACTGCCAGAAGAATCAAACCCTGTACCACCGGTACTACAGTTCCCAATCTTAACCTCTGCACCAACTGCCAGAAGAATCAAACCCTGTACCACCGGTACTACAGTTCCCAATCTTAACCTCTGCACCAACTGCCAGAAGAATCAAACCCTGTACCACCGGTACTACAGTTCCCAATCTTAACCTCTGCACCAACTGCCAGAAGAATCAAACCCTGTACCACCGG
>NC_056743.1:44245108-44347608 GCF_019279795.1 Protopterus annectens | reverse complement strand
TATGTATGTAAGTATGGCATCAGAATCTGACACGAATATGTTGTTCTCTTATGTTTCACTGAGTATATCTTTATCCTTGGGTCATAAATTCTAAACTTTTAATATCAGATGTGACTACTACCCCTGAGGTATGGCATATGTCTGTACAACCAGAAGTCTGTGTTAATTTGAAATTGGGGTGATAGACAGTCAGTTGGGACTAGTGGAGTTTTGAATGGTTTTCCTCCCTTATAAGTGGAGATTTACTGTTGTGGTTGGAGGTAGTACATACAACCATCAAACATCTGGAAACTGTGGTACATGTGTTACACAGTGGGTTGGAGGTAGTACATGCAACCATGAAACAGTGGTACATGTGTTACACAGTGGGTTGAAGGTAGTACATGCAATCATGAAACATCTGGAAACTGTGGTACATGTGTGGTACATAATGCATACAAGAATATATGTTATTACAATGCTGCTACTGATTATAAGAAAAAGAGACAGTGGAAAATAGATAAAGAGGAAGGCCATTGAGTATATATCTCTCTGCTCCTGGGACAAATAACAAATTGCTCAAAAACACAAAGAGAAATGCATAGTGTGAGAACTTTTGATCAAAAACATAAAAGGCAGTTCATGCCTGTAATTTGAAATAACGGGCAGGAACACCCCAAAAAGTTTCAAGACAAGCAAACGGGTGAGTAATGAAAGACGTCTTCATAGCTTCCAGTGGTGAAGAGAAAGACTAAACCCAAGATAAAATGAAATGAAGGTAATAAGGATTAAGTCTGTATTTCGAACATATTTTGTAAGAGCATTGTCTGTCAGGATCAGAAAGCAGCATTTATGTGGCAATGACAATAGCATCTCACCTGATTTTGTATTCCCAGAATTGTCAGACAGTACTCCCTTGGTTTGCTGATACACTTTGCCGATAAGTACTGACTTTTAGGGTTCAGTTAAATTCATTTACTTACCTGTTTTAATTACCATTTTCTGACACCTTAGAAAATCACATTAGTCAGATGTACTTACAGAAGCAAAACACATGAGAGTGATTCCAATGTAGTTTGTCATTGAACCCTACTTTCTGAATATCTGTGCACTCAATGGATATGCAAGTCTGGCATAATATAACTACAACATTTAAGGTGCACGCCTCCCCCCAAAACTTTGCAGTCAACTCTGCTTGCAGTACAGCTGCTAACAATTCTGATTTAGCTGCTAACAATTATGATTTCCCATAAATGTTGATGAGGCAGGAAAGTTTTTATAGCAGCCATGCTGTTTCCTGTTGATCTGTATTCTATCTCCTGTTGTTGACATTATACATACACTCATACTGATTTAGTGTTGTGTTTTACATTATCTCACTTGTACTATAACCTGCTGAGGTTTATTGCTATTGTTACTAACTGAATTTGTTATTGGTTTATACTGATCTTTATCATTTTATCATTGTTCTTAATTTATCTTTTGTAACAGTTTATCATTGTTCTTAATTTATCTTTTGTAACTTTAACCTCATCTATAAATCTAGGGGGCAATACTGAGATGAAAAAAATGTATTGATTCTTGGGTAATTCAGGTGCTGTGGGCAGTGAAAATAGTACTGACTGCCAAAAACAGTGATCCAGTCGCTATTTTACTTTGTATTTCTCAGTCAGCAATTACATTAATTAGTCTATCCATAACAGCAGTAAATCCTTTACTATGCATGTTATTTATTACAAATGATTTTCCCATGTCAGTTGTACCACCGTGCATTGCCCAAAGCAGTGATCCATTCTGTATTTTAATTTTTATTACAATTTCAATATTCTGAGTGGATAGGTGTGACTAAAGCAGCCCACACAGTCTCAGTGATTCACAACAGCAGACACTCAGGGATATTTTTGCCATGCCTCATACTTACATCCAGCACCAGTCCAGAATTAATGTGTACTAGTTTGGTTCATTTATTTTTCATATCAGTTGCACACATACGTATAACGTTGAACTATGCATATCTGGTCAGGTCGCAGTCAGCTCAGCACTGCCCCCAGAACATTATGGGAACCCCCTATAGGTTTATATAGACTGTTTCTCAGACCATTACAGTTGTGGTGAAGCCTTATCCTCTTGAAGTAACTTTTACAAGTTGTGAACATGAAAGCCTTTTCTTTCATGACCAATTAATATATCTTTCTCATTTACATTTTGAGTAATCGAGTCACTGGACTCTGACACAGACTCAGAGTCTTTTACTTCTTCAAACTCTCTGGTCAAAACAGTCATTAATCAAATTACGGACATTGTCAGCTCAGTTCAGGCATCACGCATAGGCCTGATTGTGTCTCTGCTTTCTCCTTGTTGTAACTCCAGCATCAGTTCATCTTACATATGATCTTGTTTCTGCAGATTTTTTTCAACAGTAGCACCTGTTGTCTCCAACTTCCTTTCCCCATGTAATGTGAGACAAGTTGTCTCAGTCAGTTTCGTGTTGAATATCTTTGGTGATAACAGTATCTGTATGTAGACACGATGTGAAACAAGTTGTCTGTCAGTTTCGTGTTGAATATCTTTGGTGATAACAGTATCTGTATGTAGACACGATGTGAGACAAGTTGTCTCGGTCGGTTTCGTGTTGAATATCTTTGGTGATGACAGTATCTGTATGTAGACACGATGTGAGACAAGTTGTCTCGGTCAGTTTCGTGTTGAATATCTTTGGTGATGACAGTATCTGTATGTAGACACGATGTGAGACAAGTTGTTTCAGTCAGTTTCCTGTTGAATATCTTTGGTGATAACGGTATCTGTATGTAGACACGGCCCTTGGCTCATTCTCTTCTTACATGGACTAGTTTGTTTGTTTGTGTCTTTCGGCTTTTCCCGGTTAGGGGTCACCACAGCGGAACTCTGGTCCGCTAATAATTGGTAGTGGATTTTTACGTACCGGGTTACCAGCTCTGACGCACAATCTTCAACGAAGGCACGCCCCATTCACGTATGCCTCCAACTTTGTCTCAAGCATTGGACTGGTGCTTCATATATGTAATCCCAGCAATGCTTCTGCTGGACTCACTTTGGCCACACTATGTGGATCATTCTGTAGTACATTAGAGGAATATGTAGGTCAAACTAGTTAGGCAATTTGTTAAGCCGTAATTGTGGCTCCAATTGTAGCTTTTGTGAAACTTCACACAGTCTGTAATGCCTACAGCAGTTCTCTTATTTTCTCATCTTTAAAGATGCCAAATGCACAGATTTCTGCAAATTCATACAAATTTCTCACAAATATGCCTACAGGGTCACATCCTTTTGGGCTTATGGAAACAGGCAGAAAATGTTCACCTAGCTTTGCTATGACTGCCCCTTAGCAAATTGGAAAGTACCAAAAATGAACCCAACATCTCTACCCATAGCATAAAGTAATGAGTTTACCTGATCTTCATGGTTCGTCTTGTCCAGCTCTGCTGCACATCTATGCTGTGCAAACCTTTGTTTCTGTATTAGTCATGCTGATGATTCTGCAAAGTTGTATGTCTCTGGTGGACTAACTTTTGTCATTTTAATGTCATTTTGCTCTTTACCTTCTTCAGCACTGGCACTAGATGACAACTTTGCTTCAATCAATACCATCATTACAAGGAAACTGAGCTGTGAGGCCATTTCCACATTGTCAATATCCAACCTTAGGCCGTACCTCTCTTTTCAAGGAGGGACAGGACAGTCATACCTGGGATGGATTTATGAATACCCATCCAATTGTCCAGCTCCAGGCAATGTGTCACACTGCTTAATTAGGAGATAAAGTTTGTTTCAGAGAAAGCATAGACAATGAATGAACAATCTATGCCTCCATCTTAGCCTATTTATTTGATGGAGTAGATTCAGGAAAATGACACTAGTGTTAGAGGGGCTATTTGATTTTTGAAGGCACAAGAGTTCTTGTTGCTCTTTAAGTGAGGTACAGAGCACACCTAAGGAGTTTCTATGATACTGAATATATATAGGTTCATATCAGGTTACTAGGATAATGGCCCTGGAGCCTTTACAAGCTTAGCCATGTAAAACCTCTGAGTACCCCTACCTGATCACAGTAAGATGGTCATTGTTTGCGGAGCGATACTACGATCAGCACCAAGTGCCCCTGTCCATGAGGGCCATAGCGGCCACACCGGGATGAATTTGTGGTTTCCCATCGAATTGTCATGGTTGCACTTAAATAGGTTCATTGAAGACCCCTGCTTCATATGAAGTGGGAGCTTATTTAAGAGGAGTGGCAATCTCTGGGAGACATATATGTCTCTTGTGCAAGTTCTATTAACGTCACAGGCTAGGTTGAGATCCCTGGAGCTAGTGACACTTGTCCCATTTGACTTGCGGATGTGCAGCATTACCATTAGGGCAGGGTCAGAGACTGATCTGTATGCCAGACACAGGTTGCCTCTCAGCAGCCTGTACAATACAGAGTACAGTGATAGGGCTTTCAGTCTTTCCATGTACGTCATGTCTTGGAAGCCCTGAATTTTCTTGGTTGGAAACCTCTGTGGTCTCTCCAGCTGCTGCAGGTGTCTGGTGAGGTACATACAGAAGTGAGCATTGTACTCAGTCAGTAGTGTGATAAGGGCTGAGTACAGCGGAGTAATGACCTCTCTAGTCTTGGACACGATGCCCTTATTTGTAAGTGTAGTAGGCTTTTGTTACAGTGGACACATGGTGAAGTGGAGTAATGATCTCCCTGGTCTTGGATGTGATGCCCTTATTTATGACATGGTCAGTGTAGAAGGCTTTTCTTGCAGTGGACACATGGTGAAGTGGAGTAATGACCTCCCTGGTCTTGGATGTGATGTCCTTATTTAAGACATGGTCAGTGTAGAAGGCTGTCCTTGCAGTGGACACATGGTGATTGAAGTTTAGATTGCTATCAACCTGCATCCTCAAGTCATGCACAATTAGAGGGGTACAGTCTCTATTGTAGCTAGCAGGGGCTACTTCTCTGCCAAAGGGATAAGGAGGCATTTTTTGCATTTATTTTCAGTCCATGGCCTTGGCACCAATTGTTTACATGTGTCAATCCCTTCTGTAATTTGTTGATATCATTGAGGGACTCTGTGATTGCCCCCAATTTACAGTCATCTGCAAACGTAGTAAGCCACAGGCCATCTACTTTTTACTGGACCTCATAAAAATAAATTCCAAACAGTAGAGGGCCCAGTACAGAACCCTGTGGTACACCACTAGTAACTGGTCTATTGGTGGAAGTGGATGCCTCAACTTTAACTGTGTGCATTCAGAGGTATGACTATCCTGTCCCTCCTTGAAAAGAGAGGCAAGGTCTAAGGTTGGATATTGGCAAAGCAGAAATGGGCTCACAGCTCAGTTGCCAGTTTACTACCCATCTAGTGATGAATTGGATAATACCCAGCAGGGAGAGTTTCTCAATGATCCCTGAGTGGGGATTGTATGAAAAGCCTTCGCTAAATCAAGATAGGTGGTGTGTACTATTATGTTCATCCAAGGCTTTGGTGAGTTTCTCAAAGAAGTTCACAACATTTAATAAGCAAGATATACACTTGATGAAACCAAACTGGGTTGGGTCAAGATTTTGAGGGTTGCCTATGTCCTTGTTGATGAGGTCCACAGTGATTCTTTCCATGGCTTTGCAGATAAGGCTGGTCAGACTAATGGGTCTAGAGTTCCCAGGGTCGGTTGATGCACCTTCTTTGTGCAAAGGGATTACTGTTGCTGTTCTCCACTCCTCTGGCACAAAATCAGTGCTCAGGCTGTGGTTTGAGACAGCTAACTGATTCTATTAGGTCTAGTTTTAGATTATTTAGTATGCAGTGGGATGTTATCTGGTCACACAGAGGTCATATTTTTGACATTAGAAAGCTCTTGAATGGCCTGTTCTTTCTAAATAAATGGCAGAGGACAGGTATCAGGAACACTATGGGATATGGCTGATGGGGATGGGGGGGTGAAATTGTCACTAAATCTGTTAGTTAGCAGGTTGGCAATTTCTTCAGGTTCCATCTGAATGGTGCCATCTACTATAAGTTTGGCACACAGTTGGGTACTCCATTTGAGGTTTCAGAATGCCCTATGATAGTCTTTAGCTAGGGATGACATACTAGTCTCGTAACTTGCTTTAGAGGACTTTACAAGGTTTCTGATTTGATTGGATAGACTGTGTAGGGTAGTCTTCATTTGCTTCGTACGTTCCTCCTTGGTCTTAAGTATCAGTTTCTTTCTTTTGCTACAGAAGTTATTTATACTTGCAGTCCACCAGGGTGGCTTGTTTTTGTGAAAGGACCCAGTTTTAGCCCTGTAAGATGCTGCAGAGACAATACATTTGCTTAAGGGGGTATATAGGGCATTTGTGTACTTCTCTGCATAGGAATTATTGCTGCCTATGTTACTACTGGCTTTGAAACCATTTATACCATCTTTTAGGAGGCAATAATTTGCTTTGGAGAAATTTTTTTTTTTGCTCCTGTGGGGGTGTCAGGGCTGATCTTTACAGGGCACAGTGCAATGTATGTGATGCATTCTATATGGGCAAGACTGTAAATAAACTCAAGTGTAGGATTTCATGTCATCTGTCAGAAATCCGCTCTGGATGTAAAAATAGTGCACTAGCCAAACACCTTTCTCTTCATAAAAGACACACAGGTTTTAAGTTCCAGATCCTGGATCGCATAGACATGGGTGATCCTGAAGGAGACATCATGAATATTCTGGAGAAACGTGAACTCATGTGGCAGTTAAAGCTGAACTCTTTTAGGAAGCCGGGACTAAACTACTACTGCTCAATTAAAAGAGTATTGGAACTTTGAACATTGCCACATTGTTTACATAACTAATTGTATTTTATTTTATTTTATTCTACCAGTTGGTTTTAAATACCATTTTAAATCAACAAACTGGTGAAGAAGGCAGTGAGTTACCATTTTAAATCAGTTGTAATTTACATGACTAATTGTATTTTATTTTATTTTATTCTACCAGTTGGTTTTAAATACCATTTTAAATCAACAAACTGGTGAAGAAGGCAGTGAGTTACCATTTTAAATCAGTTGTAATTTGTGTATATTTTGTTTCCATCATCATACATACATTTTTTCTTTCTGGTTCTTTTTTCCCACTTTATTCAAAATGATGTGTAATAACAATACTAACTAATTATACACATATATATATTATAGATTGTTTTTATTGTTCTTGTACACAGACCTGAAGAAGTCTAGAAGGATGAAAGAGATCTTTGTTAACAATAGGTTATGAAAATAGAAACTGATTTTTACATACAAAATGTATATGTATATATTTATATATATATTTTGATAGCCAAATGAACTAAGGCTGATATATTTCCAGCCATGTAATATATTGTCTTGGATAAAATCACAGACTTAATAATCATTATAAATTTTATTTAATGTACATAAGGGTTATATATTATTATGACAGCTACTAAGTAGGGCAGGACCAGCTCGAATGTCACACTGATGGGGGAAGGGATGTGAATTTAACATGTGTACCAATAACACTTTGTGTTATAGCACAATAAACCACTCCCATGCCTGATAAAAAGTATATATATATATATATATATATATATATATATATATATATAGAAAGCTTGTGAGGAAATTATTACTCTATTTTTGCTTTACTTGGATCGCTTGTCTGTGTACTTAATAAAGGATTTTCGACTGGAAACAACCTGCCTGCCTTACCTGGATTACTTTCGAATAATTAGTAATGCTGTAGAATTATATATTTTCTATTTTTATTTTTTGTTTTGTTTTGTTTGACTTAAGATGAATTTACGTTCGCTACTTCTACTACTATTGTCTGATCTGAGTACTATACAGTGATTAACTGGAAATATATGGACTGAAAATCTTCCACACAGAGAAGTTTCTTACACTGTTTTCTTCATATAGTCCAGAGACGTATGTCTGAAGTCATTCACTCCAACATGTACTATGACAGTCATAATGGTAATTTCTACTGAGCGACTTGAGTGCATGTGTGACTTCTTCGATTCTGACACCTGATGGGCAGCTGACCGTGACCTTCTCCTTGTCCAGCCTGTTGAAAGGGATGTCTATATGTCTCACTATTGAGTCACATATGACTAGGACATTGAGTCACATATGACTAGGACGTTGAGTCACATATGACTAGGACATTTGGTTTTGAAGTGTTTTGCCTTATAGGAGCTTCATTGCTGAGACACTGTTTTATGTGTTGTTAACTGCACTGGTGAATTCTGTTCATGTACCAGTATGTGAGGGTTGTCAGCACTTGGGAGGTCTCTGTTTTTTTGATACGCTGTTGGTGAGTACCTCCATGTATGTGGGTTTATGTATCTTGACTTTATCTTTTGTAAGAGGAGAGGTGTGTGAGTTGACAACCTTTTGATGTCTTGTTTACTGTTACCTGAGAGAACTGATTCAAGTTTCATGTTATAGTGACATAAAGAGGAGAGGTGTGTGAGTTGACAACCTTTTGATGTCTTGTTTACTGTTACCTGAGAGAACTGATTCAAGTTTCATGTTATAGTGACATAAAGAGGAGAGGTGTGTGAGTTGACAAGCTTTTGATGTCTTGTTTACTGTTACCTGAGAGAACTGATTCAAGTTTCATGTTATAGTGACATAAAGAGGAGAGGTGTGTGACTTGACAACCTTTTGATGTCTTGTTTACTATTACCTGAGAGAACTGATTCAAGTTTCATGTTATAGTGACATCTCTCTCAACCTTTTGATGTCTTGTTTATTGTTACCTGAGAGAACTGATTCAAGTTTCATGTTAGAGTGACATCTCTCTCAACCTTTTGATGTCTTGTTTACTGTTACCTGAGAGAACTGTTGCTTACCAGATGCACCAATGTTGCCCTTTTTAGGATTAAGTTTGAGCTTATTTTTTTACACACTAACTACTGACAAATGTAAGCTCCTATTGGAGTACCCTGTATGTCAGAGGGGGAATTGCTGCTGAGTCTCAACTTACAAGCATCCAAGAACTTTGTTAACCAAAGATCATGATTTGACAGATGGATATCTATGAAGTATGTACCAAACAGCAGAAGGCCCATCACAGATCCCTGAGGGACCCCACTAGTCACGTTTATGCTCTCAGAGGTTATACATGTGACTCTCACTGTATGAGTCCAAACCTAAGCCATCCAACTATGGGTGTGTAAATTTGGAGCTAATTTAGATTGTTTATTTTGGCACCATGTCATGAAGGCACTAGACACTCAGGAGACCAGGGTTTGCATTTGCCAGTTTGTTATATTACTTTCCTAACCACTTGCAAACACAATTATAACACCCAAAAATGCAGGTCTTGATGGGATTACAGTCAGCTCAATACTGCCCCAGGGCATTATGAGAACCATGATTTAGGCTTATGTAGTTGTGATCAGCCATGCAGCAATTGCTTTAACTTATACTTAAAGGAAGAAATGGAAATACAAGTTATTGATCATCAGAGACAGTTTTTCTATTGCAGAATTCTCTGACAGGACACCAGATATGGTCATATATTTTTACCAGTATCTTCTGAGATGGGTTTTATCTTTCAAGTTTCTTTGGTGGTACACCAGATATAATAGTAACTGTGGGCAGTGGTATTAGCATCTCCCTACACACTGCCTACAGCTGTGGCCCTTTAATTTGCACGTGTGTGTGTGTGTGTGTGTGTGTGTGTGTGTGTGTGTGTGTGTGTGTGTGTGTGTGTGTGTGTGTGTAAAACATGTTAATGTGGCCATTATTTCTTCTGTTCCTACATAAGCACTATCTATCTTGAGAATAACTTGAGTTTGTTTTTATGTCCAATTCTTTAGCATAAATTTGCCAGAAGTATGTATGGTATCCACTGCTGTTTATTCTTTGGCCTCATTTAAATTTTGGAGCCCAGACAGTAAATATCAGGAGAAAAACAAAATAAATCACCAAGCAAAGCAATTCACAGAGCAATTTATCTATTTGCATTTGTTAACCTAGGAAGTCAGTTGGTCAGAGAATCCTTTCCATAACAAATAAAGTACAGAGGCAAACACGGACATCATTTTCACACTGAACTGATTGAAGGAAGGACACTGAGGAAACTCGGAGGTATAATATATAACATTAAGTATCCTGTTTTTTGTTTATTTTGTTCTTTATTTCTTTCTTATTTATAGCACTTTGTGTACTGTGTATTTTTCTAGCTAATTTCACTGTGTGTGAGGTATTAACTGGAAATTGTCCACTTTTATTAAGCATCTGTTGGGTTGTTTGTTTCTGATAGCTTGTTGCAGTTAAACTCTTTTTTCTAGAGGTTTCTTTAGCTGTTTAAAACTTTCATTTAAAGGCTCACTGCTACTTTTCAGCTGTGAGAAACATTTCTTCAGTTTGTTCTAAGTAGTGGGGATATTTGTAGCATTTCCACATTCAGGCTTGTATTTGGGCCTAGTGTTTGTGGAGGTTGTGTGTCTGAGCACATATTCAGGGACATCTTGGTTTAGCCAAAGCCATTAGGCATTTCAGTGAGAGAGAATTGTTTGAGGTCATTGGCTGACTGAGGTCACCTGGACTACAGCTTAGACTAAGCACCTCATTGGTTCTTTTGAGATTTCTTTCTTAAAAGCTGCCTCAGGTTTCAACTTTCTGTTACCTAAGAAATTCAGTTGTGAGTGTTCTGCCATTTCACACTGAACTGATCGAAGGAAGGACACTGAGGAAACTCGGAGCTATAATATATAACATTAAGTATCCTGTTTTTTGTTTATTTTGTTCTTTATTTCTTTGTTATTTATAGCACTTTGTGTACTGTGTATTTTTCTAGCTAGTTTCACTGTGTGTGAGGTATTAACTGGAAATCGTCCACTTTTATTAAGCATATGTTGGGTTGTTTGTTTCTGATAACTTGTTGCAGTTAAACTCTTTTTTCTAGAGGCTCCTTTAGCTGTTTAAAACTTTCATTTAAAGGCTCACTGCTGCTTTTCAGCTGTGAGAAACATTTCTGCTGTTTGTTTCCAACCCTCCCTCTCTGTTGGTATAGTGTTTTTTTATAGTTGGTGGCTTTGCAGTTGCCCGCCCCTAGTGTAAATTTGATCTGGGACCCTCCTCCCAGTCTAGTGTCATTACCTCATTCTACCCAGTACAGGGAGAGCATTTGAGAAGGCCAATCAGCTTAGTTTCTGCTACTCCTTTCTCTCTTTCCACTTTAAAAAAAAAATGTATCTGCTTTTACTGTATTTGTGTTTCTTCCTACTTTATTTTGCTTTTGCGTCATCTTAAAAGTACTCAATTGTATTTATTACTGTTTGGTGTAACTCATTCTAAGCCTTTTGTTTTAAACACTTGGGCTTCGGACCAGTTGTTTTGCACTAAGAGGGTTTGTGGTCTGCACTGTAGTGGCAGAATAGGTAGCTTACATCCTTCTAAGTTGGGAACTGCTGATTGAGGGCTCAGTGTCTGTTATTCTAAAAGTGTATTAATTCTAGTTTAAGCACTTGGGCTTCAGGCCAGTTATTTTACATTAAGAGGGTTCATGGTCTGCACTCTTGTGGGAGGAGAGGCTGGACTCTGCCCTTCTGAGCTGGGAATTTCTGGTTAAAGGCTTATAATGCCTGCATATTTGAACTGCTTCTTACTGAAATTGGGACACCTTGTTTGCTGTAGCATAGACTAGATCCAGACCTGCTGAATCTAGCTTTGTTTGTATAACTTGAGCACTAATCCAGACATTCTTTAAAGTATTCAATTGTATTTATTACTGCTTGGTAGTAACTTGATTAAAGTGTAGCTATCATTCTAAGTCTTTTGGATTAAGCACTCGGGCTTCAGACAGTTGTTTTACATTAGGAAGGTTTGTGGCCTGCACTGTGGTGGCAGGACAGGTAGCTTACATCCTTCTAAGTTGGGAACTGCTGATTGAGGGCTCAGTGTCTGTTATTCTAAAAGTGTATTAGTTCTGGTTTAAGCACTTGGGCTTCAGGCCAGTTATTTTACATTAAGAAGGTTCGTGGTCTGCACTCTTGTGGGAGGAGAGGCTGGACTCTGCCCTTCTGAGCTGGGAATTTCTGGTTAAAGGCTTATAGTGCCTGCATATTTGAACTGTTTCTTACTGAAATTGGTACACCTTGTTTGCTATAGCATAGACTAGATCCAGGCCTGCTGAATCTAGCTTTGTTTGTATGCTTGTTGTTTGTTTGCTTGTTATTTCCCTGAAATGCTAATTCCACCTAAAACGCGGCTTTTCAGCACTTCTGTGGATCCCTAGTGATATCTGCATTGCTTACTGTACTCATTTCCTTGTTTCACTTGAAAGAAAGTTACTGTTTGTCGTTTTTGCATTTAAGTTACCTGTAACACATTGCATTTAAGTTACCTGGCACTTGCTCACTAAAGCAATTATATAAGTCAGCACTAAAAAATTAAAAGCATTACACCCTCACAAACTCCCCTTGAGTACCTTGTTCCCCATTGGCCCTTTTTTCAATTATAAAGGAATTCCCAATACTATTCTAGCATGTCCAAAGGTCAGTTGTCAATCTCCTCTCTGGTCCAGCTGGTGAATCTGGGAATCTTGAGGCAATGTTACAACTGCCTCATGTACACAGACTACCCTCTCCTCCTCCCAACAAATTCCAACACATGTGAGAGATGCAACCATATAGCCAAACTGGAGGCTAAGCTCTCTCAACTCAGTACTGGCATAACCAGTCAGGAGGAGAAGGAAACCACACTCACTACAATTCCAGTCTCACATAGACCTACCACGACAGCAAACCAAACACAGGAAACACACAAAAACATACTCGGAGGTTCTAAATAAAAATCTGCCTAAGCAGCAGAGACCTCCAAAGCAGACACCCAAGCAACCGCTACCCCAAAACAAAACATGGGCAACACATACCTCACAAAGCCAGTGTGCTGAACAGTCACAGCCCTTAAGGCTAAACAACACACCTGATACACTTGTAATAGGTGACTCTATCGTCGGGCATACTGACATCCCGCTCACCAGGCTGAACAAGGAGAAGGTCATGGTGAGCTGCCTGACGGGCACTAGGATCACCCACATAACACTAGCACTCAGGTCACTCCAAGGCAAGTACAAATATGACTCAGTCATTGTCCATGCTGGTGTGAATGACCTGAGATATACCACCCTGGACTACATGAAAAGAGACATAGAGGAGGTCTCTGAGGATGTGGCCCAGGCCGGTATGACCCTGACCTTGAGTAGCATCTTACCCTCACCAAGAATGATGCCACAATATGAAGACAAGATGATCAATTTCAACAATCAGCTTAAGTATTGGTGTCATTCAAAGGGGATCCAATGCCTGTCAGCCTGGGATGACATGCTCGACAAGCCACGATGCTTCGCTAGGGACGGCTTGCACCTGTCACCCCTGGGCTTTCGGATACTGGCAAAGGCTCTTGCTACCCCCATAGTGCCTTTTTTAGACAAGGCTCAAAAGACAAACCCACCTCCATAGGTATCACAAGGGATAAGAAACTAAGAGTAATGCTACTCAATGCCAGAAGTCTAAACCTCAAGATGCATGCACTCAAAACTCTCCTTAGCATGGAGAACATCGATATCTGTGCAGTAACAGAAACCTGGTTCAAGGCTCCTGAGACCACCCCAGCACTACCAGGTTATACCTCATACCATGCTTTTCTGCCCCAAAACTTGGACCAAACCACAAAAGGAGGGGGAGTATCAATATTCATCAAAGATACCCACACCTCCAGGTTGGTGGCACAGCACGAAGCATCAGAGACTATCCATGTGCAACTAACCCCCCTAAACCCAGGAACCCCACTCAGCCTTCTTGAGAACACTGGAAAATATGAAGGTCTCTCCAAACACCATTATATTGGGCAACTTCAACTACCCAAACATAGACTGGGAGCATTACTCTAGCTCCAACACCCTAGCCCAAAGGTTCCTAGAATTTATAAACTCAAATGCTATGGAACAACTTGTTACCACTCCCACAAGAGGGGAAAACATACTGGACCTGATCATCACCAACATGGGGACTCTATGCTCCAGACCAGAAGTGTATCCCTCACTGGTAAGATCAGACCATAAACTAATCTCAATGGATATTCACATCCCGACCCCACCCCTGCCCAGAAAACCACAGTGAAAATCTTCTCTAAAGAAAATTTCACACTCCTCAAAACCGAGGTGGAATTCTTCAAAGCCCCCAGGCCTGTGGAAAATATGACCCAGACCGCAGAATCCTTTATAAACGCATTCTATGAACACCTTCAGGAATGCATGGATCATGCAATCCCAAATAAAACCAAGACCCAATCCTCCAAAGGCAGACGTCCTGTCTGGTGGACCCCAGCCATAAACAAACTATACAATAGAAGGAGGAAGCTACTACATGATAGAGCAAAATCCCAAAAAGGGAAGGCATCTCTGATCAGTATTAGCAAAAAACTACGGGCACTTATAAAATCGTCTAAGGCCAGCTTCGAGAGAAAAATTGCACAGGACACTTAGGATAATCACAAGCCTTTCTTTAGTTATGTTAGGAACCAGGGTGGGAATTCCCAGATATGCTCATAATTAGTCCAAAATGACAAAAAATACACCGAACCCACAGACATTGCCAACATCCTAGCTGACAGGTTCAGCGCAAACTTCTCCCCCCCCACCAAAAGGGCAAATATCTATCCCAGCAGAGTGCTGCCCCCCCCCTGGCATCTCAGATGCTCAGGTAAGAGCTGCCCTCTCCAAAGCAAAAAAACACAGCATCAATGGGACCAGATGGTGTCCCGGGCTGCGTCCTACATAATCTCCAAGAAGAGCTAAACCCAAACATAAAACTACTGTTCAGTCTCAGCCTTACTACAGGATATGTACCCAAAGAGTGGCGTACAGCAACAGTGGTCCCTCTCCACAAAGGTGGTGCCTCAACGGATCTTGGAAACTATCGCCCCATAAGCCTGACTAGCTTGGTCTGCAAAGCTATGGAAAGGATCATCATGGATCTCATAAATAAAGATATTGGGGACCTACAGACACTGGATCCTACCCAGTTCGGCTTTGTTAAGGGCAGATCCTGCTTCTTAAACCTGGCTGATTTCTTTGAAACAGTCACCAAGACCATTGACGAGGGGAAGGTGGTCCACATAGCCTACCTGGACCTTGCAAAAGCCTTCGATACAATACCCCACTCGGGAATTATAGATAAGCTCACCAGCTTAAATATAAACCCCTATGTTACTAGATGGGTTGCAAACTGGCTCAAGGACAGAACCCACATGGTTAGAATAGCTGGAGCCATGTCAGACTCCAAACCAGTTGCAAGTGGCATCCCACAAGGCTCAGTCCTGGGACCTCTCTTGTTAGGTATATATTTCTCGGAGGTACAGGCCAACACGGAAGGACTGTGGCTGACCAAGTTCACAGATGACTGCAAACTGGGCACCATAATCGACTCTCCAGCCGACACAAGCATCCTTCAAAAGGGCCTCATAGAAACAGACAACTGGTGCCAGAGCCATGGCATCAAGCTAAATGCCAAAAAGTGTATAGTCATCCCTTTTGGCAAAAACAAAGTGCCCACAAATTACCACATAGGTGGTAATCCATTAAGTACAGAAGAAGTAATTAGGGACCTGGGGACCCAAGTTGATAGCAATCTCTCATTTGACAACCACGTGGCCAAAGTGGTTAGAAAAACATTTTATAAAGCCCACCTAATCATGAAGGGATTCACATCTAGATCAGGGGAGGTCATCGTGCCTCTTTACTCATCCCTCATCAGGCCCATAATTGAGTACAATGCCCCTTGGGATGTACCTTACCAGACACCTGCAGCAACTGGAAAGACCCTAAAAGTACCTCACCAAGAGGATCAAAGGGCTCAAACACATGCCATATGCTGCTCAGTTAAAGAAACTCCAGCTCTACTCAGTGGCATACTGCCTGCTCATAGGCGATCTGTGCCTGACGTATAAAGCCCTGTCCAACCCGGAATTAATGGACATGCTGCACCGCAGAAAATCCAAATCCCATCGAGCTACGCGCTCGAGAGACTTGAACCTCAGCACTGAAATAAATAGGACATGCTGGAGGGACAGATTCATAACCCAGAGGCTCCCTTTACTCTGGAATAAAATCCCAGTCCAGGTTAGGCAGAGTCCCTCATTGACTCTCTTCAAGAGGAATCTTGATGAGTGGATGGGAGATCATAGGTTTACCCCGGGTATCACTTCTGTGTCACTGTTAGATAGAGGCACAGTATACTAACCTCAAAAAAGGGCATAGCAAAATTAATTTAAAATGGGTGGCGAAAGCCAAACACACTCTGGCTAGGCTTATAAATGCCCTAGGGCAGATAGCCTAGTATGAACCTATGAACCTATACATAACATTCATTATTTACAGAATATTCAAATATACATTTACATATGGAGATGCAGTTTGTCATTAAAATGGTTGCATTCAGTAGTAAAGTTTGTATTGCAGTTCTAGTAGTAAGTTCAGTTATACATATTAGGTGTTATAATGTTATATGCATAATCATTGTTTATAATTGGAGGAAAGGAGAAGAGATTTTTTTTTATATATCTGTTATAGGTGAAGTATATAATGTTTTCAGTAGCACTATCAGTTGTCTCACATCTGTAGTGTGAAGAAAAGTAAAAGTTTAATAATAATAATAATAATAAATGCAGGGCTCAGTACTGGGATTATTTCTCTTTTGGTATGCACATTTCTGAAGTGCATTCTATAAACCCTGACCTATGACTAACCAAATTTGCTGATTTCTGCAAGGTGGTTGTTATTATCCCAATGTTCTCAAATAGCAAAGCACTTCAGCAAGAACAAGTCATTACAAATCAGACAGAGCTCAAACAAAATGCAAATAACTACAGCATTGTCACCATTAGGAAAACACCCATTTTTTACTATTTATAGTATAACCATTAATGTAGGAAAAATAACCCATTGGTGGAAAAGAAAAATATATGTATTGCTGAAATTGTTAGCCATGGTTATCATTAGTAATGGTGTTGTTGTATCTGTTATTATTAATGCCACTGAGTATTGCATGCATAGTATCATTACTACTGAGTATTGCAGGCTTAGTATCATTACTACTGAATATTGCATGCATAGTATCATTACAACTGAGTATTGCATGCATAGTATCATTACTACTGAATATTGCATGCTTCGTATTGTTACTACTAAGAATTGCATGTTTAGTATCATTACTACTGAGTATTGCATGCATAGTATCATTACTACTGTGTACTGATTGCATTTATTAATTCTGCCTGCATGTATTGCTGTGTATTACTCTTACTGTTACTCTAACATATGTGATAGTACGCAACAAAAACAATGAAAAGCAGAGTTCATGAAGCCATGCTTTTTAAATGTGTTGATTCTCCCAGCTCTTCATTAAAAAGCATGCAATTAAGGTTTTTTTCCTATCACACAGGTCCCTGGACATGTCCTGTTCGACATGTAACCTGGCACTGAAACACAGAATCTCATCTTCTGGACATCTACCTAACATCTGCACTTAGTATCTGTTTTCAGCATAGACTAAAAGGTACCATTACCAAATGTAATTTTCAGAGCTGGGTACATAGAAAATTATACACTGTCTTGCTTCTTGGTCATTAAAATGTGAAGAGGTGAAAAAGGAGACAAACTCACAGGACATAAAAGAAAGCAATGTCTGAAAGCACCTCCTTTATCCAGATTGTCATTTTTTTGTCAAAGAAATAATGTACTGGGGAAAGGACAACAACTAAATCTCATTACTACTGAGTATTGCAGGCTTAGTATCATTACTACTGAGTATTGCAGACTTAGTATCATTACTACTGAGTATTGCAGGCTTAGTATCATTACTACTGAGTATTGCAGGCTTAGTATCATTACTACTGAGTATTGCAGGCTTATAGTGCAAACTCATCTGATCTCTACCCTGCTTTATGCCTCTGCCATTTATACTAACCTTTCCAATAGCAACCTTAACAAACTTGCCACTAGCTATAATAACATAGCCAGATTTGCTACCAGCAACCCTTTACGAACACACCACTGTCTCAACCTCAAACAATTGGGATGGTTAGAACTACAGCACCAACTACTCCATTATCAACTTACTATAACCCAAAAGATACTTTTCCACCCTAATAACATCCCAATCCTCAATAATCTGACTACCCCTTACAAAAACCTTTCTACTCTTTGCTCAGCCAATAAGCTCCTAATTTCCTCTATTAAATCTAAAAACAAAGCTGGAGACTCTCTTTTTGCTAACACAGTTGGCAAGGCCTGGAACCAGCTTCCAAGTGAACTTTCTACTCTATCTTCCACACATCTTTTTAAAAAACATCTCAAAGAACATTTTAAAACTCACTGGCTCTGCCCCTGCACTAACCCTGGCTGATCTCTCCACCTTTACGCATTCCTGCCATCCCTTTTATTTATTTTCTCCAGGGTACTTTATTACTAATTATTGGCCTTTCTGCAGTACTATGTTGTCCTAAAAAAAAAAAAAACAAAAAAAAAATTTTTACACTTTTTCATTTATTGAAAAAAATTTTTACACTTTTTCATTTATTGCAAATTTGTTCTTGATCATCCTCTTTTGTTAATATCCCAAATAGTGGTATTACCTGTATATGTTTATAGCTTTTCTATATCATTGTTGTACAATAATGTCTTTACCTGTCTGCTTGGAGCTTTCCTCCCTGGGCTTCTACTGAAAATGGACATGTAGCCAGTTAGACTAGCCCGGTCAATAAATGTAAATAAATAAATAAATAAACTACACCACTCAGGACTCAGACAACTACACCACTCAGGACTAGGACAACTACACCACTCAGGACTCAGACAACTATACCACTCAGGACTCGGACAACTACACCACTCAGGACTCGGACAACTACACCACTCAGGACTCAGACAACTACACCACTCAGGACTTGGACAACTACACTACTCAGGACTCGGACAACTACACCACTCAGGACTCGGACAACTACACCACTCAGGACTCAGTCAACTGCAGAGAGAACAAATTACATTCAAAGCTGTTAGATGAAGGTATATACTGCAGAACAGCTGGTGAGACTTTCGGGTATTCTTTCATGCTTATTTCTTTGGATTTACTTGGACTGTTGCTGGCTGCCAGCTAATAAGCAGAGAGTCTCTGGAACAGCTTTGCTGCAGGGCTCCTGTAGTACCATACATACTGAAAAACAAACCCAAAAACTGGGATATTGCATTTTGCTAATGCTGACATTTGCAAATCCAAAAAAGGTAGATCCATCCTCAATGAGGAGAAACACTGTCTGCCAGAGAGGCATTTAAGTTGTAAATGTATACAAATAGAATTGATTTGTTATTGGTAAATAACTGTTCTAGAATATTGTATCAGCTTCACTGTGTTCTAAAATATTGTATCAGCTTCACTGTGTTCTAGAATATTGTATCAGCTTCACTGTGTTCTAGAATATTGTATCAGCTTCACTGTGTTCTAGAATATTGTATCAGCTCCACTGTGTTCTAGAATATAGTATCAGCTTCAATGTGTTGCTTTAACTCATTACAGCCTTGGGAAGCCTCCAGGTACAGCTGCAGTTACATCCTACTGACACCTGTAGGCATCTAATATAGTGTGTTCATATTTACATTAAAACCATTTACATTAAGATATTATTACACTATAAGCTATTGAAAGATACACAATCAGATTGATTGAAGGCTATAAAAAAAGATCCAGAAGCAAGTCTTGATCATGGAGTAGATGCTCTTCTAGGTCCCGCAGTCGATCTCATTCCCCAAGCCGCAGGTCTTACTCAAGGTCCAGGAGTAGAAGTGCCAGCAAGTCCCCAAGCAGATCTCCTGCTGTCGATAAGTCTCCAAAGCGTGCATCTTCAGCTTCACATTTCAAGTCTCCCAAGTCCACAACCAAGATCAAGATCACAGTCTAGATCTGCAGACAGCAGAAACTGAATTGTGTGCATATTTTTTAAGACAAACTTTTGTAACTAGTTATGGCGTGTGCATACCGTTGAGACTGAAACCTTTTACTGGATGTGATGTGTGGGTTGGGGGGGGGGGTGAATACCTGGAAAAGTGAAACCAAGTGTCTTTCTTTATATGTGGACCATACAAGTAGGTACAGGGCCTTTGGGTAGAGTTGTATTACTTTTCTTTTCTTTCCAGGGCTGGAAGGGTGGCCTAATGGTTAAGGTGTTTGCCTTATGAACACAAGGTGCAGGGTTTGAGTCTCCCAAGGGATAATTGGCTAAGCTTAAAATGGCTCGCAAGGGCAGTTATCCTAGTACTAATCTATGAACCTATAAAGATTACATGATGTGCAACACAACTGCACTGATACTTGACATCTGTCTATTAGTTGTTCATATACTATTTAATTATATTGTCATTTTTTTCATATTTTTCTAAATATCTCTCTAACCAAGTAATACAAACTTTACTACCTGGCTCCATATAAATGGACAGAGATGGATAAATAAAATGCTACTGATAATATGTGCATAGCTTGGGTGGTTACGTAGATAATGTAAGTTATTTACAAAATATTACAAAATTAATATTTACTGTGTTTAGTATTACATACAACATCCAGTTTAAAACCTAGATCTGTTTGTGTTGAGCAGTTTGTCATTTATACTTCTTTACTAATTCTTATGGCTGCAGAGGTATGAACACTTATTTGAAACATGAGGCTATAACTTGATTTTTTTCAAAAACCTCAAGATGCAATCATTGCGGGTTAAGAGTACAAACTTCTAAGGATCTGTTGAATATTGCGTATTGTACCTTTAAGAAGCGTTTCCAAGGACAGCACCTGCATATAAATAGCAAGGACCTGCTAGCCTCAGTGCCATTTTGAGAGTGCAGCCAGAGGGTGAACACATATGAGTGGTTAACTAAGTCAAAGTTATTAAGCCTCAATCATGATGTGTTTGTACATAATAAAGCTGCTTGAACAGAACCCACAGATGTTCGTCTGTTTTATCCTGAACAGATGAGCGACATGGTGTCAGAACCAGGATCCCAGAGACTGCTTTTCAGAGCTACGAGGTGCAGAGTTAACAGTGAAGGCAAACTTAGTGAACAGAGTACAAAAAAGGGCCAGAAATGAACCAAAGGTAATGAAAACTTACATGAATGATTTATTTTATTAAAAAGATAAAATGGAGCATTACAAGGGCATAAAATGCATTATTAAGCAAGCAAGAGGCAGAAAAGGTTTATTAATTAAAATGTTTGAAATTAAGATATTTGATAAAATGATTATCAGACTCCCACATCCCAAAGACATGCTGTAGGTGGATTGGACACTCTAAATTGGCCTTAGGTGTGAGTGCGTGCTTGTGTGTGTGTGTCTCTTCTGTGGAAGGCTGGGTGCCAGACTGGCAACTCAACACCATAAAACTCCACTGCCAATCATGAGCGGACAGGTGATCCACTGTGGCAACCCCCAGGAATAGCCGAAAGAAGAAGAAGATAAAATGATTATCAGAAAAGCACATAAGGGGTTTGGAATTACCTCAGAATTGCAAAACAAGTATGTTTACAGTAAAACAAATTGACAAGCGGCTCCTCTCCACACTGGATTTAATTGCACAGTACAGGGAAAACCTCCAACTTTGCACAGATACAAGGTAAAAACCACCAACTTTTAAGCGCTTTTCGTTTGAGATTCCAAACTTCTTCAGAAAGTAATACAAATAAACAGACTCCCATATTTAAATACAAAAGTGCGGGAAATTGAATCAGTTAATAACTGATTCAATTTCCCGCACTTTTGTATTTAAATATGGGAGTCTGTTTATTTGTATTACTTTCTGAAGAAGTTTGGAATCTCAAACGAAAAGCTCTTAAAAGTTGGTGGTTTTTACCTTGTATCTGTGCAAAGTTGGAGGTTTTCCCTGTACTGTGCAATTAAATCCAGTGTGGAGAGGAGCCGCTTGTCAATTTGTTTTATTCCTAGTTTTTTGTGCCGTTTTTAAGTTTCGTAGTTGGTATGTTTACAGTAAAACAAGCACAAAAAAAGTATGGGAAAGGGCATGGAAAGAGATTAAATGAGCAAAACAAATGGAAAAAAGGGCACATTAAGCATAAAAAAGCAATGCAACTGCATGTGTTTGGGCTTAAACTACTAATTGGTATTGACTGGAGCTATTCAGGGCATAACTAGAGTTATTTGAAGCATCTCAAAAGTGTGTAAAACTGCTTACAGTGTGTGCTTATTACTGTGCATTTATTCTGAGGAGTTTATTTGTGTGCAAAGTACAACTAATTCACGAAGTGCAGTCAAAATACAGCCATTTCAAAACATTTCTTGTGCTGGGTGTGTCTGTTCACAGAGTGCCACCATTACAGAGTATTTCTTGCACTAGAAAGAGTTATTTAGCAAAGTACAGCCATTTGGGGAAAGTTCCAGTATGCTGTGTACTGTTTATTTGCAAAGTGCAGTTACTTCAAAATGTTTTTTTTACTCTGAGCTTCTTCTGACCAGTTTACTTGCACAGTGCAGTTATTTTGAAATGTTTCTTACACTGATAAGAGGTGATTTCTTACAGTACAGTGATTTCAAGAGTATTCTTGTGCCTGGGAAACTTATTTCACAAAGTTCAGTTATTCAGAGGCTTGTTGCTCGATTGGGCATAGTTACAAGTGCTGACATACATTTCTGGCATATGTATGTATATGTGTGTGCTGGTGCAAACTTGTAAAAGTCTTCACTGGTATGTGTTAATATGGTAGAGGCATTTCCCAGACCAGGTCCACTTGTATTTGATCAGAATATTGCAGAGAACTGGATAATATTTGAGCAAGAGTACGAGTATTTTTATACAAGCAGCATATTCTGACAAAAATGCATGTACCAGGGCATTCATTTTGCTAAACCTAGCTAGGTCAGAGGCCATTGAAAGAGAGGGTTCAATTGTGTATGCACCAGCAATATATGAAGGAGAAGGGGAAAACCATCATATAGTTGTATAGGCTGAATCAAGGGAAGACAAACTAATACACTGATGTATCACCAACACAAAAACAAAAACAATGAAAAATAGCAAAACAACCAGCCAGTATCCAAAACACTTTATTCTTTTTTCTCTTGCTATGAATCAAGGGAAGATCCTGACTGTTTGAAATGCAAATTCAGGGAAATGTGTAACCCCAGACAAACGTTACATTAGACAGGCATTTGCTTTACACAAGAGATCAAAAGCCAGGAGACACTTTTGTAGCTTTGGTAAAGGTGGATGAGTTTAAGTACTTGGGATCAACAGTTCAGAGTAATGGTGAGTGTGGAAGAGAGGTGAAGATGAGAGTACAGGCAGGGTGGAATGGGTGGAGAAGAGTGTCAGGGGTGATTTGTGACAGACGGGTACCAGTAAGAGTGAAAGGGAAGGTCTACGAGAGGGTAGTGAGACCAGCTATGTTATATGGGTTGGAGACAGTGGCATTGACAAAAAGGCAGGAGTCAGAGCTTGACGTGGCAGAGTTAAAGATGTTAAGATTTGCTCTGGGTGTGACTAGGATGGACAGGATTAGGAATAAGTATATTAGAGGGTCAGCTCGGGTTGGACAGTTTAGAGACAAAGCAAGAGAGGCAAGATTGCATTGGTTTGGACATGTGCTGAGGAGGGATGCTGGGTATATTGGGAAAAGGATGCTATGGATGGAGCTGCCAGGTAAGAGGAAAAGAGGAAGGCCTAAGATAAGGTTTATGGATGTGGTGAGAGAGGACATGCAGGTAGTTGGTGTGACAGAGCAAGATGCAGAGGACAGGAAGAAATGGAAACAGATGATCCACTGTGGCGACCCCTAATGGGAACACCCAAAAGAAGAAAAAGAAGATTACTGAACTGAGAAACAAAGCTAAAATGTGCAGGTTTGGTGATTTAAAAGATGAGTTGATAAAGGACAGGCTTTTGTGTGGTATTAATAGTGCTGCAGTGAGAAAGATTTTTCTTTGTGACAGTGATTCAATGCTGAGCAAAGCTATTGAGATTTGTCAAATCCATGACGTTATAGAAAGGCACATAAGTATGCTCGCAAGTGATAAGAGCATGGTTTCAGCAGGCTCCACAGCAAATGTAGACAGCATGCAACACGTGGCTAGCAGGAGCAGGCCTAAGCACATGGCAGCTGTAACCCCTGCAGGTAAAATCTGTAGTTTTCCAGCAAGTTCTAAGACTAGTTCAGTGAAAAGGACATGCTCAGTGGAGTACAATGCTGAGTCAGCAAAACCCAAATCAAGCTTTGTTGTTAACTGTCACAACTGTTGTGCCAATAATGAGTCCAAAAGAGAAGAGTGCTTAGCATTTGGTCAGCAATGCCACAAGTGTAAAAAATGGAACCATTTTCAAATATTTCACAAATCATGTAAAACTCACACAGTTATAAAAAAGGGTCACTTAAAAAAGCAAGTTGATCATATAGAAAGCTGCAACCCTACTTTCTACATAGATGGTGTATCAATAACTGGTGAAAAGGTTGATGCAGTAGAATTGTTGGCAAAATATGAAATGTTGTACTGTCCAGATCAATGGTAAAACCACCGAGCTCAAAGCAGACACTGGTTCAAAGTGTAATGTTATGTCAGCAGACACAATTGCTAAGGTGAGAGCTGCTACTTAACTTGATGTGGCTAGTTGTGCGAAACTTGTTGCTTATGGAGGTGAAGACATTTAAACCAAAGGCTCAGTAGTGCTTGCATGTTATTTGGCTAGGAACTGCTACAGCTTACTATTCTATGTAGTCCGAAGATCTACAGTAAGTAATTATTAGGTCTGACAGTTTGAGAATGCATCTGCTTTCCTTCACCAAAGAAGTCCATCATATAAGCACATACCCCAGCTCCAGTTTTACTGATGCTATTTTCTCAGAGTATGCTGTTTTCGATAACAAGTTACGCAAACCTCCAGTTGTGTATCCTATGAAGTTAGACCCAGAGGTCAGTCCAGTGGTCAGACCAGCAAGAAAATTCCAACAGCTATGCAGAATAAAGTCAAACCTCAGCTGGCTAAAATGGTGCAGCAGGGTGTAATTTGTCCAGTTACAGAACCTATTAAATAGGTGTTGTCCATAGTAGCAGCCCACAAAAAAGGCTCAGATGAAATCAGAATATGCATTGACCAAAGAGAGTTGAACAAAGCATTAAAGAGACTGCATCATCCTATGCGTACAGTTGATGAAGTCGCAGCCCTAATACCGAATGCCACTGTTGTTTCTGTCTTGGATGCAAAAAGTTCATTTTGGCAAGTGATGCTTGACTGCAGATCTTCATTTCTGACTACATTCAATACCCCGTTTTTAAGATATAGATTACTCAGGATGCCATTTGGAATTAATTCTGCAAGTGAAGTCTTTCAGTGTGCAATGGATCAAATTTATTTAGGTTATCCTTGTGCCATAATAGTAGATGATTTATTGGTTGGAGGCAATGGCAAAGCAGTGCATAACAGAAACCTTAGGAAAGTTCTAGACAGAGCATGTGAAATGAACTTGAAGCTCAATCCTCTAAACCAGAAGTTACATATATAGGTCATTTATTTACTAGCACTGACTTGCGAGCAGACCCATCCAAGCAAGCAGCCATTCTTCAGATGCTAGCATCAGATAATGTTCAAGCCACGCAATGTTTTCTTGGTATGGTCAACTATTTAAGCAAGTTTATACCAGGCTTCAGTGAGTTGACAGCACCTTTGAGAGAGCTAATGCACAAAAATGTTATATGGTCTTGGTTGGAACAGGACCAGAGAACATTTGAAGACCTTAAGCAGAAAAATTGCCACCCCACCTACATTAAGATAGTATGTCAATAAATCAGTAACACTTTCCTGTGATGCTTCAAAATTTGGTCTTGGCACAGTTATTCTTCAAGGGGGAGACCAGTAACCTATGCACCTAGAACTCTTACCCAAACTGAAATGCAATATGCTCAATTTGAGAAGGAACTTTTGGCAATAGTATTTGCATGTTCAAAGTTTCATGATTATATTTAGGGTCGAGCTATGCAGGTTGAAACTGATCATCAACCTCTAGTCATTATTTTAAAGAAGCCTATGCATTCTGCTCCAGCAAGATTATAAAGAATGATGCTCAGGCTGCAAAAGTACAACTTCAAAATGGTCTATACAAAAGGCAAACTTCTTTATCTGGCTGATACCTTATCCAGATTGCCCAGAAATACAACAGATCAGCTTAATGTAGAGAATTTTGAATTTTATGTCATGGAGTGTGTAATTTTTCTACCACAAGACTTGATGAGCTCAGAGATCATACAAAGACTGATCCAGTTTTGCAAAAGCTCAACCACTTCATTAATGTCAGGTGGCCATCAAAGCAATCTACTGTACCACCTGAAGTGCAAACTTATTTTCCATACAGAGCTGAAATGTTGATGGAAGATGGCATTATTTTCAAAGGTCCTAAAATTGTTGTTCCTGCTTCCTTCCAACAAGAATATATGCAGATTTTGCATCGTGGTCACCCAGGTTCTGAATCTATCAAAAGAAAGATGAGTGGACTAGTATTTTGGTCTTCTCTAGCAAAAGTCATTGATAAAGTACTTTCTTCTTGTTCAGTGTGTAATAGTACTAAACCTCATTTGCAAAAAGAGCCACTTCAGCTAAGCCATGTTCCTGAACTACTTGGTAAACAGCAGCCACTGATTTATTTGATATATTCGAGTGGAACAATCAGCATTACTTACTGTTGGTAGAATCTTATTCAAGCTGACTAACCTAATGCCCACAAGTTGAAACATCATTTCTCAGTCCATCGTAGTCTACACACAGTTGTTTCTGACAATGGTACTCAATTTACCAGTCAGTTGTTTCAGACATTTACAAGAGAATGGGACTTTGTACATGTTACTAGCAGTCCTGAATATCCACAGTCAAATGGACTAGCTGAACGTGAGTACAGATTCAGACATTTACAAGAGAATGGGACTTTGTACATGTTACTAGCAGTCCTGAATATCCACAGTCGAATGGACTAGCTGAACGTGCAGTACAGAGTGCAAAGAAATTATTAGAGAAGTTAAAGCATGATAATACTGATGTCTTTTTGAACTGACAATCTCAGAAACATACCCCGTGATTAAAATTAAAATTTGATCCAGTCCCCTCATATCCCTAACTGCATAGGCTGCTGGCTCCACTCGTAGTATACCTTCCCTGGTGTATCCTGCCTTGAGTTACCCTGAACTCCTGACTGTTGAAACAACCTAAAGCAAACGCCTAATTTTCCAGTGCTGTACTGGACCCCAGAACTTGAAGCTGTAATTAACTATCAAAAGAAACGTAAGTGTATGTATCTATTTGTAAAGTCATCTGCACACAATAACAATATTGTAATCCTACGTGTGCACGCTACCAGCCTACCGCAGAGCCCACTCATCCTGTTCTCTCCAGGCTATCATTCCCCCCTTAGATACCTGTACCCCTCCACTGCAGTAAACTAATCTACCCACTAGATGGCGACATGATCTACTTTAAATGCTGCATTGGAAACTAAAACGCCACTAAGTATCATTTGCCCTATACTGCTCTATTACCCTTCCCCAGCTCTGTACTAAGACATTGCTGAGTACAAGTAAGTTACCTGCTCTTCTCTGTTCTCTGCTCTTTTGCCCTATACTCGCCCTCCTTCCCCACAGTCTCTCCTCGCTACGCTGTACCTCGCGCTGAGCCTTCTGTGACCTGTTCTGCTACTCTCCTCACTGACTTACTCTTCCATCTCCTTGGCTCTAACAAACTCTGTTCCCTACCTCCTCCCATTCCTCCACTCCCAGCTACCACCTCACTTCCTGCCTCAGCCCTCCCTGTTTTTTCCAGCTGCCTATGTAGCCCTTACATCCTGCCTTTCTCTTCCCCCACTTAGTACTCTCTCCCAGCCCCGCCTCCTAATCCTATAAATATAGGTGTGCTCTCATGGCATCGTTTATAAAATTTGATCCGGTCCCCTCATATCCCTAACTGCGTAGGCTGCTGGCTCCACTCGTAGGTAAGTTTTGCTTATCACTTGTATATTTGCTATTGTAAATGACTACAATTGTGCTCCCTACTGTTGCCTTTACTTTCAACTACAGTTTTTTTATTGACATTAGCAATAACAGCACATGTATGTTTGCATAGTTACCTTGAAGTCAGTACACTTGCTCCTTGGTGTTACATGCTCCACAGTGATATCTCTATCCAAATCTCATGCTCTCTGCCCTGCTACTAACTGAAATACATGAGCAACAGCTATTCTAGCATGTTTTCTGTATATTTTTGTCAACTATAGTGGGAAACAAATGCTCCTTGGTGTAGCTTGCTCTAGAGTGCCATATCTCCCTGATACCAATGCTATATGCCTATCTATTCTACCTGAATCAATGAACGATAGCTATTTTAGCCTGATTTAGGTATATGTAATGCAAAATAACACTGGTGCAGTGGAAAACACTTACTCACTAGCATTGTGAGCCTCTGAGTGCTATACCTGCCTGAATCTAACCCCCGTCCCCTTGTATTATCCTAAATGTATTAGCGACATCTATTATAGCCTGATTTAAGCCTGATTAAGGTGTATCTTAACAAAACGATTGTGGTGCAGTAGTCAATGCTTGCTCATTAGCATTGCGAGCCTCAGTGTCTATACCAGCCTTAATCTAACCCCTTTCACTCTCTCTATTCTAAATGCATCAGCAATAGCTATTCTAGCCTGAGTTCTACACGTCTTCATAACGCTGTAGCAGCAGTTAATACTCATTACTGGTATTGTGAGGTTTGGAGTGCATCAGTGTGCTATACTGGCCTGAACCTAATCATCTCTAGTCTGTATTTTGTATAGAACTAGTAGCGATAGCTGTCTTAGCCGCATTTCTCACATGTAGATAAAGCTAAGGTGGAAAATGCTTGCTTCTTTGCGCGGTGTGTATCTAAGTGTTATAGCTGCCTGAAATAAATGCTCTCAGCCCTTCAGCCTGGTGAGAATTTGCTAGTGACAGCTGTTTAAAGCCTGTTTTCTAGTAAATGCATGCAAAGTATATGAGGGCAATGATTCATCCTTAGTGCAGCAGTATGCTATAGTAGCCTAAACCTGAACTCCTCTCCTCCTCACTATATTAATTGTCAATTGCAGAAAGTTATGTAGCCTGATTGCTCTATGAATTTAAGTTTTTAATTAGTACAGCCTCATGTTGATACTATTACTTTATTTTTTGTCAGCTGCAACAATTGATTTAGCCTGATTGCTTTATGAAATTTGGTTTAATAAGTACAACCTCATGTGACAATTAAATTGCTCCTAAATGTTTAGTATCCTAGGCTAGCAATTCATATGTACTGCAAACCTGCTTTCCTATGCATATATGTTTTGAAATGTGATATGCACACTAATTTGATTGAAGTCTTACTAATGTGAATGCAGTTGCCTTTAATGTTATGTGCCTTCTCTGCCTTTGTAGTAGTTACATTGTAGTTGATGTTTGTAAGATATTTCTGTTAGTAGAGTTCCCTCTCCTGCATACCCGCCAGTGGCGACTGGGGGGCTGCAGGAGACAGCTGAATGTGTGGGGCCAATGGGAAGGGGTGTGGCCAACTAGAAAGGGGAGGAGCTATACTCAAAACCACAAACACTGGAACTTTAATTAAAATACGCTGCCCTGGGTGCCAAACCATCATTATGAGAGTCCAATCAAGACAAAATGAAGTGCAGAAGAAAAAATATATTTTAATGCATTGGCTGCATGGCAGCTTACTTAATATCTAGATGGAAACAAAAAGTTTGCAAGGCATAAAAAAATAAATCACTTTTTAAATACATTACTGGAATGCCAGTCAAAGTCAAGTATAAGAAAAACAAGCAGCACTCAACTCAAACCACTTCTTGCACTGCAGTGCTAATTATAATTTATATTCAGCTTTATAAAAGTACCAAGTAACATGCTGAAAGTAGCAATCTCTGTGATATCCGCACTTGTAAAAATGTTTCTTATCCAAAACAGACCTGCTGCCTGACAACAACTATCTACTTGTTTCATGGGAAAAACATGATCAAAGTAAAAAATGAAAAGCAAACAAGAAACAAGCTCAAGATAAATTGCTTAAAGGATTACTGCACAGGTTATGGAACACACACGATAGATTGGCATTCTGTTTAGTTTACGGGTAAAGTCTGCAAAGATGACTGCAAGTCTTCAACAAAGGTAATGAGCTTCTTAAAATACTGTAATCCTGTCCTTTATTACAAATACTGTCATATGCATTTCAATACCCAAGGCTTATACTTTATCTAGTTATGTAAGTATTTTCTGCATGGCAACAACAAAAAGGCTTTCAGTGTTGGTATTTCTTTAACAGTATGCATATTAAACCTTACTTGCATCTTATAATCTCAGACAAGCTTACCAGATGGTCATTAAAAGCATTGCTACTTAAACACAGAGCAACAGTCACTTTCTGAATAATAAGGAGCATAAATCAACAGTATAAAAATAAGACAGAAAGCCAGAACATTCTGCAAAATCAAGCAAGGACAGATGAAAAGCCACTGTAGTACTTGTCTAACTTGGATGGCAGGATATTCTGCACACTTACACTGCATAACTGCTCCTTGCCTTGCTTGGATACATCCAGAGACACTACATGGGGGGGATGGGGTACAACAAGTATGTCACAATTTGAAATGTCACTGGCTGACTGTGATGGCCCTCTAACAAATCTGTCATACCTCTCAACCTCAGAGCAAGAAATCTGGACAAAGCCATACAGAGAAGTGGGACAAAGGCCCAAAAATAAGGACAATATTTAAATATTGCTCTTATAAACTTTCTAATAGAATAGTAGGTCTTGCATTAGTATAAATTTTCTGAAGGGTATGAAATCTGAAACTCAAATGTCTGTCATTATTTTCTAACTTCAGTGATTTGCCTCTAATTTGTAAAACCACAATTTTATGAAAAATGGACCAAAAATGCAATGCAAAAATATAAAGTAGCCACACAATACAGCTGGGAACCTGTCAAAGAAAGGACACTTTTTTAATATCAGTACTGTTAACTTGAGCAGCTGACAAAATTAACGAATCTACATGCATTTCTGAAATAAAAGTAATCTATAACTCTGATTATTACAGTTATTTATTTATTAATTGCAAACCCTCTATGTTTTCTTCCAAAATTGCTATTTTATGGAGGGATTATTAGAGGGAGAGCAACATTTTGAGCCAAAATCAGGGACAGTTGAGAGGTTTGGGTATGCCTAATTCTGCAAAGCAATTTATTTGCACGTACCTCTCAACCTGTTAAAGCAGGAAATCTGGACAAGGCCAAATATATTGGGGGAACATACAAACAGTACTAAATATTGCTCTTGTATAAACTTAGTTGATAGAATAACAGGTGTTGCTTTAGCATGCATTTTTCTGAAGGTTATGAAGTCTGAAACTCAGTGTCTGTCATTATTTAGTGACTTAATTCCTAAATGATCTGCCAGAAAACCACAAATTTTATGAGGAACAAACGAAAATAAGAAGCAAAAATCTATTCATTCTGTGAAAATCTGTACAGTTGAGAGGTATAGTTCAGCTGGGGCTGTCTTTGAGTTTGCTGCCCTTCCCCCCTCACCAAATTATGGTGAAATGGAGCCTCCCCCTGCAGCCATTCCAATGTCCCATTACTTGGCTATTTACCATAAACACTAATGTGCATACTGCTTTACTTCTATAATGATTTGGATTTCATTTGAAAGTTTTATTTTGCATTTACAGCACAAATACTAAGACATCTGCTAAACAATGCAATGCAGTCTCACAATGAAAACAGATTTAGGATTAAAAGTTCTCTGCCCTTGAAACACACATTCATTGAAACAGCATTGAAATCTACATTCAAAGAAAATTCATTTGGCTAGTATAAAGATTAACTTTGGTCTGTTTTCAAATGATAGGCCCCTTACATACATGTTGTGTGATGCACCTTCCTGATTGTATTAAATTATATTGCTTGTATAATACAGTACAGTTGTTAGAGGGTGTTTTAAATTTATTGTTTTGAACAACGACAAAACTACCCAACTGAGAACATTTCCATCATAAAGGTCTACTCAAACTTCTACAATCCACCAATATCAGTAAATATGCACAATCTCTGCAGAAGTAAAATTCATCTATAAAATTCCACATTAAAGAGATCTGTAACTAAGGAAGAGGTTGCTTCTGGCAAATGACTTTATATTTCATTGCTTCATCTACAAATAAAGTGCCTGTATCTTTGCCAAAGAGGACATTCTCAGTATGGCAGCACCCACCCCCTGTGGGAGTAGAACCCACAGCCTTCTGCATCAAAAGCAAGTACACTACCTGTTGTACTATTAACAATGCAAGCAGGCTTGGCATAAGCAGCACTAAACTTCTGTTCCCCTGCAGCTCTCAGCTCCTTGTAAAATCTACTCGACACTCATCAGTATCTCTCAACTTTGTAGCACAAGAAATCTGGAAAAAGCCAACATTTATTGGGGTGGGACAAAAGCCCAAAAACCAGGGACACATTTTAAACATTGTTTGTATGATCTTGGAAAGTTGCTAATATAAAATGCTGTGTTACCACCATACATTTCACTGCCAAGTCTTGAAGCCAGGACCCTGTGCAAAACAGTCAGAGCAACCTACCACTATGCCAAACTGGCTGTTTTATGAAAGAGAGGAAGACTGAAACTTAAATGGCTACTCTTTATTGAATTCAGTTCTCACCATAGCTGTCAACCTCTTAGCACAAAACACCTGGATGAAGCCAATAAAGGGGGAATACAGTCCCAAAAATAGGGACAAATTTCAAATATTCATCTTATAAACTTAGAAAATTGCTAGAATAAAAGGCTTTGTGTTACTATGTGCTTTCTGAAGAATATAAAGTCTGAAATTCAAATGCCTGTCAATTTTATTTAACATTTGTTGACCAGGAAAGTCTGACTTGGAACAAAAGCCAATTTTCAGCAGAGGCCCAGGGAGAAATTGTGCAGACACATGTCTTTGTAACATGGGAAGACACCAGAGCAAACCCACACACAAACACAGGGAGGACATGCAGATTCCAGACAGAAGGCACCCCAGGCAATAATCAAACCAGAGAACTTCTAGCTGTGAGGCAACAATGCTACAACTGCACCATCAATTATGTAAGGAATTACAAATTCAGAAACCTATGATGAACAGAGGAAAATATGAGATAAAATCTGCAAAGGTTTCACAGATGGTGGTGGGTAGGGAATTCAGACTCTTGTTACCTGACCCCAGGGTTCCGGCCTGAGGTTCTCTAACCAGCAGGTATTCTATCCCGGGGTCTATAGAATCCATTAACTAACTAACTAACTAACTAACTAACTAACTAACTAACTAACTAACTAACTAACTAACTAACTAACTAACTGACTGACTGACTGACTGACTGACTGACTAACTAACTAACTAACTAACACACACATACACCCACACACACACACACGCTCGTGCATGCACGCGCACACACACACACACACACACACACACACACACACACACACACACACACACACACACAGCACTAAACTCTGAATGGCTTTCTTGGCAAGCTAAAGCTTTGCTCTGCAAAAGAAATCCAATGGCTTTGACAGCAGCAATAAACTCCAAACGGCTTTCCTGGCAGCAACAGAAATCCAAAGCTGGCTCTGCTTGTCTAGGTGCGCCAGAATGCACACTTCCGGTTTCCTGCTTGTGAATGTTTCATTCCAAGACTGCTGACTTTGCTGTCAAATCCCCTTCCAGTCTATGCGGTTAGCACCGCATAGACTTCTGGGGCATCAGCAGTCTGCTGCCTTCTTCCTGAATCTGGAGTGGTAAGGCAGCAGTCTAGATTCACTTTCTAAGTGAAGTTACTGAAGTTATTGGATTGTACCATTGTGGCACTAAGCTGGGAGGACTGCAGTCCTGCAGTCCGATATCATGAGCTGCCACTGATACCCACATAGTACACTCTTCTACAACATCATCCTGTATTTCCAACCTAGCTGCTCTCAATCACCCTGTGCTAGTTATGTTTTATATCATTTCTCTTTCAGTATACCTTCCCTGGTGTATCCTGCCTTGAGTTACCCTGGACTCCTGACTGTTGAAACAACCTAAAGCAAATGCCTAATTTTCCAGTGCTGTATTGGACCCCAGAACTTGAAGCTGTAATTAACAATCAAAAGAAACCTAATTTATGTATCTATTTGTAAAGTCATCTGCACACCTAATAACAATATTGTAATCTTACGTGTGCACGCTACCAGCCTACTGCAGAACCCACTCATCCTGTTCTTTCCAGTCCATCATTCCCCCTTAGATGCCCATACCCCTCCACTGCAGTAAACTAATCTACCCACTAGATGGTGACATTGGCCTACTTTAAATACTGCATTGGAAACTAAAGCACCACTAAATATTGTTGTCCTATACTGCTCTATTGCCCTTCCCCAACTCTGTACTAAGACATTGCTGAGTAAAAGTAAGCTACCTGATATTCTCTGTTCTACTCTGCTTTTTTGCCCTATATTCTCCCTCCTTCCCCTCAGTCTCTCCTTGCAAAGCTGTACTTCACCCTGAGCCTTCTCTGACCTGTGCTGCTACTCTCCTCACTGACTGTTCTTCGCTGACTTGCTCTTCCATCTCCTTGGCTCTACCCGCTCCATTCACCCAGCGGGCTCACTCCGCTCCCCTACCCTACCCCATTCCCACCCACCCTGACAATTTTCCTTTATACTACACCCTTCCTCATCACACCCCAAGCTCCACCCAACTATCTCTGCCCCTCCCATCCCTCTCACCTCCATCCTCCTCCAACTCCACCCTCCTTTTCCTACTTTACTCTCTACTCAGTATACCTCATCCCCTACCCCTCTTCCTCACCCTATCTGCCTCTAACATCTACCTCAAACAACTACTCCTTCTTGTATATCCCTTTTCTCACACTAGTACCTCTCACCTAATCTACAACCCACTATGCTATTCCACTCCCTTCTTCTGACACTACTAGCTACCTCGACTCTTACAATTTTATACAACCTCACCTCCTACACCTTTCCCCTTGAAACCTTCTCTCACCCACCCACTTCTACTTGTCCACTCACCTTCACGCAACTACCTCACTCATTCCTAAACTCAGTGCCCTGCACTGGTTGCATTACCTTAACTCCACACATAAAACACAGTTCAAGCAAAACAACTCACAATAAAGGAAAAGCCAATTGCCTCATACTCCTTGTTCCCAAACCTCACACAATTCCTTCTCTCCTCTCTCTCTTGCTGTCAGGTGACATACGTCCCAACCCTGTCCCAGCTCAACCTGCTTCCTCAGTTTCTACCCTCAAACATGCCACCATGCCTAACCATAATATCCCACCAAAACACATATCCTTTTACTCTATCAACCTGAGAAGCATAGTAAATAAAATTACTGACTTCCATTCTTGGATCTCACACCACTCTCCAGATATAATAACCCTTAGTGAGACTTGGTTAAAAACTCACATCCCCGATAGGGACATACTCCCTCCTGGTTATAACATCCTTCAACTAGACAGAACAAAAAGAAAAGGAGGTGGTGTTGCAATCCTGTACAGAGATAACCTCACACTTACTCCTATACTACCCAATTCCCTGATGAACTCCTTTTGGCCAACAGAATAAACCCCTACAACTCTCTATACATAGCTGCCCTCTACATCCCACCCAGTGACAGCCTGACTGTACTTCAAAATTTATTTTCCACACTTGCCTCAGATCTCCACAGTGAGACTATTATAATGGGAGATGTCAACATCAGCTAGTCCACACTTACAACCATATCCCCCACTACCTCCCTAAACCTACATGGTTTCTCCCAATTAGTCACAACTCCAACCTACACCACCAAATCCGCCACCCACTCCCCCATACTTGATTGGATCCTTGTATCCCATCCTCACAAATATCACTTCCCTGAAACCCTTCCTGATATCCACTCTCCTACCAAAGTCATCCGCTTTACCCAACACATACTCAAACCCCACATATTTAAAACCTGCCGTAACATAAAAAACATTGACCCAAACAAACTCAACTATCAGCTCTCCCATATTGACTGGACCTTTCATAAATATTTACCTCTTGAGTAAGCAGTCATGGGATTTAACAACACATTCCTCAGCATTTTAAACTCCTTGACACCCTCACACAAGATCAGGATTAAATCCATTATGTCTCCCTGGCTTACTCCCTCTACTCTTTCACTAATGGCACAGAGAGACACTCAATTGAAACTGTGGATCAAAACCAAATTGCCCATTCATCTACAACAATACAGAGAACTTCATAACCAGGCTATGAAATCAAACAAAGACGACAAAAAATTACTATACTAACCCCCCTAAATCACACCTTTACAACCCCCAAAAATTCTGGCATACTATAAACAATATCCTACATCCAGGAAACTCATCCACCCCCCCACCCAAACCTCACACTTACTCCTCCCCAAACTGCTACTAACTTCAACTCTTACTTCATAGAGTCCATTAGTAAACTTATGAACCACTCCAACACCACCACCACCCAATCTGCCTCCCCCCTAATCACGCTAACCCCTCACCAACTTTCAACCTACAAACAGTATCTACTGCTTACATAAAATCACTGATCCTTAAGCTCAAACCTTGCTCTCCCTCCATAGATGGTCTCCCTCCACCTTTTCTAAAACTAGCTGCTAACTCCATAGCCCTACCCATCACTATCCTCATAAACAGATCAATTACTGAAGCTACAGTCCCAGTCATCTGGAAGAAGTTTTAGACTATACCAATCCACAAGAGAGGTAACTCCACTGAACTAACTAACTACAGCCTATCACAATACTATCTCCCCTGTCCAAGATCCTGGAAAAATGTGGACACAAACAAATTCTCCAGCACCTCACCCAAGACAACTTAATTACCCCCACCCAACACGGTTTCCGTCCTGGCCATAGCACTTCATCAACTCTCATCTCTTTCATAAATGTTACTGCTCAAGCTAGGGAACAAAATAAACTTGCATCTTGTCTCTTTCTTGACCTACCAAAAGCATTTGATACTGTCCACCATCCATTACCCTTAGAGAAACTCTCCCACCTAAACCTAACCCCCACCACTATCTCCTGGACCCATTACTCTTAGAGAGACTCCCCCACCTAAACCTAACCCCCACCACTATCTCCTGGACCCATTACTCTTAGAGAAACTCCCCCACCTAAACCTAACCCCCACCACTATCTCCTGGTTGGCTAGTTATCTTAGTAACCACTCCAAATCCATCAAATGGGATTCAGCTCTCTCCACAGAACTTCCAGTACTGATGGGAGTTCCCCAAGGATCAATCCTAGGACCACTACTTTTCAACATTTTCACCAAAAGTTATCTAGCTCTGCTCCTCACTCATCCCTAACGCAATATGCTGATGACTGCACAGTCATCACTATTGCAGACACACTTCCCTTACTCCAGTCTAAAACTCAGGAATCCTTCTTGTCTGTCGAGACCTGGTTCAACCAAAACCATTTAATCCTAAACCCAAAAAAGACCAAACTCCTTCTCTTTCTTCCAAAAACAATGACCGACCTGAAACCAAACTTCTCCATCTCCTCCCTCAACAACACACCCATTATGGTGGACAATTACACAAAACCCCCTTGGGGTCATCACTGACGACCAGCTAAAATTTGACCAGCATGTAGTAAACAACATCAAGAAAACCCACCAAAAACTCGGCCTTCTTTACAGAAACAAATCCTTTCTCTCCCCTCAAGTAAAAATTGCTCTATCACATGCCTACCTTCTTCCAACCCTTCTCTATGACTCTCAGATTCTCACCAACCTGCAGACCTCTCTTATGACCAAACCTGAATCCACCTTTAACAAAGTAGCAAAATTTGCCACTGAACTTCCTTACTCCTCTCACCACTGTCTTGTTCTACAAAAACTGAAATGGTTAGAGCTCCCTCACAACCTTACACTCTCCCAGCTCCAAATAATTCATTCCATTCTACATCAGCCCACATTCTGCCCCACAGTATCACCCATCATCTCATCCTACATCCCATCTAGGTCACTACGGAGCTATGACCACCTTCTGACCATAACCAAACCCAAACTCAACACAGGCAAAAACCTGTACAGCTATTACTACACCAAACACTGTAATAAACTCTCACTGGACATACATAACACTACATCCAAACTTCTACTCAAAAAGACTGTGAGAAATCACCTTACCTTAAATAAACTCTGCCTCTGTTCTCAGCCCACCGACTACCCCACCTCTCCAGTCCAATCTCTCAATTCTCTTTCTCCTACTAGTACCTAACACTACCTCCTTCCAAACTCACTCTCCCTTCTTCCCCACTAAACCCTTTCCCTATTCCTACCCCTAACTGTCCTTTACTATATCAACCTCCTCACCAGTAGAATGTCCCTACTCCTACCCCTAACTGTCCTTTACTATATCCATCTCCTCACCAGCAGAATGTCCCTACTCCTACCCCTAAATGTCCTTTACTATATCTATCTCCTCACCAGTAGACTGTCCCTACTCCTACCCATAACTGTCCTTTAGTATATCTATTTCTTCACCAGTAGAATGCCCCTACTCCTACCCCTAACTGTCTTTTACTATATCTATCTCCTCACCAGTAGAATGTCCATACTCTTACCCCAAGCTGTCCTTTAATATCTCTATCTCTTCACCAGTAGAATGTCCCTACTCCTACCCCTAACTGTCCTTTAATATATCTATCTCCTCACCAGTAGAATGTCCCTAGTCCTACCCCTAACTGTCCTTTACTATATATATCTCCTCACCAGTAGAATGTCCCTACTCCTACCCCTAACTGTTCTTTACTATATTCATCTCCTCACCAGTAGAATGTCCATAGCATCGGCAGGTGGTGGTGCTGCGGTAGCATTGTCGCCTCACAGTTAGATGTTGTTCTGTTTGATTCTCAGCTAGAGCGTCTTCCGTGTGGAGACATGCATGAATGGGCATACCTTCATTGTAGGTTGTGCATCAGAGCTGGCAACTCGGCATGTATAAATCTACTGCCAATCATTCGCTGACCGGAGTTCCGCTGTGGTGACCCTAACAGGGAAAAGCCGAAAGACACAACAACAACAACCAGTAGAATGTCCCTACTCCTACCCCTAACTTTCCTTTACTAGAACAATCTCCTCACCAGTAGAATGTCCCTCCTCCTACCCCTAACTGTCCTTTACTAGATCAATCTCCTCACCAGTAGAATGTCCCTACTCCTACCCCTAACTTTCCTTTACTAGATCAATCTCCTCATCAGTAGAATGTCCCTACTCTTACCCCTAACTGTCCTTTACAATATCTATCTCCTCACCAGTAGAATGTCCCTAGTCCTACCCCTAACTGTCCTTTACTAGATCGATCTCCTCACTAGTAGAATGTCGTTACTTCTACCCCAAACTGTCCTTTACTATATCTATCTCCTCACCAGTAGAATGTCCCTACTCCTACAACTAACTGTCCTTTACTATATTTATCTCCTCACCAGTAGAATGTCCCTACTCCTACACCTAACTGTCCTTTACTATATCTATCTCCTCACCAGTAGAATGTCCCTACTCCTACGCTGAACTGTCCATTACTATATCTATCTCCTCACCAGTAGAATGTCCCTACTCCTACACCTAACTGTCCTTTACTATATCTATCTCCTCACCAGTAGAATGTCCCTACTCCTACGCTGAACTGTCTATTACTATATCTATCTCCTCACCAGTATACTGTCCCTACTCCTACACCTAACTGTCCTTTACTATATCTATCTCCTCACCAGTAGAATGTCCCTACTCCTACCCCTAACTGTCCTTTACTATATCTATCTCCTCACCAGTAGAATGTCCCTACTCCTACCCCTAACTGTCCTTTACTATATCTATCTCCTCACCAGTAGAATGTCCCTTGTCCTACCCCTAACTGTCCTTTACTATATCTATCTCCTCACCAGTAGAATGTCCCTACTCCTACCCCTAACTGTCCTTTACTATATTTATCTCCTCACCAGTAGAATGTCCCTGCTCCTACCCTAACTGTCCTTTACTAGATCTATCTCCTCACCAGTAGAATGTCCTCCTCCTATCCCTAACTGTCCTTTACTATATCTATCTCCTCACCAGTAGAATGTCCCTGCTCCTACCCCTAACTGTCCTTTACTATATTTATCTCCTCACCAGTAGAATGTCCCTACTCCTACCCCTAACTGTCCTTTACTATATCTATCTCCTCACCAGTAGAATGTCCCTACTCCTACCCCTAACTGTCCTTTACTATATCTATCTCCTCACCAGTAGAATGTCCTACTCCTACCCCTAACTGTCCTTTTACTATATCTATCTCCTCACCAGTAGAATGTCCCTACTCCTACCCCTAACTGTCCTTTACTATATCTATCTCCTCACCAGTAGAATGTCCCTACTCCTACCCTAACTGTCCTTTACTATATCTATCTCCTCACCAGTAGAATGTCCCTACTCCTACGCTGAACTGTCCATTACTATATCTATCTCCTCACCAGTATACTGTCCCTACTCCTACACCTAACTGTCCTTTACTATATTTATCTCCTCACCAGTAGAATGTCCCTACTCCTACCCCTAACTGTCCTTTACTATATTTATCTCCTCACCAGTAGAATGTCCTTAGTCCTACCCCTAACTGTCCTTTACTATATTTATCTCCTCACCAGTAGAATGTCCCTCCTCCTACCCCTAACTGTCCTTTACTAGATCTATCTCCTCACCAGTAGAATGTCCTCCTCCTACCCCTAACTGTCCTTTACTATATCTATCTCCTCACCAGTAGAATGTCCCTACCCTACCCCTAACTGTCCTTTACTATATCTATCTCATCACCAGTAGAATGTCCCTACTCCTGCCCCTAACTGTCCTTTACTTTATCTGTCTCCTCACCAGTAAAATGTCCCTCCTCCTACCCCTAACTGTCCTTTACTATATCTATCTCCTCACCAGTAGAATGTCCCTCCACCTATCCCTAACTTTCCTTTACTAGATCAATCTCCTCATCAGTAGAATGTCCCTCCTCCTACCCCTAACTGTCCTTTACTATATCTATCTCCTCACCAGTAGAATGTCCCTACTCCTACCCCTAACTGTCCTTTACTATATCTATCTCCTCACCAGTAGAATGTCCCTACTCCTACCCCTAACTGTCCTTTACTATATCTATCTCCTCACCAGTAGAATGTCCCTACTCCTACCCCTAACTGTCCTTTACTATATCTATCTCCTCACCAGTAGAATGTCCTACTCCTACCCCTAACTGTCCTTTACTATATCTATCTCCTCACCAGTAGAATGTCCCTACTCCTACCCCTAACTGTCCTTTACTATATCTATCTCCTCACCAGTAGAATGTCCCTACTCCTACCCCTAACTGTCCTTTACTATATCTATCTCCTCACCAGTAGAATGTCCCTACTCCTACCCCTAACTGTCCTTTACTATATCTATCTCCTCACCAGTAGAATGTCCCTACTCCTACCCCTAACTGTCCTTTACTATATCTATCTCCTCACCAGTAGAATGTCCCTACTCCTACCCCTAACTGTCCTTTACTATATCTATCTCCTCACCAGTAGAATGTCCCTCCTCCTACCCCTAACTGTCCTTTACTATATCTATCTCCTCACCAGTAGAATGTCCCTACTCCTACCCCTAACTGTCCTTTACTATATCTATCTCCTCACCAGTAGAATGTCCCTCCTCCTACCCCTAACTGTCCTTTACTATATCTATCTCCTCACCAGTAGAATGTCCCTACTCCTACCCCTAACTGTCCTTTACTATATCTATCTCCTCACCAGTAGAATGTCCCTCCTCCTACCCCTAACTGTCCTTTACTATATCTATCTCCTCACCAGTAGAATGTCCCTCCTCCTACCCCTAACTGTCCTTTACTATATCTATCTCCTCACCAGTAGAATGTCCCTCCTCCTACCCCTAACTGTCCTTTACTATATCTATCTCCTCACCAGTAGAATGTCCCTCCTCCTACCCCTAACTGTCCTTTACTATATCTATCTCCTCACCAGTAGAATGTCCCTCCTCCTACCCCTAACTGTCCTTTACTATATCTATCTCCTCACCAGTAGAATGTCCCTCCTCCTACCCCTAACTGTCCTTTACTATATCTATCTCCTCACCAGTAGAATGTCCCTACTCCTACCCCTAACTGTCCTTTACTATATCAATCTCCTCACCAGTAGAATGTCCCTGCTCCTACCCTAACTGTCCTTTACTATATCAATCTCCTCACCAGTAGAATGTCCCTCCTCCTACCCCTAACTGTCCTTTACTATATCTATCTCCTCACCAGTAGAATGTCCTCCTCCTACCCCTAACTGTCCTTTACTATATCTATCTCCTCACCAGTAGAATGTCCCTCCTCCTACCCCTAACTGTCCTTTACTATATCTATCTCCTCACCAGTAGAATGTCCCTCCTCCTACCCCTAACTGTCCTTTACTATATCTATCTCCTCACCAGTAGAATGTCCCTCCTCCTACCCCTAACTGTCCTTTACTATATCTATCTCCTCACCAGTAGAATGTCCCTCCTCCTACCCCTAACTGTCCTTTACTATATCTATCTCCTCACCAGTAGAATGTCCTCCTCCTACCCCTAACTGTCCTTTACTATATCTATCTCCTCACCAGTAGAATGTCCCTCCTCCTACCCCTAACTGTCCTTTACTATATCTATCTCCTCACCAGTAGAATGTCCCTACTCCTACCCCTAACTGTCCTTTACTATATCTATCTCCTCACCAGTAGAATGTCCCTCCTCCTACCCCTAACTGTCCTTTACTATATCTATCTCCTCACCAGTAGAATGTCCCTCCTCCTACCCCTAACTGTCCTTTACTATATCTATCTCCTCACCAGTAGAATGTCCCTACTCCTACCCTAACTGTCCTTTACTATATCTATCTCCTCACCAGTAGAATGTCCCTCCTCCTACCCCTAACTGTCCTTTACTATATCTATCTCCTCACCAGTAGAATGTCCCTCCTCCTACCCCTAACTGTCCTTTACTATATCTATCTCCTCACCAGTAGAATGTCCCTACTCCTACCCTAACTGTCCTTTACTATATCTATCTCCTCACCAGTAGAATGTCCCTACTCCTACCCCTAACTGTCCTTTACTATATCAATCTCCTCACCAGTAGAATGTCCCTACTCCTACCCCAAACTGTCTTTTACTATATCTATCTCCACACCAGTAAAATGTCCTCCTCCTACCCCTAACTGTCCTTTACTATATCTATCTCCTCATCAGTAGAATGTCCCTACTCCTACCCCAAACTGTCCTTTACTATATCCACCTCACCAGTAGAATGTCCCTACTCCTACCCCTAACTGTCCTTTACTATATCTATCTCCTCACCAGTAAAATGTCCTCCTCCTACCCCTAACTGTCCTTTACTATATCTATCTCCTCACCAGTAAAATGTCCTCCTCCTACCCCTAACTGTCCTTTACTATATCTATCTCCTCGCCAGTAGAATGGTCCAACGACAACTGTTGCACTCTTATCTCTCCTTCACTGCTACCAATCACTCCCTACTAGCTTCCTCTCTCTCTACGTTAAATTCAGTCTCTCCTGGATACCTGCCTTATATACATAGCTAGCCAACAATGTATATAATCTGCAATCAGTATTATCAGTGTATACTTGTTTTACATTGTTAGGTATTTTTTTCTTGTGTATTAGCAAATGTTTTTATTCTTGTAACTTGTATAAATTGTGTAATTCTGGAGCTTTTCTCCCTGGGTTTCCACTGAAAAAGGGCCTCAGCCCAGATGGACCAACCCAGTCAACAAATGCCAAATAAAAAAATAAATAAAATTTACTTGGCTTGCCTTCTCAGAGATTTTTATCTAGGCAAAGCAGAACAACATTGCCTGTCAGTTCCAGTTTGTTGAGGGCCAAAGCTAAGAACAAGACACCAAACAGAGCCCAACTATTCAGAAAGCGTTCTTTCCAGAAGTTTAGCTATGATATATCGAGCAGACTTCTTCATCTTTTGAAAGGAGGAGAGAAAGTGAGGATACAGATGATGAAAGGTTTCAACCAGATTGGTCAAGTAACAGGTATATTTGCCGAGCCACAATCCTACTTCGTAGAATCTGTGGGTGTGGAGTACAGGACAAATCACAGAAATCATCTTCCTGTACCAGAATCGATATCACTGCATTGTTCCTGTAATACAGACTCTAGATCTCAGAGCAATCCAGACAATGTTCCTGTTACAAAACGTGTCTTAACTATCTATATGTATTTAGTTCTGTATAATTACACAGCAAAGAATTATTTTGTATCAATTGCATGTCAGTTAATGTCATTAATAATGCATGACTCATTTCTCAAAGTGGGAGGATGTAGAATTGTGTGTGTTGTACCTTTAAGAAGCATTTCCAAGGAGAGCTTGTGCATATAAATAAGAAGCACGTGCTAGCTTCAGTGCCATTGTGAGAGTGCAGCCAGAGGATGAACATGTATGAGTGTGATAGTTAGTTTATTTACCAGTTTACCCAAGTTAAAGTTATAAATAAGAAGCACGTGCTAGCTTCAGTGCCATTGTGAGAGTGCAGCCAGAGGATGAACATGTATGAGTGTGATAGTTAGTTTATTTACCAGTTTACCCAAGTTAAAGTTATAAATAAGAAGCACGTGCTAGCTTCAGTGCCATTGTGAGAGTGCAGCCAGAGGATGAACATGTATGAGTGTGTTAGTTAGTTTATTTACCAGTTTACCCAAGTTAAAGTTATAAATAAGAAGCACGTGCTAGCTTCAGTGCCATTGTGAGAGTGCAGCCAGAGGATGAACATGTATGAGTGTGTTAGTTAGTTTATTTACCAGTTTACCTAAGTTAAAGTTATTAAGTCTCAATCCTGATGTGTTTGTACATAATAAAGCTGCCTGAACAGAACCCGCAGATGTTCGTCTATTTTATCCTGACCAGATGAGTGACAGGGTCTATTGGAGAGAATAAATTGTGTTATTACTGTTGTCAGATTTTTAGATAACATGGCTATCCTTTCAGCAACCGTGGAGACTGGTCAGGAAAATTCAAACCAGCAGGCTGCATTCGTGTCCGCAATGGACTCTTGAGCCAATCTCACTTTGGTCCACACATTTGGGAAATGTAGCAGTCACTGGTATGAGGATTAAATGTGAGTGTCCATCCTGACATGCTATGCCTATCGAATGGGAAGAAGGTACAGAAATATATACAGATTTCCAGCTGTGAAAGTCCATCACTTAGAAGTTCAGCTCAAACTGCAAAGTGAAATATGTGAAATGTGTAGTCAGCATAGAAACATGCTGCTAGCACATATTTCACTTTACTTTTAGGGTAAATATCTTGGAATGTGTAGTCAGCATAGAAACATGCTGCTAGCACAAATCACTGTTTTGGAAACTTGCTTTTTTGAAAATAATCTCTTTAAGGGGGGTTTATAGTAATATGGATTACTTAAGAAATGGCAGTCTGAATTTCAAAAACAGAGACAAACGGACCTGTGGAATTTAAGACAGCAAATGGATAAAGTGAAGTCAGTGAGGATAGTCAGAATAGAAAGAAACACCAGCTGTCATGGCTGCAATGAAGGAGATGGGTACCCCCTCCCCACTTAGCAGCTACCCAGAAAACATACAGCTAAGAGTGCAGGACATCTAGCTGTCAGAGTAACCCTGATTTGGGTAATGATCCCCAGCCAACCAGTAATAAAGGGGTAAACAAGAGCGAACAAGTGTCTGTATCCCTGAAAATTGCTATTTAGGTCTTACTACCACTTGGCTGTAAACTCATCTCAGAAGCTAAAAGGAGTGATATTGCCCACATTGCAAATAAATAAATAAATAGATATTAGAAAATGAAAAGAGTGCTTTGTACCTTTACCCATAATAAGTAAAGATGAGCAAAGTGTCATAATCAGCTGATCCACACATGATGAGGAAATAGACTGGGCTGGAGTATTTGAAGATGACAGAGGTGAAAGACAGAGCTTGTGCAGGTTTTTAGAAAGGGGACTTAGGAGGGTATCTCTCTAGGTGAGGGTCCGATAACGCAGTAAAGCTGCCTACAGCATGAAATGAAGATGTGTCAGAACCCCAGGGAGTTCTAGAACCATTAAAGGATGTGTATTTTGCAGCTGATGCTTTTTCAGATGCAGAGTGATGAGTTTCAGATTGTGTACTTACAAAGCCTAGCATTCTACATTTGGGCACAGCTATCTCTAAAATGTGAGGGGAGGGGGGACAAAATGTGCAGTGGATTGTAAAAAAGTTGGTATATAACTTGGAATCTACTATGGGAGATGAATTCCCTTCCACCAAAAAGGTGGGAAACAATACCGTCTAAACCAGCCCGAAGTACTACAAGTAAAAGCGTCTGATACCCTTGGCATGAAGCCAACTAAACTGCCTCATTTCAAAGGTAACAGTCCAGGTAAAATAAATACCCTGTATACAGGCTAATACCCCCTTTCCAGGGCAAGCTAGTGCCAATTAGTTTGTAGCTCAGCAAATGTGTCCTGCTCCAGAACTTGCAGTGAGATGTTACTACAACCCAGAAGTGCACAGTCTTAGTCCTTCTGTTCTTCATTTTATATTATTTGTTTTCATATTCTGTCACTCATTATCCAGAAGACAAAGTCCAGATGAACAAAACCGACTGGAGATTGCGAGAGACAGGGTTCTGGCAGGGACTATTACAGAGGGTATCAAAAGCATAATAGGGACCAACCCAGAAGTAAACCTAATTCCCCTCACAGAGAAGGAATGGGAGAAGAAATGACCAGGTCATAGGATCAGGTCAAATAGATAAGGGAACAGGTACAAGGACTGAAGTGCCTGTTCCAGAAATCTCTCAAAACAACAATTATCATTGCTTCTGAGTTTCTCTTCTCTTGGGAGCATCCAGCGGCCCTAACCCTACTGACAAACATTACTTCTAATAACCAATGACGAGTTCCTGCTCATGCTGCCAAGCTGAATATGATTTGGTTACTGATTTGAAATAAGCAATCAGGTAAATGAAAACACAATCACCAAAGTTGACTTCTCATGGGAACTCCTAAAACTTCTTCTGTCAGTTGTGTTGATACTGCCTTGGGCAACTTAGTGACTAAGAGAAGTGTGGATAGGTTATAGTTTGAAGTAAATGTGGAAGAGAGATTAAAGCATGAGGTCCTAATGGATGTCGGAGCTGAAGTAACTCTAACGTTAAGTAGCTTCTATAATAAAAGCTTCAAAGAGACAAAAAATCCTGCGATTGCCTGCAGGATATGGGCTACACAGGGTCAGAGGACAACCAGTCTTAGGGAAAGTACGACTAAAGCTAAAATGTGTAAAAATGGAAGTGACCAGTCAGTGTATGTTACTAGCAAGCCAGGAGATGATTTTTTTAACTGAGAATGATCTACTGAAAAGGTGTAGGCCAATAAATAACTATTTTCATGGGGTCTTGTAGTCACATTTAAATAAGCCCATTCCCTTTGGAAAGAGTTTAAAGTTTCATAATCAAACAGAATTATGCTATCTAGGAAAAAATGATGCTATGATTAATATTATTTTTTAAGGTCTAATGTGCCAGATAGGACCATGCTTGGTAACTCTGAGGATCTGATCCCATGGAGACAAGGGATACATGTGGTATGTGTGTCAAGGCAGGATGTAGGTAAACCTGAGATAAATGCCTGAGGTTTAAAATTCTTTATAAAGAAATCAACCCTGTCAACCAAAAAATTCATCCAAACACTACAGTGTCACATGCTGAACACCCTAACTCCATGTAGAACACTACAGTGTCACATGCTGAACACCCTAACTCCATGTAGAACACTACAGTGTCACATACTGAACACTGTAACTCCATCTAGAAATGCGAGGGAAAGTTTACCAGGTAGCAAGTAATTTCTTTACAGAATTTGGTCAGAAAGAAATGAAATGTTAGTGTTAGTTAACGCAGAATGAGTGCCATTGTCTATAACTGTGATATGCTTGGGGTATGAAAATGTTTTATGAGTCATCTGAGTTATAGAATGCTAAAGAGGCAAAGGCCTAATCTGATGTTTTTAAACAGTCGGAATTGCTAAAAGATGTTACAATCCATATCATGTTGGAAATTTAAAAGGCTTTGAACCTCCAGAAACGGCAAGAGACATTTCAGCACCCTGTAATGGTGGTAAGACACCTAAACTCACCCCTGTACATAGGGATGGTGTGCGTGTGCGTGCTCGCGTGTGTGTGTGTGTGCGTGCGTGTGTGTGTGTGTGTGTGTGTGTGTGTGTGTGTGTGTGTGTGTGTGTGTGTGTGCGCATCTGGCCAAGAATATTCTGTGGTCACATACAAAAGGGGACACAGTACCCTGAATATGACAAGGTCTGAATACAGGATAGACCATGCCCCAGATAAGCAAACTTGTGTCAGAAACTTCTACAGAAATTCCAGCCAATGTCAGCGAATTCTCCTTGCCAGTTAATATTATGAAATATCAAGAAATACCTGACCAAACTGCACTGTTCTTAGCAGCCACTTGAACACATGGGGTTAAAATCTCATGTCACAGGCTGCGTAGACTCCAGCTGCAGAGTGACGCATGTCTTGGTGCACAACCAACAGCAAATCCTATGGCTGTAGAAGCTCACTTTGAGCTGGGTGCAATAATAGGGAGTTTTTTTATGATTTAGAATTAGCTGTTCCTGTCATTATCGAGTTATCAGAAAGTATTATGCAGAATAACGAGGAAAAAAGTGAGGTCACTGTAAAATAGTTTAATCCTATGGCAGGAAATTTGTCTCACCAATAAAAAGAAAGCATGTTAATGTGAAGTTAATGGTGATCACCTTGTGCTGTATTAGCAGTGAGACAGATAGAACAGCTTAGCTGTTATGCACTGCTAACCGTGAAAATGTGCCTGACATGATAGAAGACAAAGTGGAGTTTGTAATGACTTGCCCTTCGTACACTTCCAGACAAGATTAAACAGGCTATTCAGACATAACGTTCTGAGATAGAATGAAAGAGGGAAGCAGTGTGTGAGCTGTTTAATCAGTCTTCAGATGGGTTACAAAATATGCTTATGACTGTGGGGTAAATGACCTTCATGTTACTTGGATATTCACTCCACCTGGTAAAAGCTCAGTAGAGGATCCCACGGGCATCTTGTAAGCAAATCCAGGACATTCTGGATTCTGTAATAGATAGGGGAATTATAGGCAAGTGAACTTTGTGTAAAACTCTCCTTCATGGCCTGTTCGCAAACCCACAAGTAAGTGGAGGGTCACTATAGATTAGAGAAAGCTAAATCATCAGGTGCCCTTATGTCATTGCCCCATGATATATTGACCTCAAAGCTTGCCTAGCATTAAGGGTGCAAAATATTTCACAACAAAGGATATCTCAAATGGATTATTGACACTGAACAACTGTAAGTTGGGTGCTGTCATTGATTCCCCAAATGATGTTAACATACTACAACAAGGTTGAAGAGCAACAAATGACTGGTGCCAAAGTCATGGCCTTAAGTTAAATGCAAAAAAAATGTATAATCATACCATTCAGCAAAAACACGGCCCCTACTGATTACCACATAAACGGCAACCCCCTAAGCACACAACCTGTGGTGAGAGACCTGGGTACACAGGTTGACAACAATCTCACATTCGACCATCATGTAGTGGCAGTGGTCAGAAAAGCCTTTTGCTTGGTTCATCTCATAAGTAAAGAGACTGCATCCAGAAAAAAGGAGATTATTACCTTTCTGTACTCTTCCCTCATTAGGCCAATAATTGAGCACAATGCTCCATTTGGTTATGTACCTCTCCAAACATCTGCATCAACTGGAAAGGTCAACAAAATACCTCACAAAGAGAATCCATGGCCTCCAACACCTGTCTTATGTGGTCAGGCTTAAATTACTATCACTATACTCTATATCGTAAAGATTATTCAGAGGTGATCTGTGTCTTGCCTACAAGGCAATCTCAGACCCTGCTCTACTAGAGATGCTCCATATCCACAAGTCTAACTCCTTGCACATTACGTAATCAAAAGGCATACATCTAATATGTGACATTAACAAAACCCACTGGAAGAGAAAGGTTTGTCTCCCACAGGCTGTCCCATCTCTGGAATCGACTCCTCATGCACGTCAAAGTACATGACTGACTCTCTTTAAGTGCAACATTGATGAGTAGATAGGAAACCAATAATTTGCCCCAAGGGTTCCACCAGAGGCCCTCATTGACAGATGCTGATTGAGGTTTCTTTTTTGGGGATAAACTCTTCGTTAGGCTTGTAAGGGCACAGGGCCATTAGCCTACTAATCTCCTATGATCCGATAAACATCCATCCCCAAGACCAGTACATACTGGCCTTCACATTCAGTAGAAAACAGTATATGTTGAATAGGTGTTGTTTTGGGTACCTGAACTCCCCTGCAGATTTTAAAATGATCCTGAACTAGGCAACGGCTAGTGCAGAAAGTAGAAGAAATCTTATTTACATGGACGATATACTAATCAAAAGTAATACTTTTGCGGAAGAATGTGCTAAAGTCACTTATGTGTTTAACTGACTAATAAAGTTGGAGTCAAATTGTAGCACACAAAAGGACAGTTGCTCCAAAATAAGGTCAATTGTCTAGCATATGAAACTGTACCAGATGGAATACACCCTCAAATCAGCAAAACAGAGCTATCCAATGTCTCAGTCCTCAAACAAAATCTGAAGAAACTAAGAAACTGTAATTACTCTAGACTGTTCATTCAGGACCATAAAGAGTTGGCATAATACATGTCCAAAGTGGGTAAAAAGTCAGAATCCTGAAATATGGAGGAAGAGCAGGAAAATGCCATAATAGCCTGTGCCTGGCATACCCACTGATAGATCAGGATTCATATAAAAAAACAGGGAACACTGACAGTAGTGTCCGTGCTGTCATGTATCAAAGAATTGAAAGACGTGTCCGTGATGTCATGCATCAAAGTATTGACAGTAGTGTCCATGATGTCATGTATCAAAGTACTGACAGTAGTGTCAGTGCTGTCATGTATCAAAGTACTGACAGTAGTGTCAGTGCTGTCATGTATCAAAGTACTGACAGTAGTGTCAGTGCTGTCATGTATCAAAGTACTGACAGTAGTGTCAGTGCTGTCAAGTATCAAAGTACTGACAGTAGAGTCAGTGCTGTCATATAAAAAAGTACAGACAGTAGTGTCAGTGTTGTCATGTATCAAAGTACTGACAGTAGTGTCAGTATTGTCATGTATCATAGTACTGACAGTAGTGTCAGTGCTGTCATGTATCAAAGTACTGACAGTAGTGTCAGTGATGTCATGTATCAAAGTACTGACAGTAGTGTCAGTGCTGTCATGTATCAAAGTACTGACAGTAGTGCCAGTGATGTCATGTATCAAAGTACTGACAGTAGTGTCAGTGTTGTCATGTATCAAAGTACTGACAGTAGTGTCAGTGTTGTCATGTATCATAGTACTGACAGTAGTGTCAGTGTTGTCATGTATCATAGTACTGACAGTAGTGTCAATGCTGTCATGTATCAAAGTACTGAAAGTAGTGTCAGTGCTGTCATGTATCAAATTACTGACAGTAGTGTCAGTGCTGTCATGTGTCAATGGACTGACAGTAGTGCCAGTGCTGTCATGTATCAAAGTACTGACAGTAGTGCCAGTGATGTCATGTATCAAAGTACTGACAGTAGTGTCAGTGTTGTCATGTATCATAGTACTGACAGTAGTGTCAATCCTGTCATGTATCAAAGTACTGGAAGTAGTGTCAGTGCTGTCATGTATCAAAATAAAGACAGTAGTGTCAGTGCTGTCATCTATCATAGTACTGACAGTAGTGTCAGTGCTGTCATGTATCAAAGTACTGAAAGTAGTGTCAGTGCTGTCATGTATCATAGTACTGACAGTAGTGTCAGTGATGTCATGCATCAAAGTACTGACAGTAGTGTCAGTGATGTCACGTATCAAAGTACTGACAGTTGTGTCAGTGTTGTCATGTATCAAAGTACTAATAGTAGTGTCAGTGCTGTCATGTATCGGTTGTGTCCGTGATGTCATGCATCAAAGTACTGACAGTAGTGTTACTGCAGTCATGTATCAAAGTACTGACAGTAGTGTCAGTGCTGTCATGTATCAAAGTACTGACAGTAGTGTCAGTGCTGTCATGTATCAAAGTACTGACAGTAGTGTCAGTGCTGTCATGTATCAAAGTACGGACAGTAGTGTCAGTGCTGTCATGTATTAAAGTACCGATAGCAGTGTCAGTGATGTCATGTATTAAAGTATTGACAGTAGTGTCAGTGATGTCACGTATCAAAGTACTGACAGTAGTGTCAGTGGTGTCACGTATCAAAGTACTGACAGTAGTGTCAGTGATGTCATGTATCAAAGTACTGACAGTAGTTTCAGTGCTGTCATGTATCAAAGTATGGACAGTAGTGTCCGTGATGTCATGTATCAAAGTACTGACAGTAGTGTCAGTGCTGTCATGTATCAAAGTACTGACAGTAGTGTCAGTGCTGTCATGTATCGGTAGTGTCTGTGATGTCATGTATCAAAGTATTGACAATAATATCAGTGCTGTCATGTATCAAAGTACTGACAGTAGTGTCAGTGATGTCATGTATCAAAGTACTGACAGTAGTGTCAGTGATGTCACGTATCAAAGTACTGACAGTAGTGCCAGTGCTGTCATGTATCAAAGTATGTACAGTAGTGTCCTTGCTGTCATGCATCAAAGTACTGACAGTAGTGTCAGTGTTGTCATGTATCACAGTACTGACAGTAGTGCCAGTGCTGTCATGTATCAAAGTACGGACAGTAGTGTCAGTGATGTCATCTGTCAAAGTACTGACAGTAGTGTCAGTGTTGTCATGCATCAATGTACTGACAGTAGTGTCCGTGCTGTCATGTATCAAAGTACTGTAATAACCAACACTGCTGTTAAATAGAACAATGACCAAAAAACCAAACATTGAGAGCAAAAACCTTTATCAAAACAAAGCTTTCAGGCCAAAACCCTTTTTCAATGCTTAACCATACAGTGCTGTCATGTATCAAAGTACTGACAGTAGTGTCAGTGCTGTCATAGATTTGTAGGTTGGTACTGCGCTGTCTGCCCGAAGGCATATATTAGCTCAGCCACATTGTGCGGTATTCACCGCCCCTTTAGTAGTTCCCTAGGCCCTTGTACTAGCAGCTAGTACCCTTGGCCCCTATCTAGCAGTGCTGTTGGTGTGATCCCCGGTGTGACCTTTCTGTTACCCATCCATTCATCAAGGTTCCTCTTGAGGAGTGATAGTGAGGGGCTCTGTCTTATGTAGATTGGGACCCTGTTCCATAGTAAGGGAAGTCTCTGCGAAGGGATATCTATCTTTCCAGCATGTTCTATTCATTGTTGTGTTGAGGTTTATATCCCTAGAGCATGTAGCTCAAGTAGATTTGGTTTTACTAAGATGGAGCATGTTCAACAATTCTGGGTTGGACAGAGATCGCCTCTGAGAAAGCGGTATGCAACAGAGAACAGTCTTAGCTTTTTCAATCGTGCTGCATAGGGCAACTGTTTGAGGCCAGTAATCCTCTTGGTTAGGTACCTTTGTGGTCTCTCCAGCTGCTGGAGCTGTCTATCCAGGTACATTCCAATTGGTGCATTGTACTCAATAATGGGTCTGATGAGGGAAGAGTAGAGGGGCACCATTACATCCTTAGATCTTGATGCAAACCCTTTCGTGATCAGATGGGTCACATAGAAGGATTTTCTAACCACTTTGGCAACATGGTTATCAAAAGAAAGCTGACTATCTACTTGGGTCCCTAGATCCCTTATTTCTTCTTCAAATTTCAGGGGATTACCTCCTATGTTGTAGTTTGCGGGTACTCTGTTTTTTCCAAAGGAGATTACTATGCATTTTTTTTGCATTTAGCTTGACACCATGGCTTTGACACCATGCATCAGTCTCATTTAGGCTCTTCTGGAGGATCTCCATGTTGGCCGGAGACTCTATTATAGCACCCAGTTTGCAGTCATCCGCAAACATAGTCAGCCACAGCCCTTCCGTGCTTGCCTGTACTTCTGAGAAGTATATGCCAAACAGGTGGGGCCCCAGGACAGAGCCCAGAGGCACACCACTCGTTACTGGTCTGGATTCAGACATAGATCCCACTACTCTAACTTTATGGGATCTGTCTGAGAGCCAGTTTGCGATCCATCTTGTGACATAAGGGTTTATGCCCAGGCTAGTGAGATTATTAATAATACCTGAATGGGGAATGGTGTCAAATGCTTTAGCAAGGTCAAGGTAAGCCATGTGTACCTCCTTTCCCTTATCTACAGCCTGAGTAACTGTCTCAAAGAAATCCAGCAGGTCCAGGAGGCATGATCTGCCCTTGACGAAGCCGAACTGTGTGATGTCCAGTGACTGGAGGTTCCCAATCTCTCCATTTATGAGTTCCATAATGATTCGCTCCATAGCCTTACAGATCAGACTGGTCAGGCTTATTGTTTGGTAGTTCCCAGGGTAAGTTGTGGCCCCACCCTTGTGTAGCAGGACCACCATTGCCGTGCACCATTCTATGGGCACATATCCTGTGGAGAGGCTTAGACTGAACAGGGTATTAAGATGCGGGGTTAATTCCTTTTGGAGCTCACATATGACACAGCCTGGGACACCATCTGGTCCCATGGAGGCAGTGTTTTTAGCTTTAGATAGAGCCTTGTTAACCAACGTATCAGTAATAATTGGACTTACACAATCCCCTAGAATGGTAATAGGCCCTCTAGGTGGTGAGGGGGGGGGGGTTTGCACTGAACCTGTCAGCCAAGATGTTGGCAATGTCAGAAGGGTCAGTGTATTTTGTTCCGTTTTGTACTAGCTCAGAACAGACCTGAGCGTTGCCATTTAGGTTTTTGACGTAGCCATAGAAGGCCTTATGGTTATCCTTGGCATCCTTGGCAACTTTCTTTTCAAAATTAGCTTTAGTTGACTTGATGAGGGCCCTCAATTTCTTACTAATGCTGATCAGGGATGATTTTTCTACTTGAGATTTGGCCTTTTTTTCTATAAGTCTCCTCCTTTTATTGTAAAGTTTGCTTATGGCCAGGGTCCACCAGACTGGTTTCTTCTTGCTTGAGGAAGGAGTCTTGGTTTTATTTGGGATAGCATGGTCCATGCAATCCTGAAGATGCATATAGAGTGCCTTGGTGTAGGATTCTGCATCCTGGATATCATTATCCTTCTCAAAGGGAATAGTGAAGCTTTCCACTTCTGACGCAAGTAGTTTGAAGTTTGCTTTGGAAAGGTTTTTGACTATGGTTTCTTTGACTGGGGAGGTGGAGGGGTGAGTATGTCCAGGTTTATCAGTTTGTGGTTGGATCTGACCAAGGAAGGAGTGATAACTGGTGTGGTACAATGGGCGCCCATGTTTGTGATGATTAAATCCAGTATGTTGTCCCCTATAGTGGGGGAACATACTAGTTGTTCAAGGGCATTTGAATTTATAAATTCTATGAATCGCTGAGCATAGGAGTTGGAACATTGGTAGTTCACCCAGTCTATACCAGGGTAGTTGAAATCACCCAAGATTATAGTGTTGGGTAGGACCTTTATATTTTCCAATGTCTCAAGGAATGCAGAGTGAGCATATTGGGACATGGTGGGCGATCTATAACAGGCTATGACTTGAAATGTGGTTTTGCCTGCTGATAGTTGTGCATGGATGATCTCTGGGGTATCATGCTGCACTACTAACCAAAGTACTGACAGTAGTGCCAGTAATGTCACGTATCGAAGTACTGACAGTACTGCCAGTGTTGTCACGTATCAAAGTAGTGACAGTAGTGCCAATGATGTCACGTATCAAAGTACCGATAGCAGTGTCAGTGATGTCATGTATCAAAGTACTGACAGTAGTGCCAATGCTGTCATGTATCAAAGTACTGACAGTAGTGTCCGTGACGTCACGTATCAAAGTCATGTATCAAAGTACTGACAGTAGTGTCAGTGCTGTCACGTATCAAAGTACTGACAGTAGTGTCAGTGATGTCATGTATCAAAGTACTGACAGTAGTGTCAGTGATGTCATGTATCAAAGTACTGACAGTAGTGTCAGTGATGTCATGTATCAAAGTACTGACAGTAGTGTCAGTGTTGTCATGTATCAAAGTACTGACAGTAGTGTCAGTGTTGTCATGTATCAAAGTACTGACAGTAGTGTCAGTGTTGTCATGTATCAAAGTACTGACAGTAGTGCCACTGCTGTCATGTATCAAAGTACTGACAGTAGTGTCCGTGATTTCATGTATCAAAGTACTGACAGTAGTGTCAGTGTTGTCATGTATCAAAGTACTGACAGTAGTGTCAGTGCTGTCATGTATCAAAGTACTGACAGTAGTGTCAGTGCTGTCATGTATCAATGTACTGACAGTAGTGTCAGTTATGTCATGTATCAAAGGCATGATTCTGATCCCAGTGTTATAGCTTGTGTTAAAAAGTTTCTAAGTGAGGTAGGGGAAAGTGAGATCTGTGAGAAAGGCTCTCTTTTCTACTATATGAGCAGTACAGAGATTCCCAAACTCTTTTTCTGGTAAGAACATTGTGGTACCCGCACAACATCAGCTCATGGGCAGTACAGAAATTCCCAAACTCTGTTTGTGGTAAGAGCATTGTAGTACTGGCACAACATCAGCCCATGGACAGTACACAGATTCCCAAACTCTATTTGTGGTAAGAACGTTGTGGGACTGGCACAACATCATCCCATAGGCAGTACACAGATTCCCAAACTCTATTTCTGGTAAGAGTGTTGTGGTCCTGGCACAACATCAGCCCATTGCCCTCCTGGGAGGCCAGGAGCTAAGGGATGGCAATATGTCTAATAGTTAAATTGCAGCCTGGACCTTAGCTATCCAGGACCAACTTTTTACAATAAAATATGCCCAAAACAGAAAACAGCCCAGTTGCCTACGGACTGGCACATCTGCAAATACATAAATACATAACTACATAATCCGAAAAGACTATGCAACCACTGCAGAAGGATACAGCTTTAGACATGGCTAGGCAGTCGAACAGGCAGTATCATTAAGATGAAAATGTGTGCAAAGACCTTCTAAAGCATATGTGGATGTCTGCTCTGGAAGCTGATATTGTGGCTTGGACATTGTAAGGAATAAAGATAAACCATGTCCTCCTATCAAGTACCAACTTGGACACCAGACTAATCAGCATGCTGAGTTAGCAGCTCGATATGTAGCTGACAGACAGCAGTCCAGTTCAGTTTGCAGGATCTTGGAGTGTGTACAATCTCCGATTATACTAGACATGACTTCCTTACAAGTTTGTCAAGGTAGAAAGTAAATGACATGTTCAACTAAGCCTGGCTGCAGATCAGTTAGTGAAGATCATGGCTTAATAGTGTACTGCAAATAGGTCAAAGGTAATTTAAAACTACAGGAAGCATGAAGTGCTCTAAGGACGGTGCCTTAAAAGGTAACACCTGGGCCTTTAGTCCACAGAAGTGTAAATGCAGTTACCCATCGGCAGTAATACGAATGTGTTTTGAACTTGTATAGTGACAAGCCTGATTTTGATCTGGTAAAAATGCTGTAGGGAAGTTTTATGGTTTCATTCACTATCCCAATGTGAATAAGCTTGCTGAAAGTTATCTAAACAACTATGATCTTAAGCCAATGTATAACGACAAAAACAGACTTCTGTTAAAGGATGGTCTCCTGCTAAGGGTTGTTGACACCTCAGATAGATTCCAGTGGATTCTACCTTTGTGACTTTGATGGGTCATGCTACAACATGCATATGATGAACCAGCAGGAGACCATAGGGGGACACTGAAGAAAGTAGGTTACTGGTCTCGCATGCAATGACATTACTAAGAAGGGATGTATAACATCCTGCAATTTCCAGACAATTTCCTCTAGACACAGGAAACTGATTTGATTGCTGCATAAGCTAGGTCTGCTATAGACAGACATTACTTATTAACTGTCATTTGTAAACTTACTGCCTGCCCCTAATAACACTACAAAAAAATACTTTTCTGCTGATTAGCCATCTGTTTAGTCACTAGGGGTTACCCATGAGGGTAGAATCTGATAGGGGACCACATTTCACAAATGAGGTAATAGAAAATGTATGGAAAATGTTGGGAGTGCAAAGGAAACCACGTGTCCCATCATCCAGAGTCCATCGGTCAGTAGAAAGAGAGAGACATAATCATGCCCATGATCATGTGACCCATCTGTGTACCACAGAGGATGCAAATCTTGCACAGGCCATCACTGCCCATGATCATGTGACCTATCCGTATACTAAAGGGGATACAAGTCTGGCACATTCCACCAATGCCCATGATCATGTGATCTATCCATATACTACAGGGAATGCAAGTCTGGCACCAGTGCCCATGATCATGTGAGCCATCTAATTACTAAAGAGGTTGCGAGTCTTGCACATTCCACAACTGCCAATAATTTTCTGGCCCATCCGTATACTACAGACGATGCAGGTCTGGCACGTCACCACTGCTCATGATCGTGTGACCCATCCATATACAACACAGAATGCAAGTCTGTCTCATACCATCACTGCCCATGATCATGTGACCCATATAAGTGAACACTTAAAAGAAATCTTTGCCTTTGCCCTGAGTAATTTGGAAAAGAGTGTGCAGACGTATAGGACTTATTATAACAGAAACCCAGGGAAATACTGACTTGGTGACTGTACTGTATTTTAATTACAGCAAGGAAAAGGCAAAAAGAAAGAAATTCTTTAACAAGAAAATGTTTTTCCAGTGCCTTATCAGATAAAAATAATCAGAAAAAGCAATGGTGAGGCTTTACTTAAATAGGTTTACATTAAGCAGCTAAGGGCTTTTCATGAATACAAAACCATCCTACCTAGCCTAACAAAAGGACAAATATGCATGAAAAATGTGAAAGCAGATTCTGGACAATTAAGAGGACTACATGACCAAAAATTTAAATGGTAACATTTGTGTCCCTATTTTGGTATTGAATACAACAGCCCCCTGCTGACAACTACATTCAATAAGGGGATGGTTAGAAAACAACCCTTTGATTGAAAAGAAAAATAAGTGTATGTTTAATGATATTGAGAGCCATATTTATCATTAGCTTTATTGTTATTGCTGTATTTGCTGTTATTATTAATGCCACTGAGTATTGCACGCATAGTATCATTACTGCAGTGCATTGATTGCATTTATTAATTCTGTCTTTATGTATTGCTGTGAATTCATTGGGTTCATATTAGAATGACAAAAACGCATTTTGTTGAATGTGTTTTCATCGACACATGTAGGCCGAACAGGCAAAACAGCGAAGCGGCTGTTCAGCGAATTCTTTCTCTGGGAAAGAAGTCGCTTGACTGCTTGGTTGCTTTGCCTCTTCTGGAGTGTAGTGTGGTCCCTTGTCCGGTATAGCTCCTGAGTGTGATTGTGCAACAATTACTGACCATAGGGTTAGGGTGCGGGTTAAGTTAAGTGCATATGTATGAAAGTGTTTACTGTTTTTTATTTTGCGTTACATGTATGGTTGAGTTACGTGTGTGTGTTTTTAGCTGTTTACTTTTGTTTTGGAGGAGGTAGGATTAGGGTTAAGGTAAGTGTGTTTGGAACTGTTTGTGTAAATGTGTGGGAGTTACTGACCTTAGGGTTAGGGTGCGGGAAGTGCATATGATTTTAAAATATTTACTGTTTTTTTTTTGTTAGGTGTATAGTTGGGTTACGTGCATATGTGTATTTAGTTGTTTACTGGTTTTTGGGGGGTATAATTAGGGTTAGGGTATGTGTGTATGTGTTTGGAAGTGTTTAAAGTTTTTTTTGGGGGGTGGGTTAGAACAGCGATTTCTTTCCCTAGGAAAGAAATCGCTGTTCTGTGGTTTCGACATTTTCAGTGTTCGTGTAACACCGTTCTCTGTTTTCAGCGTTCGGTGTTATAATATGAACCCAATTCATTTTGTCATTTTCTTCACATCATTTGATAATATCTGACAAAAACATGGAAAGATAAAGTGCATGAAGAGATGCCATTTAAAATGGCTGTCTTTTCCCATCCCTATCCTGTTCTGACATGTAACATGAGGCTGAAACACAGGGCCCTGTCTTCTAGACATCTGCCTAACATCTGCACTGATCATCAGTTTTCAGCACAGACCAAAAGGTGCCACACCAAGTATAAACTTCAGAGCTGAGTACGTAAAACCTATACACTGTTCTGCTTCTCAGATATTAAATTGTCACCTCTTCCAGGCTGTATTTTGTTTGTCAAAGAAATAAAGAACTGAGGAGAGAATAACAACTAGGCAAAGGCAGCACTCGGTCAGCTGCAAAGAGAACCAATGAATTCCACAGCCTCTCCACTGTTAGATGAGGGTATATACTGTAGGGGAACTAATTCAGCTGGTGAAACTTTCAGATATTTTTTAAGGTTTTTATCTTTGGATATACTGGGACTGCTGCTTCTGTCTGCTGGCTAGTAAGCAGACAGACTCTGGAGGAACTTTTCTGAAGAAATCCTATTGTGCTATAGCATCTGGAATAGGAACTAAACACTGTAATAATGCATCATGCTAATTCTGCGATTGGAAAAACTAAAAAAGGTTGATTGAATCTCACTGAAGGAAAGTGGAGAGTGCAAGTGAGGGGCATTTAATCAGGTCTTCGTGCAACTGAATTGGACTTTAGCACACAACAGGAGCCAGCAATGATTGACATGGCATTGTTCTCAGGTTTGTGGATCTCCCTAATAAAGAGTGGTCAAAGAATTCAGGACTATTTCACAGTGCACACGAAGGATTAAAATATTGTGAAACAAGGAGAATCTGCTAATAAAGGACTAATGGACTCTTAGCTATTGCTTGGACCGACCACTGTTCATGTTGCATGCCTTACCACACTGCCAGGAACTAATGTAAGTGATTTCTGATTTTTCAGCTGTACAGCAATGTCAGTTTTTATTGATCAATGCCTACATAACTACTAAATTATTAATTTAATCTTAATGTCAGCATAAATTCTATTCATATACAAAATTAACCTGGTGGATATTAGCTGTTTTAATTTTAGCTTGATTGTAACCGAGCACAATCAGTTTTTAAAAGGGGCAAATACGTGTTGAGCCAGCTTATTGTCACTCACAGGCAAATTCAGAGCTTATTTTATGAAGTGTTAGATTCCAATCCAGTTATTCTGACAAGGACCCCATTCGATGTGGACACAGTAATCAGTATCTAGGCACCTGGCTTAATTCCCTTACCTTTGGTAAGCATGTTGCAAACATATTTAGAAAATCTTTTTATCTAGCTCAACTGACTTCTAATGGTATTTTGTAGAGGTCAGAGGATGATATTATCACTCTGTGCTCAACCATAATTAAATCAGTCATCAACACTCCTTTTGGAATGTACTTAGCCAGGCATATTATGCTGTTAGAAAGGTTCCAAGGCTTCCTAACAACAGAGACTATTATCCGAAGACCCCATAGCTATGAAGCCATATCATTTTACTCCAGTTATGGCAGACTCATGCATGGAGGTCTATGCCTGGAATTGTGCGCTATTAAAGGCCTTACCCTAATGCATCTATTGTATCTTCACAGAATAAATAGCTCAATAAGCACCTGAGCTAAGAATATGAATCTCTTCCAACATATAAATAAAATACATTGATGAGATAGAATAATTATCCAACAGTTTCCCAATCTGTGGAACAGAATGCACCTGCATATACAACAGAAAAACATTGTTGCCTCTTTCAATTCTCAACTTGGCAACTGCATGGGTACCCAAGATTTCATCCTTGGCCTGAAATGTTTTGCCCTCTTGGAGAGAATATATCCTAAGCATAGTAATTGCCAAGGTACACATGGCATTTGGGGTTACTTTCCTTTTATTCTTATGATGCTGAGATCCTATACTTCTGATGAGCATTAGCAATACTAAACCTTTCTAGAGATAACTAGGGCTGTTAAACCAGTTGCTTTTGCTGGTATGACCAGATGGTCTTTCAGTTTATTTTTCCTGTGATACTGTGACACTGTGATTCCTACTTGGACTTTCCCAGTTAATAAAGAGAAACAAATAAATGCATAAACAAATAAATAATAAAATAAGAAATAATATGAGTATAGTGCCATGGCAGAGAAACGTATGCATGCAATGCATTTTCTGTGTTGCAATGCATTTTTTTCTGTTTCTTATTTCAGATGTTAACACATTTGTAAGGTATATTTAAGCTTTGCAAGCTCCACAGCAAAGTCCGTCCTGCAGAATTCTATTCATAAGATGTCTTGGTGTCAGGAGAATTGTGTTCTTATTTGTGTGAATTATTCTGTAGCAAGGGTGTTCTTCTGCCGAGAAAATGTGTCTAATCTTATGACCTTTCTCTGGAAATAGAAACAAGAGATACAGACAACATAGAAAGTATGGAACGCGTAAATGAAATGCAAAGTGTTGTTGTGTCTAATCTTATGACCTTTCTCTGGAAATAGAAACAAGAGATACAGACAACATAGAAAGTATGGAACGCGTAAATGAAATGCAAAGTGTTGTTTCCTACCTTTTCCTAAGTGAAGAAATTACTGAGGCATAAAACTGCAACAACACAGTTTTTTAAAAGAGGTATTTGAGGAGAGCTGGGGAAGCAGCCGTCAGTAAGTCTGACTACATTACTACACTCTACCCTTTAAAACCCCTCTATTCCTTACATTCCAGAAAAGATACCAGCACAACCTAGTTTTCTTCTTTTATGGAAGATACTTCTCTCCTTACCTATTCTCTTCCAGTTTAAATACTCCACCCATCACTTAATTTCAATCTGTCCTGCAAGTTCTTGTGTTCTTCCTCATTGTTACTTCTCCACCACCTGACATCTATAAAATACAGATGTCTGTCCTTAACTATGCTGCTCCTCATCTTCTCCGCTCTCCTCCTCCTCCTCCTGCTGTGCCATCTGTCATTCTGCCATGACTCAGTAATAGCTCACATCTCTCCAACTCTGTCCCAGCCACATATCCATACCTCCTCTTTATACTCTCCGCACATTGTACCAAACCTATTTAATACTGTACCCCACCTTTATTTGAAATATAGGCTGGTTAATTGCATTTCAACTCAAATCAAAACAAAATTAATTGCAAGAATCCTCTCCAAAAAAAAGTATGCATAATTTCCATATGTACTAAAATTCTTCTATTAGGAGATCTACACTCTAATGCTGGCCCCACCCATCACAATGAACATAAAGATAATTCTCTCACATGCACTTCTGTAACCCAACAACACCCAGTTCCCAAATCCATTGATGTTTTTTTTTGCTGTAAGAAATGTTAGAAGTATAAGAAATCAAACTGCAGAACTACATGCCTGGATTACCCAACATAAGCCTGATATTCTCGCTGTAACTGAAACTTGGCTTAAACCCACTATAAACAACTCCAAAAGTAGAACTCCTAGCTCTAATATCATCCACAATGACTGTATAAAGAGGAAAGGTGGTGGTATTGCTTTAATATTTCCCAGCACCTACCACAGCTACCCTTACAGCAAACCAACACCAAAATTCAGTTCAGCAGAGCTTTGTGTTGCTTTCTTTAAAATAACAATTATAAACACATATGTATTACTGTCCTTTGTATCCCTCCTGGTGACAATACAGCTTTACAGAAAGACATCTTCCATTAGATATCCATAACATCCAAAAATATTACTAGGGGATATGAATGTCAATTGGTCTGACATGAACTCTAACTCCCCTACATCTAGTATTAACTTATATGGTTTCACAAAACTAATTAATAGCCCCACAAATTATAGCAAGATATCAAATTCTCTATTAGACTGGATCCTATTATCAGGCCCTACCAAATACTCCACCACAGGTGCAATGTCAGACTCTGTCAATGATCATCTCCCAGTCCATATGACAACACATCGCACACATCCAGTTAAACAGCATATTTATAAAACAACACATAACCTTAACAAATGTAATTCAGAAATGTTCATTACTACACTATCATCTATTAACTGGAACTTCCCAAAATCCTCCCCTAAGATGGTGCTATAATTGAATTCAATGCAACTTTTCTAAATATCCTAAGCAGCTTTGCACCTCCTAGAAGGAAGAGACTAAAAATAAATAATTCAATTTTGCTAGTCAAAAAGAGTAGAATGCTAATACAGAATAGAAAGAAAAGCAGGTAAAATACACTTCAGTACCTTGAAAATTTCAGAATGATTCACAAGCATACTAACATATAAATAAATTAAGAAAAACAGTATAGGATAATAACTTTCAGAATAATACTGAACACAAGCCTAAATAAACTTTGGCATCAATTAATAAAACTTACATCCCAGCCAAAAATTCAACCCAAACCCCTCTCCCAATAATTCACCACTCAAAAATGTAATTAAATTCAACTCTTACTTTATAGATAGTATAGCATCTTTAACCAAGGATTCCTCAACGTCTAATCCCAACACTGCCCAACAGCCACATATCACCACATCCACTTTCACCTTCAAACCTGTGCCCTCATCCTATATAAAACTACTCTTAAACAAACTTAAGCTATGCTCTTCCTCAGCTGATGACCTTCCAAGCAAGTACCTAAAATAGCAGCCAGTAGCATTGCTTATCCTGTCTCAAGGCTTAAAAATAGATCAGTCCAGGAATCTAAGGTTCTCTCTCTCTGGAAAAAAAGTCACACACTATCCCTCTCAACAAAGCAGGACATTCAACAGACATCACTAACTTTAGACCTATTGCAATCTTATATCCCTTCACCAAAATACTTGAAAAATGTATTCAAAAACAATTGCTACACCATCTCCTGCATGGAGACCCCCTATCCCCTATACAATATGGCTTCCATCCTTCCCATAGTATTAGCACTGCCCTTCTAGCCTATACAGATACTGTCAATAAAGCTAGAGATAATGGCAAATTAGTCTCCTCCTTATTTCTCGACTTCTCTAAAAGCCTTCGACACACAGTCTGTCACAGCAAACTTCTAATTCTAATGTTCTCACTAGGTCTCTCTCAGCCCACACTTCTGTGGTTCAAAAGCTACCTTGTCCAATAGGTATCAGTCAGCAAAATGGCACTCCACACTCTCTCCTTATCTCCCAATCACAATTGGTGTACCACAAGGCTGCATCCTTGGTCCCCTCTTCTTTAACATTTTCACCAACACCCTCTATACTGCCACACAACAGACCACCCTAATACAATACGCAGGTGATTCCACTTTCATTTGCATATCTGACAACAAGGTACGCCTCTAAAAAATAAATCAGTAAGCTTTAACAGCCACTGAAACATGGCTTCATAACTCACAACTCATGCTCAACCCAAACAAAACAAACTGCTACTTTTTTCTCCAAATCTGTTTCTCTTGATAATACAATCACTGAAGTCACTTCTCATAGCAAACTATTAGGGGTGATAGTGGATGATAATCCTACATTTGACTTGCATATACACAATTGTATAAAAAAAACCCATTACAGCCAGGGATGCTTTACAGATCCAAAAACGTTCTCACCAGCGCAACTACTACACTTGCCACTACCTATCTCCTCCCCACTCTTCTTTATGGTGCTGCCATCCAGACTAACCTCCAACCTTCAAAAAACCTAAAACATGAACAATGCTATAACAAAGTTGATAAATTTGCAGCATATACCCCTTTCAGATCCCACTACTGCAAAGCACGGCAAAGCCTTAATTGGGTAGAACTGCCACATCAACTAACATATACACAACTTCTTACCACCTATAAAATTATCCAGCATCCATCTGCCTGTCCAGCACTAAAAACATTCTACACAACTATGTTCCCAGTCAGTCATTGCAATCCAATGACCAAAAACTCCTGTCCATCTACAAACCTAAAAAATCTGCTGGGCATTGTCTGTACTTGTACAAGGTTGCTAAAGCCCGGAAATCCTTGTGACACCCCACCACTGGCCCAATAATCAAGGAGCCTCAATCCTCACCACTGGCAACAGTGGTGGATATACACACTGGGAGAATGACAAGTACACACACAGTAAAGTGCAATTCCCTTAAGAGCACACATGTTTACTAGCTATGCCCCCTTCTGCCTAGACTATAAGGTAGTTTCCATTGCCACCAACCATTCTTATCAGCTACTTTTAAGGCTCTTAACAAAGGGTGTGCAATCCTACTGTGTAATGTTACTATTATCCAAATGGAAGGCTGACCAAGCAAGGCTACTTAGGAGTGGCTTGTACAGTGTCACCAAACAGATATGCAACTACCCTAAGAGCTTATATGTCTCACAAAGAACAGCCACAAAGATAGGTTTAAATATATTTAATAATAAATAATAAAAGAACAAATCAATACTCAGTAAGTCAACACAGTAACTTTAGACTTCAGAATCACAGGAAGTATTAAAAACAGCATTGCAGGACAGTCTCAAATACATACAGAAAACATCTAAACTAATCTTCACTATATTCCTAACTATATCTAAAAGAGTCACTAAGCCCTGTAAACTTACTTACAGCAAGGCAAGTGCAGAAGGTGGTGATAATGAGTGGATGTTTCCAGGTCAAAGACAAAATACAAAATGCCCAGTCTCTCTCTGAGAGAGTTCTTAAATTCATATCAAATATTACTGCTGTGTTAGCTTGAATTATATCACTTTTTGTCATCTGACTTCAGTTCCCAGGCTAAAGCCTCCATTGTAGCATTTCACATCTCTATGTGAAAATGCATAACCTTCAGATGTTTGCTCACAGCTCTGTAGTTGCTAGAAAGTTGTAAAGCAAAAAACACTTCTGCATCTTAAACCTAGTAATTACTTCTCTTTCAAACCAATACAAAAAAAACTCCTAACTCTAGACATTGTGTCCGATTCTGCATTGAAACTGATAGATAACATCTCTTGTTTATGGCCCAGCTACAAAGAAACTTAACCTCAAATGTTCTTAAGTTTTACAAGTTAATCTTCTGTGTTTCAGCAGGGTACACTGTGGATATATCTTTGAAGCTCAGTACTGTACAAACCCTGTTCAACACATACGTTTGTGTCAGCAGTTTAATATACATGTACTATACAGTTCTAATACATATAATTATTTACAAAATTCCAAATAGCTTTGCTGGTAGTCTTTCCTTGTGTCACATTCTATATAAAGCATATTAATATTCACAAATAACAGATTTATTTACAAGATTCCACATAGCTGGCCTGGCAATGTGACATTTCTTCCCCCCAAAAAACTCAAGCTAGTTTTTCAAGTGACTCTTGAGAAACATTGCTTGAGAGGGTTGAGCCTATCTGGAAATACCTTATCCCATTCCCTGTCTTGAGACCCCATCTGTGTTGGCATTCCTAACTCCACTGCGGTGCTGCATTGTTATATTATATGCTTGCAATCCTAGGCTCCACCTTAGTAACTTGGCATTTTTCTGACTGGCTCAATGTAGCCCTCTTAAGGGATTGTGGTCTGTAATGACAGTGAATTTCCTTCCGTACAGACAAGGCTGAAGTTTCTGTAGTGCCCATACTATAGCTAGACATTCCTTTTCTACAACTGCATAACATTCCTACCTGGGTTGGAGCCTACAGTTGAGATACACCACTGGGTGCTCTTCTCCCTCTGAGGAGACCTGGCTGAGTACAGCCCCCACCCTATGGTTTGAAGCATCCACCTGCACAACAAATTATTTGCTGTAATCTGGACTGGCTAACACAGGGTGTCCTACCAAAGCTCCTTTAAGCTTCTGGAATGCCTGTTCACAGGCTGGGGTCCACTCTACCTTATATGGCATGTTTTTCATTGTCAAGTCTGTGAGGGGAGCAGCTATGGTACTATAATTGGGGAAAAACTTTCTTTAGTACCCTGCTGTCCCTAAGAATGCCCTCATCTGCTTTTTGGTAACAGGGGCAGGCCATGCCTGAATGGATTCCACTTTGGCAGGTTGTGGCCTGATCTTACCACTCCCCACTCTATATCCCAGGTAGGAGACCTCTGCCATACCCACCTGACATTTGCTGGGCTTAATGGTCAACCCTGCCTCTGTAGTCTGCCCAGCACCTCCCTGACATCCTGAATGTGCTCTTGCCAGGAATGGCTGTAGATGGCAATATCATCTAGGTAAGCAAGGGCAAAATCTTTTGCTCCTGCTAGGATATGATCTGCCAGCCTCTGGAAAATTGCTGGAACATTTTTCATCCCAAAGGGCATCTTCATGAACTCATACAAGCCAAAAGGAGTCACAAAGGCTAACCTCTCTCTAACACTGGGAGTCAAGGGCACCTGTCAGTAACCCTTGGTAAGATCAATAGTGGTAAGATACTTACCCCCACCCAGCTGCTGTAGAGCTTCATCTGTCCTAGGCATGGGGTAAACATTTGACTCTGTGTGACTATTTAATTTCCTGTAGTCTACACAGAACCTGGTGCTGCCAATTCTTTGGTACCAGCACCACTGGGGAAGCCCAGGGACTGCTGAACTTCTGATTACCCCTAGTTAAAATATTTCCTGTATCTGCTCCCTCAAAGTCTGTTTGACTCTCGCAGGCACCCTATAAGGGGCCTGATTAATAGGCCTTTGGGATCCTGTATCCACATAGTGCTGCACCAGGTGGGTGCACACTGGTTTCCCAGTGAACATGTCCCCAAACTCCTGTAACACTGCTCGGATTTCTTGAACTTGGGTAGGAGATAGCTGCTGGGACATTGCTACCCCTTCCACTGAGGTGTCAGTCTGAGCCTCACTGAGGAGATCAGTCACCAGATCTCTCTCAGACTCCTCCTGCAATCCACTGCAAATACTCAGCACAAGTGTCTCCCTATCATGGTAAGGTTTCATCATGTTAACATGGTACAATTTCTGCTGCTGCCTAGCAGTTCCACCATGTAGTTAACATCACTGGCCTTCCTTACCACCCAGTAGGGTCCCTCCCAAGCTGCCTGCAGTTTATGTTTGACAGGAACAAGAACCATTACCTACTGCCCTACAGCATACTCTGTAGCTCGAGCATTCCTATCATACCAGACCTCTTTCTGCTGTTGGGCTTCTGCCAGGTTCTCCTGGGCCAAGCCCATGAGTCCCCTGAGCCTTGTCCTGAGGTTTAGGACAAATACCACAACAGACTCCTTGTGGGATTTACACTCTCCCTCCCAGTCATCTCAAATGAAATCTAGAGGTCCCTCACCTTGTGCCCACACAGCAACTCAAAGGGTGAAAAACCTGTGGATTCCTGGGCCACATCTCTGCAAGTGAACAATAGATGGGGCAAATATTTGTCCCAGTCCCTCTTAAACTGGTCTGCAAATACCCATAGCATGGACTTGAGTGCAGAGTTTAAACTCTCAACAAGACCATTAGTCTGGGGAGGGTAGGGGTGGTCTTTAGGTGTCACCCCACAGTACTTACACAGACAAGCCAGCAGGTCTGACGTGAAATTGGCAACACTGTCAGTATTTCTTTTGGGAAACCTACCCTGCTGAAAATCTCTAACAAAGAATTTGCCACCTTTTCTGCCTTGATGGAGGACAGAGCCACTGCCTTAGGGTATATTGTAGCATAATCTACTACCACTATGATATACTTTTTCCCTGAGGACCTTGGGGTTCTCGGAGGCCCCACAATATCCATAGCTACCCTCTGAAATGGCTCCTCAATCACAGGCAAAGGCATCAAAGGAGCTCTCACCTTGTCTCCTGCCTTGCCTACCTTTTGGCACTGCTCACAGGTCCTGCAGTACCCTGTTACATCTCTGGAAATCCCAGGCCAATAAAAGTTTTGTATAATACGTCTCTATATATTTCATATCCATATGACCTGCAAAGGGAATATCATGGGCTATGGCTAGAAGTCCCAGATTTATTTATTTTACATTTGCTGACCGTAATGGTCCGACTAGATATATGTCCATTTTCAGCAGAAGCCCAGGGAGAAAAGTTCCAGATAACACAGAGAGAACATAACACATATGAGTCAAACATATTTACAAAGCCTTCTAGTAGGTACTCACAGTATACATAGTGTGTAATAGTATACAAAAACAACAGGTTGCAGCAAGCTATTATGAGCAAGCGATGCATACAATATTAATTTAAATAAGGCACTGAATAAGTAGTGATTAATCAGGGTTAGTACAGGGACAAAGCCAGTGCCCTTTAGAATACTGTTTGAGGCCTTTTTTGAAGTGACTTAAAGAAGGTTCGAGGGTATGGTTACTTGGAAGTGAATTCAAAGTTTTGCCAATAACGTTGGCAAACAGGGAGTTGCCAGCTGAGTATATGGCTTTTTGGGTTTGGATCAACAGTTTATTGGATGATCGTAGTTACCTTGAACGGCTTTACAATATTTTTGAGCACTGGAGTATTTTCAGAGCTGTACAGAATTTTGTGTGCTACTATAAGCTGATTGAGCAGAAGTAGGTTAGGCAGTTCTAGCCACCTGATAAGACTGAGGTTTTGACAGTGATGTGTCCTATATGTTGAGCCTATGGCAAATCTGGTAATATGGTTGTAACAGAGAGAGCTTACCAAGTTCAGTTTTGCTCAAATTGGAGAGTATGGGGGAGGCATATAGAAAGGTAGAGAGTAGGTGTGAGCAGGCGATTGCAGTCCTAGCCAATGGACTTAGAAAAGGTTTGCTTCTATATAATGAGCCAAACTTCTTATTAATGTTTATATAGTTTTATTGATATGCAGATCAAATTTGAGATTATTGTCCAATATTACTCCTAAAGTTAGTATGGTCATCTAGAGAGATAGAGGTACCATTCTGGAGATGTAAAGGTACCGTTCTGGAGTGATAGAGGTACCATTCTGGAGATGTAGAGGTATCGTTCTGGAGTGATAGAGGTACCATTCTGCAGAGATAGAGGTACCGTTGTTGGATGTTATGGAGAAGGAAAATGGGGTGGATCTACTGGGGGGGGGGTAAAGAGGTGCAGTTTGGTTTAGTTGGGATTTAACAACAGATGGTGATTAGAGAGCCAATTTTCAACTGTGTTAAATGTATTTTGTGTTAAGGTTTGCAGGTCTAAAGGGGAGGAGGCCGTACAGATCAAGGTAGAATCGTCTGCATATTGAATGCCAGTTGCATCAGGGATGGGGGTATGAAGATTGTTGATGAAGATAGAAAAGATCCGCCACATAACACAAGCACTCAGGTCACTCCAAAGCAAGTACAAATATGACTCCGTCATTGTCCGTGCTGGTGTGAATGACCTAAGACGTACCTCCATGGACTACATGAAAAGAGACATAGAGGAGCTCTCTGATCATGTAGTCCAGGCCGGTATGACCCTAACCTTGAGAAGCATCTTACCCTCACCAAGAATGATGCCACAGTATAAAGACAAAATGATCAATTTTAACAACTGGCTAAAGTATTAGTGTCATTCAAAGAGGATCCAGTGTCTGTCAGCCTGGGATGACATGCTCGACAAGCCACGTTGCTTCGCTAGGGACAGCTTGCACCTGTCACCCCTGGGCTTTCAAATACTGGCTAAGGCTCTTGCCACCCCCATAGTGCCTTTTTTAGGCAAGGCTCAAAAGACAAACCCACTTCCATAGACAACACAAAGAAAAAGAAACTAAGGGTAATGCTGCTCAATGCCAGAAGTCTAAACCTCAAGATGCACACACTCGAGGCTCTCCTCAGTATGGAGAATATTGATATCTGTGCAGTAACAGAAACCTGGTTCAAGGCTCTCGAGAGCACCCCAGCACTACCAGGTTATACCTCATACCATGCATTTTGACCCCAAAACTTGGACCGAACCACAAAAGGAGGGGGAGTAATCATATTCATCAAAGATACCCACACCTCCAGGTTAGTGGCACTGCATGAAGCATTGGAGAACATCAACATGTAACTAACAGTGGGCAAAACTGCCTTTCAGTTTGTAGCCTGCTACAGACCACCCTCCCAAACTCAGGAACCCCATTCGGCTTTCCTGAGAACACTGGAGAATATGAAGGTCTCTCCAAACACCATTATATTGGGTGACTTCAACTACCCAAACATAGACTGGGAGCACTAGTCAAGCCCCAACACCCTCGCCTAATGTTCCTAGAATTTATAAACTCAAATGCTATGGAACAACTGGTCACCACTCCCACAAGAGGGGAAAGCATATTGGACCTGATCATCACCAACATGGGGACTCTATGTTCCATAACAGAGGTATACCCCTCATTGGTAAGATCTGACCATAAATTAATCTCACTGGACATCCATATCCCGTCCCTACCCCCAGCCAAGGAAACCACGGTGAAGAACTTCTCTAAAGAAAACTTCACACTTCTCAAAATCGAGGTGGAATCCTTCAAAGCCCCTGGGCCAGTGGAAAATATGGCTCAAACCACAGAATCCTTTACAAACGCTTTCTATGGACACCTACAGGAATGCATGGATTGTGCTATCCCAAATAAAACCAAGACTCATTCCTCCAAAGGCAGGAGACCTGTCTGGTGGACCCCAGCCATAAATAAGCTATACAACAGAAGGAGGAAGCTACTACATGATAGAGCAAAATCTCAAAAAGGGAAGGCATCTCTGATCAGTACTAGCAAGAAACTATGATCCCTCATAAAATCATCTAAGGCCAGGTTCAAAAGAAAAATTGCGCAAGATGCTAAAGATAATCACAAGGCCTTCTTTAGTTATGTCAGGAACCTGGGTGGCAACTCCCAGATATGCTCTGAGTTAGTTCAAAATGACAAAAATACACTGAACCCACAGACATTGCCAACATCCTGGCAGACAGGTTCAGTGCAAACTTCTCCCCCCCTTCCCCCCCAAAAGAGCAAATGTCTATCCCAATAGAGTGTAGCCTCCCTGACATCACAGATGCACAGGTGAGAGCTGCCCCCTCCAAAGCAAAAAACACAGCATCAGTGGTACCGGACAGTGTCCCGGGCTGCATCTTACATGAACTCCAAGAAGAACTGAACCCTCGCATAAAGTCACTGTTCAGTCTCAGCCTTACTACAGGATATGTACCCAAAGAATGGCATACAGCAACAGTGGTCCCTCTCCACAAAGGTGGTGCCACAATGGACCCCGGAAACTATCGCCTTACAAGCCTGACTAGCCTGGTCTGCAAAGCTATGGAGCGTATCATCATGAAACTTATAAACAAAGACATTGGGAATCCCCAAACACTGGATCCTACCCAATTCGGCTTTAAGGGCAGATCTTGCCTCTTGAACCTGGTCGACTTCTTTGAAACAGTCACCAAGGCCATAGATGAAGGGAAGGTAGTCCACACATCCTACCTGGACCTCGCAAAAGCCTTCGACACAATACCCCACTCAGGCATCATAAATAAGCTCACCAGCTTAAATATCAACCCCTATGTCACAAGATGGGTTGCAAACTGGCTCAGGGATAGAACCCACATGGTCAGAATTGCAGGTGCCATGTCAGACTCTAAACCAGTTACAAGTGGCGTCCCACAAGGCTCAGTCCTGGGAACTCTCTTGTTCGGTATATATTTCTCTGAGGTACAAGCTAACATGGGAGGACTATGGCTGACCAAGTCCACAGATGACTGCAAACTGGGTGCCATAATTGACTCTCCGACTGACACAAGCATCCTCCAAAAGGGTCTCACAGAGACGGATAACTGGTGCCAGAGCCATGGCCTAAAGCTAAATGCCAAAAAGTGCATAGTCATCCCCTGTGGGAAAAACAAAGTGCCCACAAATTACCACATAGGTGGTAATCCATTAAGTATGGAAGAAGTAATTAGGGATTTGGGGACCCAAGTAGATAGCAATTTCTCCTTTGACAATCACATTGCCAAAGTGGTTAGAAAGACCTTCTATATAGCTCACCTTATCACGAAAGAGTTCACATCTAGATCAAGAGAAGTCATTGTGCCCCTCTACTCATCACTCATCAGGCCCATAATTGAATACAATGCCCCATTTGGGATTTACCTTACCCGACACCTGCAGCAACTGGAAAGACCCCAAAAGTACCTCACCAAGAGGATCAAGGGACTCAAACAGATGCCCTACGCAGTTAGGCTAAAGAAACTCCAGCTCTACTCAGTTGCTTACCGCCTACTCAGAGGCGATCTGTGCCTGACGTATAAACCCATGTCCAACCCAGAATTAATGGACATGCTCCATCTCAGGAATCCAAATCCCTTAGAGCTACACGCTCCAGGGACTTAAACCTCAGCACAGAAATAAATAGGACATGCTGGAGGGACAGATTCATATCCTAGAGGCTCCCCTCCCTCTGGAACAAAATCCCAATCCATGTTAGGCAGAGTCCCTCAATGACCCTCTTCAAGAGAAATCTTGACGAGTGGATGGGAGATCGTAGGTTTACCCCTGGGATCTCTTCTGTGTCCCTACTAGACAGAGGCACAGTAAATTAACCTCCAAAGAGCTATCTTCTGTGACCTACTATACAGAGGCACAGTCAACTAATCTAAAAGGGTGGTGAAAGCCAAACACACTCTGGCTAGGCTTATAAATGCCCTAGGCTAGATAGCTTAGTATCAACCTATGAACCTATAAGAGAAGAGGACCTAGAATAGAGCCCTGAGGGACCCCAAGGGTGAGAGGTAGGAGGATGGACAGTTTGCCTTGCCATAATACAGGCTATTGTCTGGCATTCAGATAGGATAGGAACCACTAAATAGCATGGCTATCTAGGGAGATGGATTTTGGGGAATGGATGAGTAATTTGTGGTTGACCATATCAAAGGCCTTTGACAGGTCTAGACATAGGGCTGAAAATAGCCTGTTGTTGTTCCTATTTTGGAATACGGTATTTGTAAAAGAAAGGAGGGTGGAGGTGGTGCTGTGATGTGGCCTAAAGCCATGCTGAGAGTTGGCAAGTAGTCAGTTCTGAATGAGTTAGTCCATAAGCTGCTTATGAATGCACTTCTCCATTAATTTGGCTAGTGGTGAGAGAATGGCAGTGGGTCTGTAGGTGGACAATTCTGTTGAGCTTCCACCTTTGTGGAGTGGGATAACATGGGATATTTTCCAGATTGAGGGGATAGTTCCATCAGTTAGTGTTCTATTGATTAGGATAGAGATGGGAAATGCTATGGCATCGACAGCTTTTTGTAGGTACTCTGCAGGAAGGAGGTTAGCAGAAAGGGTGGTTGGTTTTAGTTTTTTGATAAGGGATCTGATAAAAGTCGTAGAGACAGGTTGGAAGTTAAAGGGGGGATGAGATGTGGGTGTGTTATTGGTAGAGTTAGAGTGGGTGGGAGTAAGTTGGTTAGCTAAGGACTTGGCAGATGGCAGGCTCTAGGCACTACCAACTGCTGTATTCTCTCACCCTCTAGCCCTCCTTCAGGGGTCCACTCTCTATACAGTAACCATTTGTCCCAGTATACAGATTCCCCTTTCCCTTGAGAGTCAGGTGCCTCACTGGCTACCTCACTCAGACCTTGTAATGTAGGGTCTGAGAGCTGAGCCTGTCTCAACTTTCTCTTTGTAACCCTTCCCAGCTCCCCTTCCACTGGAAGTCTGGCATCCTCTGACAGTGGTGCCTCATGTCAGCCTTGGTACTACTACTACTCACCTCTGTCCTTGCAGTTACTCTGTCCAAGGGAACATCAGTACCCATAAGCAGCTGTGGCTCACCTTCAGTCTCACTGCTTATAGGGTAGCTCCCTCCCTGAAGTAACCACCTCACCAATCCTGACTGCAAGTGTGTAGTCTGTCTGGGTCTCCTCCAGTATACCAGACCCATATGCTTGTCTTCAAGCCTGACGGCATGTATGCACACACAATACTGCATTATCAAAATCATTCCCTATCAGGACACCTGCAGGGATATCCTCAGACACACCTACTTGCTGGCTTCCTTTTCCACCTTCCCAGTCAAGGTGAACCCTAACCAAAAGTATTTGGAATGGGGTCCCTCCAAAGGCTGTGATTGGAGCAGACTGCCCAAGCAAGTAGTGCTCCTCTTTATCCATTGCAGACTTCACAATGGTTAGGTCAGAGGCTGTATCTCTCTTAGCAGTGGCCTCTTTCCAATCCACTAAAATAGGATATAACCTCTTGTGGTAGTTTGTTGTCTCGAGACAACTTACTACTGGCATTCTGTCATTCCCACCTTTTGTTCCCCACCTTTCCTCTGTGGACATCTATATGCTACATGGCCCCACTGGTTGCATTTAAAACATTTAACCCTTGGCCTTGGACATGTACCTGAACTAATGGCTTCCCCTTCTACTGGCGGACTCTGTTGGTGCAGTCTGGGCTGCCCACCATGGGTTCCCTTAGACCAATGAGTAGCAGTGGATGTCCCTTTCTTGTGCAGTGATGCCCTGTTTGCTAGGTATAGGTCTCCCTTCTTCCCAAACTCATCTGCAGTACTGCATTGTCTATCAGCTAACCAGAGTGTCATGTCCTCAGGCAAAGTGCTAATGGCTTATTCCCTCACCAAAAGGTCTGCTAGCCCTTCAAAAGTGGTGACCTGACATCCACTCACCCACCTATGAAAATAAGTGCTTACTTCAGCAACATATTCACATACAGTTTCATCTGCCTTGCTTCTATGCTCACAAAACATTTTCCTATAAGCTTCAGATGTTAACTTAAAGCACTCTAAAAGACTTTTTTTACAATATTATAATTTAAGAAATCAGTATCAGACAATTTAGAAATGGCGGTTACAGCTTTACCATGGAGTAAGGGGGTCAGGAACTGTAACCAGAGTGCTTAGTCAACATTATGCTGTTTACATACCCTTTCAAACATATGAATGAAACTATCAAAATTATTCTTCTCTGTAAATTGTGGAAGAAATTAAATGTACTGACCTTTGTTGCTTCTGGGGTATGGTTACACCCTTCCCCATTACCTCCATGACTCTAGTGAACAGTCAGAATCTCCTTTTCATTTTGCCTCTGCCTCTCATTCTCCTCAGCTTCCAGGCATCACAGTTTCTCATTTTCCTCAGCCTTCAGATATCGCAGTTTCTCATTTTCCTCAGCCTCTAGACCTCTCAGTCTCTCTGCTGCATCGATTTCCAAATGCTTGGCCTCCAGCTCAAGTCCGATTTCCAAATGCTTGGCCTCCAGCTCAAGTCTCTAACTCCAGACAGATTTTTAAGTCCTCTGTGGAAAGTTTGAGCTGTCCATTTTCTGAGTTGTCCATCTCCAATGCCAGCCTGGTTGCCCTCTGGTGTGATGCAACTTTGCCCAAGGCTGCAATCATTTCTGCTTTAGTCAGGTTAGCATGCACCAGTACTCTAGCTTGGCACATCTCAGCCAACTGTCTCCTTGTCAGCTTGCCATACTCATCTGCTGACATGCTTGCTTCCTCTCCCTGACTAAGCTAACAAAAAAAAAAATAAAACAATTGTGATATGAAACTCTGAATGTTCACTGCATGGCTGATTGAGAGAACAAACACCTTCAGTGACCACTGTACACAGGTTCCAGGAATTCAATATCCACACCAATACAAGCCAATTCATGTGTTATGTGGCTATCCCACTACCGCCAACCAATTAATATGTGATGCCCCAATACTGGCCCAGTAATCAAGGAGCCTCAATCCTCACCACTGGCAACAGTGGGAGATGTACACAATGGGAGGATGACAAGTATACACACAGTGAAGTGCAATTTCCCTTAAGAGCATATAGAGACAACAGTCAGTCTGGGGCTAGTTTCTTCCTGTTTCTCCAGATCCCCAATAAGACTCCTCACTGTCATGGCTATAGGGTTGAGATCTCAGCTGAGTCGCCAAGCCAAAACATCCAGCACCCTCTCTGTCCAAACAGTGCTTCATGTCCCTGCTCAAGTAGCTGACACACACACTCTTTGAGGTTTGATTTATATACAAACACATACAGTCTCCTGGGAAAGGTTGGCACAGGTTTACTAGCTATGCCCCCTTCTGCCCAGACTATAAGGTAGTTTCCACTGCCAACAACCACTCTTATCAGCTACTTTTAAAGCCCTTAGGGAAGGGTGTCCAATCCTACTGTGTAATGTTACTAGTATCCAAGTGGTAGTCTGACCAATAAAGGCTATTTAGGAGTGACCTGTATAGTGCCACCAAATATATATGCAAGTAGTCTAAGACCTTAAATATGTCTCACAAATGCCAATCACAAAGATAGGTTTAAAAGAACAAGACAATACTTGGTAAGTCAACACAGTAAATTCAGCGTTCAAAATCACAAGAAGCATTTAAAACAACATTGCAGGACAGTCTCAAATAAATACAGAAAACATCTAAACTAATCTTTATTATAGTCCTAACTATATTTAAAAGAGTCACTAAGCCCTAGAAACATACTTACAGCAAGGCAAGTGCAGGAGGTGGTGATGATGAGTGGATGTTTCCAGGTCAAAGACAAAATACAAAATGCCCAGTCTCTCTCTGAGAGAGTTCTTAAATTAGTATCAAATATTACTGCTGGGTTAGCTTGGATGACATCACTTTTTGCCATCTGACTTCAGTTCCCAGGCTAAACTCCCCATTGTAGCATATGACATCTCTGTGTGAAAAATATATAGCCGTCAGATGTTTGCTCACAGCTGTGCAGCTGCTAGGAAGTCATAAAGCAATAACACACTTCTGCATCTTAAACCTAGTAATTGCTTCTCTTTTAAGACAATACAAAAAACTTCTAGCTCTAGACATTGTGTCTGTTTCTGCATTGAAACTGAGAGATAACAACCCATCAGAAACTATATAACATTAACGCAAAATCTTTTCAGATCAGTAAATCTCTTCCAACACATGATGACCTACAACCTTTCCACAAAAATCCTAACTTGACAATTAATAATCAACTAATAGACCTGAAAAAAATCCCACTCATAATTAACTTAACATTACAAGATATTTATCCATATTTAAATTTCTCCACCCATGAACTAAGACATCAACTGGGCCTTCCTAAATCATATCTACTGATCTTGAGGCAGATTAAGGAAATCTCTACAAGCTACTTTCAAAATATAACCATTAATAAAGATGATTTAATGAAATGTATCTCACTAAATCAAGCACTTCTACAAAGCAGCAAATTTATAACATGGTCATACAAATTGATAAAAGACATCAAATATCAAGATCATCTATTACTAATTATTGGAAAAAAAAATACCATTAATCGACGATAATAAAATAACACAAGCATTCAATCTAACAGTAAAATCCATTTCCCTTCAAAAATTAACATTTACCCAACTCATGATATTCAATAATGTATACTATACACGCAAATTCAACCCAAAAAACTCTCCCAAGTTCCCACATTGTAAAGATGAAACTGCTGACCTTTTGCATATGTTCTGGAGCCGCAAATGTATATTTAAACTTTGGAACTCCCTGAAACTACAACTACAAAAGATGGAATACCAGTCATCAACACTTACTTGGGAATTTACAATATTACATATCCCCCCAACTAACCTATCCAAAAACCAAATAGTCATCCTCAATATTTTTCTACTAATGAAACTCTACATAGCTACTAACTGGTTGACCCCATCCAAAACTTCTTGGGAAAAATTTAAGATCCTAGCAATAAAGCATATATTAGCTCACAAATGCATAATACACAAACAAAACAAAAATCCTTCCAACCTGAAATCATGGGAACAAATGTTCAATATTATACTGGCATAAAACATCGAATCTGAAACAAGCCTTCAATGTACACAACAAAAAACATAACATTATTTGGAACTATACTACTTTAAGATACGAACCCTGGAGAAAACAACCTCATCATCTACTTTTAAGAGAGAATATGGAAGCATTCATGTAAATAGTGTAAATAGGTTTTAAGAATACTGCTTTGAATACTGTATGAGCAACACCTGTGTTTTCTCTTGTGAATGTTTTGTAATGGAAAAAGAAAACAATAAAAATATTATTGAAAAAAAAAAAGAAACTGAGAGATAACATCTCTTGTTTATGCCCCAGCTATAAAGTAACTTAACCTCAACTGTTCTTAAGTTTTGTAAGTTAATCTTCTATGGTCCAGCAGGATACACTGTGGATATTTGTTTGAAGCTCAGTACTGTACAAACCCTGTTCAACACATACTTTTGTAGCAGCAGTTTAATACACACATAACATTTATTTATTTTATTTTATTTATTTTACATTTGTTAACCAGGAGAGTCCAACTGGATACATGTCCATTTTCAGCGAAGGCCCGGGGAGAAAAGCTCCAGGTACATAACAGACATATGAACATTGTTAATGCAAAAAAGGAAGATAGTTGAGTTCTAAATACAATATAAAGATACATCACATCTTGGGAAAAAAATAACAGCAGCATATAAAAAAAAACATAGGTCAGTTACAAAGGCGAGACGCCTTGTTAAAAAGCGGTTAAGGATAGTGAGGTAAGAGAAGGGTAAATGATGGTGGTTAATCAGGTTTGGAACAGGGACATTGCCAGAGAGTATTGAGATGGGGTTTAAGCTTTTTTGAATTGTAGGAGTGAAGGTTCTGAGGTGAGCATGGTCGGTAGGGAGTTCCACATTTTACCTACAAAGTTTGAGAATAGAGAATCCCCAGCAGAATTATTGGCTTTGGTAGTTTGAGCTAAGATCTTATTGGAGGAGAGTAAAGATTGCAGGTTAATATAGGGGTGAATGATGTTTTTCAGAGCTGGTGTTTTCTCTGGGTGATACAGTATCTGGTGAGCCGTTTTGAGTTGATTGAAATGGAGTTGGCTGGAAAACTCTAACCACCCTAGTTGCTTCAAGTTAGTGCAGTGGTGCATTATAAAGGTGGAATTTGTGGCAAATCTAGCTATGTGATTGTAACAAGAAGCAAGTTTGTTAAGGGTTGTCTTGTTTAGGTTTGTAAAGAGGGGGGAGGCATAGAAAAGAGTTGATAGTAGGTGTGTGCTGGCAATTGTAATTTTAGCGTGAGGAGTGAGAAAGTGTTTTACTTTATAGAGAGAGCCAAGCTTTTATTGACAGTTTTGATGGTAAGATTGAAATGGGTGTCAAATTTAAGGGAGTTATCAATGGTAACACCTAATAGCTTTGTGTGAGCTTCTGGTGATATAGTGATTCCATTGGAGGATGTAATAGAGAAGGTGGCCGGAAGAGTCTTGTTAGTGGGTGAGAAAGTAAGTAGTTTTGTTTTGTTGGGGTTGAGAACTAGTTGACGACTTGAGAACCATTTTTCTATTAGGTTGAAGGTGTCTTGGGTTGAAGCAGTGAGGTCTGCCAGGTTGGAGACAGTGCTGATGATAGTCGAATCATCTGCATATTGAATGCATGTGGCATGGGGGGTGATTGTGGGCAGGTCATTAACAAAGATGGTGAAGAGAAGAGGGCCAAGAATAGATCCTTGGGGAACTCCAAGTGTAACAGGTCGGCATTTGGATAATTTGTCCTGCCATAGAACAGCCTGTTGCCTATTGGACAGGTAGGATTGGAACCATTTCAGCGTGGAATTGCTGAGTGATAGTTTTTTTAATGTATGGAGGAGTTCAATGTGGTTCACCATATCAAAGGCCTTGGAGAGGTCTAAGAAAAGAGCAGATGATAGTTTATTATTGTTTCTGAAGTTATTGATGGTATTAGAAAAGGATAGTAGGGCTGATGTGGTACTCTGATTTGGCCTGAAGCCATGTTGGGAGTTGACTAGAATTTTATTTTTGGTGAGGTGTTCCATCAGTTGTTTGTGGACACACTTTTCCATAATTTTGGCCAGGGGTGAGAGTATAGCTATAGGTCTGTAGTTGGTTAGCTCTAGTGAGCTACCACCTTTATGGAGAGGAATAATGTGGGACATTTTCCATATGGAGGGATGAAGGCTTCTGACAAGGTACGGTTTATGATTATGGAGACAGGATAGGAAATGGCCTCAGCTGCTTTTTGCAGAAACTCAGCTGGGAGAAGGTCAGCTGCTAGCTTAGTGGGTTTTCGTTTTTTAAGAAGAGATGTTATAGAGGATATGGGTACTGGATCGAAGGTAAATAGATGATCTGATGTAGTTGTAGTATTCTGCTGGCATGGGTAGTGGAGTGGGCTGGTTGTTTGTTTGAATTGTGTGGCCAGGGATTGTATAGTTTCTGTGAAGAAACTATTGAATGTGTTAGCAATGTTTACAGGGCACTGTTGTTTGCAAGTTGTTGGAGTGGGTTCTGTACAGTTGTGTACAGTTCTGTATAAATTATGCCAATATTCACCAGTGACAGAATTATTTACAAAATCCCAGACAGCTGGGCTGGCAGTGTGACACTCCCTACCTGTATCCACCCAGTCCGTTCCCGCCCTCCCATCAAAACCGCTCTGAAATACTTTCTAGCTAAAATCTGCCTCTGTTTCTGCTCAAAACTAGGATAAAGTAAATCTCTGCATGTGAACAGGTACCTTTTCATTCCTCACACCTCCTTACTCTCCCTTCTTCACTTATTTCCTTACTGCTGACTAATTCTCTTCCCTGACTTTCTCTCTAAATATATCATAAGCAATTGATATTTGTATTAGACGAATATACCTTTAATTTTTCTAGTAACTGTTTAAAATTTCTCTGAATATTAAATGATTTTCATATACCTTGTATCAAATGTTTTTATATTATGTCAAATTTCTTATAATTATTTAAACTGCAGATGTTTTTGTTTTATTTTTGAAAATTGTAAAATTATTGTTCTTAAACTGTTTCATAAAAATTTGGAGCTTTTCTCCCCAGGCCTCCTCTGAAAATGGGTTTCTACCCAGTCAGACTTTCAAATAAATAAGCAAATGCATTAGTTTGTTAATTTATTAATGTAGAAGAACCTGTTCTTGTGTGTGCAAGAAAAAACTAATATAATCTGATGCAACTAATTCGGGTTTCTTCATTTCTTTTATTGTATCAGTATGTGTGTTTGTGTGTGTGTGTGTGTGTGTATATATATATATATATATATATATATATATATATATATATATATATATTTATTTATATATATATATATATATATATATATATATATATGGGAGCCCTTCATTTGTTCTAACTTTCAAATGTTCAAAACTCATATGGCCGACAACATATGAGCGAATGTTTGAAAGGCCGACAAATGATAGCGGAGATCCCGCTACAGTGTGGCACTGGGAGATTCCCCTTTCCTGCACTGTATTGCGATCTTGGAGTGAGAATATTTAAGCAGCAGGGGGTGTGGGGGGTGCAGGGGGCCTGCCCCCCTGCATAACACAATTGTTACTGTGTTTACAGGTAGGTAAATGGTGCTATTTCAGGATATCAGTCTTTCGGAATGTCAATCATGGTGTCAGCCATAGGACAGTTGGCATTCTGAATGGTCGGCATTCTGAAGTAGACCTATATATATATATATATATATATATATTTTTTTTTTTTTTTTTTTTTTTTTCCCCATTTTGTTCACTTTCATTTAGATATTGGACATTTATTTATTTAGTATCACCTATTATCTCAGGAGAGGATGTTATTTACCACCACAAGTCATCAAGATTTATTTGATTTCAAGAAAACAGAATACATTCACAAACACAATGTAATCACAGAAGGTAGATAATTCCAGGACAATTGATATAATATGTAAATAATATTAGCAGAGTAGAAAATCAAATCTGAATTAATTTTAGTAGTAAATATGAGAGAGAAGCAACAGCTGAGAACAGAGGATCCAAGTAGAAGTGATGCAGGAGAGGAAGGAGTTAGCTAATGCGTCCAGTGGAAAAGCCCTTGCAGTCAGATTTTATGATGGTGTCTTTTTGAGTTGAGCTCTGAAGGTGGGGAAAGTAGAGATGTCTTTAAGGTAAGGGGGTAGGGATAGCCAGAGTTTGGGTGCATGAATCGAGTATGCTTTTAGAACTGTATTTGGCAAATGACTGATCAAGAGTTGAATGGTGAGTAGTGGATCTCTAATTCAGTAATCTAGAGTGGTGATAGTGTGGTCTTGCCAAAAAGAAAGCTGTAGGGAATTGGAGAATTCTACAATTCTCTCATGGGAATTGTATGTGCATTTATAGAAATAATAATGTCTTTGAAAAGCCTTTACCAAAAGCAATGGACACTGGAAGACTTTGAGGTTCACAGAGAGAGAGAGAGAGAGAGAGTGCTGAGAGAAGGACCTGGGCTGAGAGGCCTACGACTCTGCTCTGTAACTGGTCAGTGTGTAGTCCTAAACTGGACATTGATACTGGAATCCCATACCCAGATCAACACTGAATATTCCCTTTATGCCCTTGACACCAGGTTAAATTTGATAAATTTGTTATTGAATAATATTTGTTTGCACTTCTTTCTACATTAACTTGTTGGGTACTAGTGGTATGACTTGAGATACCATTCCTCTGCTGGCCAGCAGCTCTATTTGGAGCAGTGTTGCAAATCCAAAGATAATACCCCATGTTCCTCCCATACCCATGTGGTAGTCTGACAGTGACGTGAGTCAAACCCCATCACTGCCAAATCACTGAACATATTTGATGGCAGGGGTGACAAAATTCAAATTGACCTTATTTAGCCTGAAGCAGGCTTGTCACTAAAGGTGTCTCTATGCCCTCATAGCCACAAGTTTTATCTTTTGGTCAGATTAGAGTAGAAACTTGTAGAAAATAACCTTCTCTGATGAATGCACTAAACTGCCATTGTATAGCTGACGGAGTGTAAAAGTGAATGAATTGCTTATGCCAGCATGTCCAAGAAGGATATTGTAGCAGCAGCGTTGCATGAAGCTGGAATGAAGCTGATTAAAGTGGAATTCAGCCTGGCAGGTGCTATGGGAGCACAGCATGCAGAAAACGAACAGTGAAACCCCTCTTCAGATGACATTCACACCTTACTGCAATTACAGCGACTGAAATGTCTAAAATTCCCTGTAGCCAAGAGAATGCAGCATCTGGATGCAGAAAACGTGAGGCGCTGAGTAAGAGATAATGGCCCTTACCAGTGACGTATTGGTGATATGGAGTAGGTGAGACTGAATCCACAGAAACTGAGGTCAGTACAATACATCTTCCACACTATAAAGAGGAGATTATTTTGATGATTTTATATGGGCATTTTTTAGAGGTGTGCAATCAGCAGCAAGTTGATCAAGAACAATGGGTGAGTTTTAACTCCTTTACTCGTGGGTAAACAATAGTCCTAAATTTCATAATAATGTTTGTTTCAGTTATATTAAACATTAAATAATTTTATCTTGCATGTTTTAAACTTGACTTTTGAAATGTACAGAAAAAAATTAGAAAGTACAAAAAAGGGGGATTACAGTGAGAGTGACTCTAGTATAGAAATTGGCACTTATTTTCATAGATCAGTGAGTGGATATAAAGGCACCACATTTGGAATGGCTGCAGATCTTTTGTTGAGGGAACATGCCATCAGTACTTTACTTAATGGTGTGAGAAACGGATTGGCATACTGAAAATGTATTACTCCTGAGGAGCCGTGGATGAAGGAGAACTCTATTTGCGTAGGACCGGGGTATGCATCACTGCACAGGGGAATAAGGCAACACATGGGTGGCAGCTTAAGCCTTTACAGCAAGCTGCACTGGAAAATATGGAAGGCACAGATCCTTGTACATACCCAGGTTTTGGGGTGAAGTGTTAAAAATGTAGCCGTAAAGTCTCAGTGTCCACTAAGGTAGAGTGGGAAACAAAGATCTCAGGAAGGATCAAGCAGAACAAACATTATGACAAAGGTAGGTTGTCTAGAGATATCAACTGTACCAAACTCTCGCAGAAGTCTATATTCTGTAGTGCTATAGAGGAAAGAGACATTGCCAAGAGGAAGACAGCCTCACATATAACCATCATAAAGCCTGCTTTGCTCAAAAATGAGAAATACTTGCATGGGCAGCCCACTCAGAGTCTTGGGAGGGTCACCTTTTCAGGTACCACTGGCCAGAGTTTGTCTAAATTAGGAATTGGGTAAGGGAGCAAATAGGAAGCTACATTTGAGGATATTCCAGCAGATGTCCTAATAGGGAATGACTTTCAAAATTAAGTACCTTATGTGTGTGCAGGTACTTGCAGCCAGACATGGAGGCAATTGCATGGAGAGGTTTGTAGGGGGTGATCCAGCCGGGGTCCGCACCTTCATGTGGATCTGGTAATGTGACTGCTGTAGAGAACAAGCTGGTCACTAGTCATGAATAAGGCACTAGACCATAGCATCAGAAATATACTAGGCTTCCCATAGAAGGTGTTACTTAAAGGGGAGATGCAGGTTGTAGTAGTCAGGCAGAATTTTTGGCTCCACTGTCAGTAATTACTGTACCTCATATGGAAGGTGTGCTGGGGAGAGTCACCTAGAAGAAGAAGATGCAGGCTTAGCTCTTAGGCTCTACCTAACAGGACTTTAGGAAGGTAGCCAGTGACACTCCTCCACCCAATGGTGGGGTGAGTCCATAAACTAACAAAAAGGTTTGTTATACACAGCATAGCCCCTGAAGAATGGCTAGCGGGAGAAGCAGTTAATAGAACCTAGGGCCTATTGAAAGTAATCTCTGGAATATGCCAATGCATTCCTTTTGTAGCCCATATGAGAATAAAGCTTTTTGCCTTTCAGCTACTGTATTGTTTCCAGAATGAGGGGGCCACTGCATTTAATTCCTGATGAGTAGGATGGTGAGTGTGTTTCCTGCATGCAGTATGTTGTGGAGTACATCCTAAATTCCAGGAACAGGTTTTGGGAGCTCATGAGGATAGTGAAAGAATTCCTGGCACAAGCACAGCAGCAAAACGTCTGGTACGTCATGGAAGTCGGAGTGAGAGAGCATGTTGTAGGGTGACAGATACTGGTGCTTATTCCTGTTAGGCGCAGTAAGCTGCATGCAGCCTTGGAGGGTGCTTTTACTATTGTGAAAAGAGGTGGATGATGTTAACTGTATGACACAGTTGCCAAGGGGACAAGTAGGTTGTAGTAGTCAGCCACAATTTGAGACACCACTGGAAGCAATTTGATGGGTTTGTAGAGTGTAAGAAATTGTTTATCAACAGAGTAGTGAGAATGATTGGGAAGGTAGTGAGTACGTATAGAGGTAATAGCTGGACAGGAAGTAGGTTTATTTATCATTTGCGTGCCAAGAGAATTTGATGGTATTGCAGCTTGTGGGGTAGTTCAAGCTGATTTAATGATTATAGTGCACTTAAATAATGAGTTTTATAAGACTGGCCTGTAGCAAACTTTGCTACTTTGTTATAGCATAGTTCGAGCTGTGATATGTTGGCTGTATTAATGATGGTGAGTATAGGAAAGGTGTATAGAAGGGTAGGAAGAAGGTAGGCAGTGGCAAGAGTAGCTCTGGAGTAATTAGTAAGGAATTGTTTTTGATGTGTAGAGCATCTCAAGTTTTTGATGAGTTTTTTTATGCAAGTTTCAATATGGAGGTCAAGCTTCAACTAATCATCTATTATAATCCTGAGTAACTTAATTTGGGAAACAGCATTAATGCTTGTCTGGATAATGATATTCTGAAGATGAGTTTGGGAAACAGCATTAATGCTTGTCTGGATAATGATATTCTGAAGATGACTTTGGAGGATGCCAGTAATCTTAGGAAAATAATAATAGTTTGCTGTTTTGGGATGAGAAGGAGTTAGTTGTCTATTATCCAGCTTTTGATTGAATTAAAGGAATTTTGAGGTGTAGTTAATAGCGCAAGGAGAGAGTTAGCTATACAGATGACTGTAGAATCACCTGCATGCTGTAAAAGAGTGATCTGCTGGGAGGATGTTTGAAGTCATTAATAAAAATTTGAAAAGTAAATGGCCAAAGATGGAGCATTAAGGAGCACCAGTATTGATAAGGATGAAAGGAGAAACAGCAAAGAGCTTTTTACTGACTGATGAATCAAGTTGGACAGACCTAGAAAAGTAATTTTTAAGATTAGTTTGGAATATGGAACTGTGTCCAAGGTGTTAGAGAGTTCTAGGAAGAGAGAAAATAATTTATTGTTGACTCCGGCGTTGATAACAGTGTCTAGGAAGGCTAGCAGGCAGTTGTAATGCCATAGGTTGGCCTAAAGCCATATTGGGTTGTTGTAAGCAGATTCCTGAAGTAAATATTGCATGCTTTGTTTGTGTTCATAGGTTAATACTAGGCTATCTACCCTAGGGCATTTATAAGCCTAGCCAGAATGTGTTTGGCTTTCGCCACCCATTTTAAATTTATTTTGATATGCCCTTTTTCGAGGTTAGTAAACTGTGCCTCTGTCTAACAGTGACACAGAAGTGATACCTGGGGTAAACCTACGATCTCAAATGCCAAGAGGTCCAGCAAGACAAACAACGTTCTCAGTAGAAAAACCACTTTAATGTGAAGAGCAAAGCTTTCGGATAAAATCCTTTATCAATACTGAAAGTACAAATGCAAATGCAGAGTATATATAGGTCTAAAAAAGTCATATGACCGGCAGCCAAGAAGTCACATGACTCAACCATTAAAACAAAACATGTAAAAATAAATAAATATGCAAAGCTAAAAAATACAACAGCATAATGCATATATGAAAACAAAAAACATTTAAAAAAACATTTGAAAAAAACATTTAAAAAACAAGAATATATGTTTTTAAAAAAAGCATACTTTTATACCTAAAAATCAAATGTACAATCATATACATAAAGAGAAAATCTCATAATCTAGATCTACTCATTCTAACCAAAATAGGTTTAAGGCTGACAGTACTATTCAAACCAAGAGGTGAGTCACCCATCAATAATTAGATAATAATTATTAATTAGATTAATAATTTTTTTTGGCACATGCAACCTTTTTTTACTACAGTTTGAAAAGCTTTCTTATGAAGAATGGTACAGAGGGAAATAGCAATAACAATAACTGTATATATCTATATATATATATATATATATATATATATATATATATATATATATACATATATACATATATATATATTTATAGATGTAAATTTGTGTGTGTGTGCACAGTGCTAGTCCTATACACTGGATATTGGAACAAGAAAATCCGAGTGTGCTCTAACTGCTGACTGATTGTTTTGAAGACTGGTATGTTATTACTTTGATTGGTGGGTCTTCCCTCTGGGCTTACCAATTATTGGCTGTTGATAGTTTACTGAGTTCAGAGGAATATTCTGACCTTTGAGTCCTGTACCATCTGAAAGAAAATTAACGACTGTAATAACACATTTGTAAAAAAACGACTGTAACAACACATTTGTAAAAAAATTACATCTTGTAACCTGCAGTTTCTCATGTATTTCTGCTCAGTATTCTTGATTTTTTATACAAGTCAGGAGATATTCCATTAATTCTTGAGTTTTTTATACAAGTCAGGAGATATTCCATTAATTCTTGATTTTTTATACAAGTCAGGAGATATTCCATTAATTCTTGAGTTTTTTATACAAGTCAGGAGATATTCCATTAATTCTGGATTTTTTATACAAGTCAGGAGATATTCCATTAATTCTTGATTTTTTATACAAGTCAGGAGATATTCCATTAATTCTTGATTTTTTATACAAGTCAGGAGATATTCCATTAATTCTTGATTTTTTATACAAGTCAGGAGATATTCCATTAATTCTTGATTTTTTATACAAGTCAGGAGATATTCCATTAATTCTTGATTTTTTATACAAGTCAGGAGATATTCCATTAATTCTTGATTTTTTATACAAGTCAGGAGATATTCCATTAATTCTTGATTTTTTATACAAGTCAGGAGATATTCCATTAATTCTTGATTTTTTATACAAGTCAGGAGATATTCCATTAATTTCTTTTTCATCTGGTAAAGTTGTGCCATCTTAAAAGTTTTCTCAGTTTTCTGAAACTCTTGTGCCATCTATGCCATGCCTGTCCTCACTGGAGACACTGTCTCTTCTCACTGCAGTCTTTCACTAGGGTGACTTATGTTTCATTAAGAGAGCATTAATTAGCTGTAATAGGTTTACTGAAGAGTACCAGTCAGGTCTAAATCTGAAAGGTGCAGCTGAAACATGGAGCTACTCTTTTCTCCAAGTTGTCTCTCTCTAGTCTTTTATTCAGAGAGAGCAGTGTATGCCTGTATATGTATATATATATATATATATATATATATATATATATATATATATATATATATATATATATATATATATATATATATATATATATATATATATATATATATATATATATATATATAATTTAGCAGTGGTTAAAGCGATGGAAACTTCCACATGTCGACATTTGTTTCCATAGTCCCTGCATGGTAGAATATTTTCCTTCCCAAGGGATTTTGCAGTCTCACTGTTAATATATATAATTAGCAGGATGTGTGGGGGGATGCACTCTCCCACATGGGGAATGCAGGGAGCCTTACCCTTACAAAAAACATTGTTTTTGTTCTATCTTTTGTACATATTTTCATGCTTCAAGGGTATTTCTCAATGCATGCGTATTAGCATGTTGATGTTTTTGTTGCATTTGTGGCATGGATATATACATACATATATATATATATATATATATATATATATATATATATATATATATATATATATATATATATACATATATATATATATAAACATATATAGATATATATATATACATATATACATATTTACATATATATATATATATATATATATATATATATATATATATATATATATATATATATATCTCGATCCAAAGGGTAGAAAGGTCACACAGACAAACCATTCAGAAACCCATATACCTTGGACATCCCCTACAGGTGATTTAAGGTATTACACAGAGACAACTATAGCTTGGCTGGGTTTATGATCATGTCATGAAAGAGGGATGCTCAAAAGAGCAAAAAAAAAAAAAAAAAGACATATAATTTTAGATCAAACCAAAAAAAAAAACACCTCTCATGTGCTGCAACCACACTTCCAACTAACTATACCAACTCCTAGATTTCACAAAAGTGGAGAAAGCACAACTTTCCAGACTGCGTTGTACTGAAATTTCTCATGCAGAACAGTCAACAGGTAGTAAAAAATAAATACATAAAAAAAGAATGTTCTCCCTTACAAATTAGACACACATATGTGTCTCTATATAAATGTTTTTATCTGAAAGTACTTGTTCTCATCTACTCATCAGAGAACATGATTTACAATTAACTGCTGCTGCAATGATTTTGGGCAAATAAATCAAATCTTACAGGATACAAATGACTGCATGCAGTTTGAAGGAAAGTGTTAGGTCAAAATATTCTTAAAATATATGGTTCCTGCAATTTGTCATTCAGTCAGTGATAAAGGGTAGGTTAAAGGGAAAGGGAGTGCAAGGCATAGACAACAACTGCGCAATGACTGGGAAATGGTCTGTTAACATCTTCATCTTAAATCTGACTAAATGCAATTTCCAATTAAAAACAGATTAAAAATGACATTTGACTAGGAAAAAAAGGAAAAATGGTGATCAAACTGGCGTAAGGAAATGATTTTTTGAGTTATGATAGAGAATTGGAATTGCCTAGACATAGTAAGGCCTTGCTGAGTCTAATTCTTGTGGCTGCCAACAAAGCAATTACTAGAAAATGGAAATCAAAATCTACACCAAGTGTACTAGAAGTAGTGAATATAGTAACAGAGATAAAACAACTGGAAATGGGATCTTTAGAAAAGGACAGGAGCAAATTACACTGGAAAAATGGGAAATATGGGAACAAATGGGATCTTTAGAAAAGGACAGGAGCAAATTACACAGGAAAAATGGGAAATATGGCAACAAATGGGATCTTTAGAAAAAGACAGGAGCAAATTACACTGGAAAAATGGGAAATATGGGAACAAATGGGATCTTTAGAAAAGGACAGGAGCAAATTACACTGGAAAAAATGGAAATATGGGAACAAATGGGATCTCTAGAAAAGGACAGGAGCAAACTACACAGGAAAAATGGGAAATATGGCAACGAATGGGATCTTTAGAAAGGACAGGAGCAAATTACACTGGAAAAATGGGAAATATGGGAACAAATGGGATCTTTAGAAAAGGACAGGAGCAAATTACACTGGAAAAATGGGAAATATGGGAACAAATGGGATCTTTAGAAAAGGACAGGAGCAAATTACACAGGAAAAATGGGAAATATGGCAACAAATGGGATCTTTAGAAAAGGACAGGAGCAAATTACACTGGAAAAATGGGAAATATGGGAACAAATTGGATCTTTAGAAAAGGACAGGAGCAAATTACACTGGTAAAAATGGGAAATATGGGAACAAATGGGATCTTTAGAAAAGGACACGAGCAAATTACACTGGAAAAATGGGAAATATGGCAACAAATGGGATTTTTAGAAAAGGACACGAGCAAATTACACTGGAAAAATGGGAAATATGGGAACAAATGGGATCTTTAGAAAAGGACAGGAGCAAATTACACTGGAAAAATTGGAAATATGGGAACAAATGGGATCTTTAGAAAAGGACAGGAGCAAATTACACAGGAAAAAATTGGAAATATGGGAACAAATGGGATCTCTAAAAAAGGACAGGAGCAAACTACACAGGAAAAATGGGAAATATGGCAACAAATGGGATCTTTAGAAAAGGACAGGAGCAAATTACACTGGAAAAATGGGAAATATGGGAACAAATGGGATCTTTAGAAAAGGACAGGAGCAAACTACACTGGAAAAAATGGGAAATATGGGAATAAATGGGATCTTTAGAAAAGGACAGGAGCAAATTACACAGGAAAAATGGGAAATATGGCAACAAATGGGATCTTTAGAAAAGGACAGGAGCAAATTACACTGGAAAAATGGGAAATATGGGAACAAATGGGATCTTTAGAAAAGGACAGGAGCAAATTACTCTGGTAAAAATGGGAAATATGGGAACAAATGGGATCTTTAGAAAAGGACAGGAGCAAATTTCACAGGAAAAATGGGAAATATGGCAACAAATGGGATCTTTAGAAAAGGACAGGAGCAAATTACACCGGAAAAATGGGAAATATGGGAAAAAATGGGATCTTTAGAAAAGGACAGGAGCAAATTACACAGGAAAAAATGGGAAATATGGGAAAAAATGGGATCTTTAGAAAAGGACAGGAGCAAATTACACAGGAAAAATGGGATCTTTAGAAAAGGACAGGAGCAAATTACACAGGGAAAAATGGGAAATATGGGAACAAATGGGATCATTAGAAAAGGACAGGAGCAAATTACACAAAAAAATGGGAAATATGGGAACAAATTGGATCTTTAGAAAAGGACAGGAGCAAATTACAAAGGAAAAAATGGGAAATATGGGAAGAATACATGCAGAGGAAGAAAACGGTTTAAAAGAAGGCAGGATTTGAATGAGTCGTGTAATGTTTGACAATGTCTGGATAGATTAGAAGTGATGTATATTTGCAACTAAAATTATGACAGTATGGCTTGTGATGTATAATGTCAATATGATTTGTTTTCATTTATATAAATGTATGATTGCCTGTGCCATACATAATAACGTAATAACAATGTTTCTAGTTTAAAAAAATATTGTTTTTGTAGGGCACTTTCTTTCTGTTCTCTCTGTATTCCCTAGATTGTATAAACAGCAAAGAGAAAACAAATTTGTCTTTGCTGTAGAAATGAGCAATTTCATACAATTGGCTTCACCTAGTCAGCCATTTTGTGGCCATTTCTTTAGTTCAGTCCTGACAGTTAACTTCTGCTGACTGTTTGGAAGAATGATAGTAAGGTGCCTGATGAATGCTTGGCAGGGAGAACGTCTTGAGTTCTCCAGTAAGATATAAGAGTTAATTGGGGAATCACTCGAGTAAGAGTGATGTTCCTTCCAGAATAACCATCAATCATATGGACATTAAATCTAGGACTTTACAGCATTTTCCAGTTATGCCAGGTGAGAAATGCATTGCTGTTTGTATTTTAGCTGCTGTTATATGTAATACAAGATTGCTATATGATTATCATATCAGGAACTAAAATGCATTAGTCTATCTTCTTGAAAGGAGTCCGGTGTGCTGCTGTGTCTTATTAAAAATAAACGTGCATACATTAATTGTACCAGTGGTTAGAAAATACAAAGCAAACAGAGAAAAATAAATGCTTCATAGCTCTTACAGGATATGAAAATATAGAAAATCTTACCACATTGTGTGATTGCAAAACCATCAGTGTCATATAACAGTTCTTACCAAAATGAATGCAGGAAAAGTTATAGTGCAAAAACATGGCTGAAAACTTAAGGTATTGTATAATAACTTTTTGTTAAATTATTGAAAGTCTACAGACCACCAATGCAAATCAGAGAATTGATATGCCACAGTCACTAATGCAAATCAGAGAACTGATATGCCACTACAGACCACCAATGCAAATCAGAGAATTGATATGCCACTACATACCACCAATGCAAATCAGAGAATTGATATGCCACAGTCACCGATGCAAATCAGAGAATTGATATGCCACAGTCACCGATGCAAATCAGAGAATTGATATGCCACAGTCACCGATGCAAATCAGAGAATTGATATGCCACAGTCACCGATGCAAATCAGAGAATTGATATGCCACAGTCACCGATGCAAATCAGAGAATTGATATGCCACAGTCACCAATGCAAATCAGAGAATTGATATGCCACAGTCACCAATGCAAATCAGAGAATTGATATGCCACAGTCACCAATGCAAATCAGAGAATTGATATGCCACAGTCACCAATGCTATAATGAATCATGAACAGAAAAAAAGAAAGAGAAAGAGAGCTCAGCCAAAGAGTAGAGAAGGTGGGGTGCATATTCAGGGGCCAACAAACCAGCAATCCCCCTGTTAGAGGCGAAGAACAAGGCTTTCTCAGTATGTATTCTGTGTCTATTTAATGACCAAACAGAAAGAAGGGCCCCAGACAAAGGGATCTTGAGTATCTTCAGAGAATTCAAAGTTAACTACTAGATAACCATCTGGCATTCTGGGAAACCCACATTATCAGTCTAGTTGGCAAACTGTGCTTGCCAGCAGAAGTCAGCAAGAGGGTGCCACAACGGTTTCTACTTGACTATCCACTTTATGACATTTTCTCTGAGACACTTGGGTTAATATTAATACCCTGTAGATGACAGAGTTTGTTAGTGACTGTAGACCTGATATGATTCTCCCCTCCTCCACAGATGCATCATGTCTCCAGTGGGAGCTGGAAGTAACTCTGTTATGATATAAAAAAATAGTTCTCTGTCATAACTTTTTTTTTTCTCATTAGCTAGAGGCAGCAACCCCAGCGATGTTGTCCATAGAGGTTGGAAGTGTAGGGGGCATAACATGTGTGTACACAAAGCCAACTGTAAAAAACATACCTAAAATATTTAAGTTGCAAAATTACAGCTGTTTGCAATTCTCATCCACTCATCTTGATAGACAGCTTGTAAAAACAATGGTCTGGCTCTATCTACTAACTACTGCAGTGTGATCACATTTGGGAAAGAAATAATTCCTCCAATCTATTATATCAAATAAAAAGAATTCAGTCTGGACATCAGTGAAAAGGATCTTATATATTCATGCACAGAAATCTTTCTTCTGAACTGCAGATCACCAGCTCAGTAAGGCAGACCTTAGCATAGTTCATTTTATTCTCGAGGGAGATATCGTTTTGGTCTTGTAAGGGTTATTTTCCCCTTTACTCCTCACTAGTTTATCCATTTATTATCACCCCTCCTTTGTATGATTTTTAACAAAGCACCTTACTCAACATGAAAAGCTGCAAAGATTCATTAACAAAAGCACTCATGTGCTTAGACACATGAGTTATGTCGAGAGGAACTACCTTTGTCTTGTTCATATACTGCCTCAGCGTAGGGAGGCTGTGCTTTACGTTCCTCTCATTCAGGGTCCTCCTTCTGTTTGAGGCTCTGTTGCTAGAAGCACAGAGGGGCATCCTGCTTGCAGCCATTCAGTCTTAATACCTCTATACACAAATGCCATTCATTATGTAGTATCTAGCTGAGATTTAAATTAAACTCTGTCTGCCTATGATGCATTGTGAGTGCGTGTCTGTCAGGAAAAGAATGAGACAAATCCATGTGTCTGCCCTGATTTCCTGGTAGTTAAGCTTCTTAAGAGTCAGTGGGCTCTAAGCTTATTGTTATCTACTGATGATCAGCGCAAGGGCAGGGAAGAAAAGAAGGAATCGGGTGGCAAGATGTCAGTTCACAGGGACACCTTGGGGACTTGCAATGGGCCTTAACTAAAAAGAAAAGACAGAAATGATAGGTGATTACAACTCACAAAGCAAGTTGATTCAAATGTTAGTTTAGATGTAAGGAAATTCTACTTTAGAGAAAGGGAGGCAGACAAACTGAACATAGGGTTGGGAGGGTGGCCTAATGGTTAAGGTGTTTGCTTACAAACACAAAGTGCAGGGTTTGAGTCTCACAAGGGATAATTGGCTAGGCTTAAAATGGCTCACAAGGGCAATTAGTCTAGTACTAATCTATGAAGCTATGAACCTAGTGTTAATTTTAGTACACAGAATCAAAGAGGAAGGCATTTAAAAGATAATGGGATAGGTGGGAATAACTGAAAATGGGGAAAGGGCACCAACTATAGCCTGCATCAATCAGGAGCATTACATATAGCCTATAATGATCAGGGGCAATCTGTACAGCCCACAGCAATCAGGGGCATTGTGTACACCCTGCAGCAATCACGGGCATTATGTAGAAACTTCATAGAATCAGTTGATACGTTTGCTACCTACTGGCTTTCAAGAGGCTTGACTGTCATAGCATCATATCAATGTTTTTTAATTATCATATACAAATCAAAAATTAATGACTGACAATTTCTTTAAGAGAAAGCTTATTTTATGATCTTAAATTTTGCATAATACATCCACCAAAGCAGTTCTTCTAGAAGTGATATTTAACTAGATATTTATTGGATGGCGCAGTGGTGCAGCGGTAGTGTTGCCTCACAGCAAGATGTTCTACTGTTCGATTCTCGGCTGGGAACCCTTCTGTGCGAAGTCTGCATGTCCTCTCTGCATTCGTGTGGGTTTCATCCAGGTGTTCCGTTTTCTTCCATGTTACAAAGACATGCATGTGGAGCATTTCTCCCCAGGCTTCCACTGAAAATTGGCTTCATTCCAAGCTGGACTTTCCTGGTTAACAAATATTAAATAAATAAATAAATATATGGATTGAATTAACTAGAGATATATATGGATTGTTCTACTACCAATATCTGATCTGATTAATATATAGTGATTAACTAGACATATATGAATTGAAAATCTTCCAGACAGAGAAGTTTCTTACACTGTTTTGTTTTTGGACCCACTATACTTGTTTAGTGAGTTGTTTGAGACTTCGGGGATCCCACGAAGACTACTTGTATTTTACAATTACATTTTCCGAACCTGTCTTCACCCCTTTCTCCACTGGAGTGCATTCTGGGTATTCACTTTCAAAGACAACAGCATCAGACGTGTTGACATGAAGGATCAGCTGAGAGGAATCAAAAAGGAAAATGATCAAAGGCTGTGGATCACATCAGGAATGGGACCACCAGAAATAGAAAGCAAAGGCCACGGCTACAACAAACAGCATGCTGGGATGTATGCTCAGTGGTCAGGTTCCAGACGCAAAGAGAGAATGCTTCCACTCTTCAGGATCTTGTAAAGACCACATCTTGAGTATTTCACATGAAAAAAAATCAAAAGGTTGCTGGAAGGAATTTAGGGGGAATCCATCAAAAAGATTCATAGGATGGAAGTGAAGGAATATGACAAAGAACTAGAGCAGTAAGAGGCTTCTTGCTTATGATCAGAGGAGACAAGGGATCTCGGTGCACAAGGTCATGTCAGGCAGATGTGGAAAGGCCAATAGAATGAGTGGCAGAGAACCACAGAAGTGAGGAGGGCGTGGCACAGGTGACAAAGGTAAGGGAGACGTTAGGAACTGATGTGAGAGAGAGTAGTAAATGCTCTTAAAGGGTGACCCGATAGGTTTATTATCACATTCCTTTGTCAGGTTAATGCAATGTAAAGTGGACTGTGGAAGCAGAGAGTGATTATGGGAGTCATTATTGCAATTTCCACATTCTCAGACTATGCTTCAGATTTCTGGATAATTCAGGAATAAAGTGGGTAGATAGCAACAGCAACATTTTCAAAGCTATGGTGTCTGTGATCAAATTACCAAACTGTAAAACAAAAGAAGGAAAACAATGAAATTCTAAGCTTGTTTCCTGCCTTTCCTGTAACTAGTCTAGTCCAGATACAGATTTACTGAAACTATGACTGTAAGCTTCTAAGCGCCCAAAGACTTTTTGTGTTGGAGGGAGGCCTTCTAGCTTATCAGTGGGAGTGGTAAGCACTAGGTAGCCTGTCTACCACAAGAGTGGTTTCTGGCCCAGAAATTGTAGTTTATTGGCTGTTTGGCAGTTTTTCCATCTCTTTCAACTTTCTGGTTTAAAAGCCCGCGTTTGCACTTGTTTCCTACCTTTCCTGTAACTAGTCTAGTCCAGATACAGATTTGCTGTATCCAGGACTGTTTGTCAGCTTCTGAGCACCCCAAGCATTTTTGTGTTGGTGGGAAGCTTTCTGGCTTATCAGTGGGAGTGGTAAGCACTAGGTAGCCTATCTACCACAAGAGTGGTTTTTGGCCCAGAAATTGTAGTTTATTGGCATTTCGGCAGTTTTTCCATCTCTTTCAACTTACTGGTTTAAATGCCCGCATTTGCTCTTGTTTCCCTTTGTTCCTGTAACTAGTCTAGTCCAGAGGGTCTATATCAGTTCATCGAAATGTCTGAAGTTCAAACACCATATGTTCGAACTTCAAACCATGAACTGCATAGACATCGAAGTCTTAGAACATCGATATTTTTCCCATGGAAAAAAATCATTGTTCCAAGAAACACACACACACCACAAACACACCAAAACAACATCAATCCACACTCACACACACACACACACACTCAAAATCCTACATGTAACCTACACTAAACTGTACATACACTACTACCTATCCACTTACCTTAACCCAAACCCTAACACTAAGATCCCTCACTATCACACACTCACCTGACCCATGCCCTAACCCTAACTCACCTATCCCGCCTTAACCCTAGAGACTTTCAATATCGCACACCCACCTCACCCGTGCCCTAACCCTAACTCACCTATCCCGCCTTAACCCTAGAGACTTTCAATATCGCACACCCACCTCACCCGTGCCCTAACCCTAACTCACCTAACCCATGTCCTAAACCTAACTCTAATGTCCACACAATTGCACACTTACCTGAACCTGACCCGTAACTTCCCACCACAGTCCTGATAATCGCGAAGCCACAGTAACGGCCCATCAAATTCTTTCCCTGGGAAAAAATTTGGTGTTCCGCAGCTTCGTGATTACCAGTGTTCAAACTTTACAGTTCGAACATCTGGTATTCGATATTCAGATGTTTTGACGGACTGATATAGACCCAGTCCAGATGCAGATTCGCTGTATCCAGGACTGCTTGTAAGCTTCTGAGCCCCCCAAGCCTTTCTGTGTTGGAGGGAAGCATTCTAGCTCATCAGTGGGAGAGGTAAGCACTAGGTAGCTTACCTACCACAAGATCCAGGTACAGATTCTTATTTTTAGTACTTGAATTTGCTTATTCGTGCTCAGCACTTGGTCAGAACTTGTTGTTAGCACTAAATAAGCTACAAATTACTACAGCACTCATCCTTTCTTTTTACCTAGAGTAAAACAGTTTTTGTACTTACTTTCCTCACTTGCTTAGAGAAAAACAGCTCTTATACTCACTCTCCTCACTTGTCTAAAGGAAAGTAGTTTTTTATTCAGGCATGTCCAAGGGTCAGCTCCCAGTGTTCTCTCCTGTCTGTCTGATGAATCTGGGCATCTTGAAGTAATGCAGCAATTGCCTCATGTACACAGACAACCTTCTCCTACCACCCAACACCACAACCTGTGAGAGATGCACTTATCTAGCCAAACTGGAGGTAAAGCTCTCTCCAATCAAATCTGAACTTGACAGTCAACAGGAGAAGTTAAACAGTTGCACCACATTCATCACATAGTCCCACTAAACCTGCACCACCAAAATCCACACATAGAAACACAAAAACATTTGCTGAGGCTCTAAATAATAATCTGCTCAAGCAACAGAGACCTCCAAAGCAGAAATGCAAGCAACATCCACCCCCAACACACCCCAAATGACACATAGCCCACAGACTCAGTGTGCCAATAAACCACAGCCCACAGACTCAGTGTGCCAATAAACCACAGCCCATAAGGCAAATCAACATACCCAACACACTAATCATAGGTGACTCTATATTCAGGCACACTGATGTCCCACTCACCAGGCTAAACAAGGAGAAGGTTGCTGTCAGCTGCCTGTCAGATGTCAGGATCCGCCACATAACCCACACACTCAGGTCACTCCATAACAAGTACAAATATGACTCTGTCATTGTCCATGTTGGTGTGAATGACCTGAGATGTGTACCTCCCTGGACTACATGAAAAGAGACATGGAAGAGCTCTCTGATCTTGTAGCCCAAGTAGGTATAACCCTAGCACTGAGTAGCATCCTGCCATCGCCCAGAATTATACTGCAGTACAAGGACAATATGATTGACTTCAACAATTGGCTAATCTTCTGGTGTCATTCTAAGGGGATCCAGTATCTGTCTATCTGTCTGCCTGGGACGACATGGTCGACAAACCATGATGCTCTGCCAGAGATGGCCTGCACCTGTCACCCCTGGGGTTCCAAATACTGGCTAAGGCTCTTGCCGCCACTATAGTGCCTTTTTAGGCAAGGTTCAAATGACAAATTCACCACCGTAACAGGAACAGGTAAGCAAAAATGGAGGGTAATGCTACTCAATGCTAGGAGTCTAAATCTCAAAGTGCACTCACTCGAGGCACTCCTTAAAATGGAGAACATCGCTATCTGTGCAGTGACTGAGACCTGGTTTAAGGCTCTAGAGTGCACCCCTGCATTACCAGGCTATAACTCATACCACACTTTTCGGCCATCTAACCTGGATCACAACCCCAAAGGTGGAGGTGTGTCCATATTCATTAAGGATATCCACACCTCCAGGCTAGTTGTGCAGCATAATGCATCCGAGGTTATCCAAGTGCAACTAACTCTGGGCAAAACTGCAATCCAAATTGTAGCTTGCTATAGATCCCCCACCATGCCCCAGGATTCCCACTCCTCTTTTTTTGATATACTGGAAAATATTAGGGTTCAACAAGACACCCTAATAATGGTCGATTTCCACTACCCCCACCATTAACTGGGAAAACTACTCATGTACCAGCTCCTTCACTCAACGCTTTCTGGAATTCATAAATTCCAATGCCCTGGATCAACTTATCCACTCCCCCACCAGGGACAACAATATCCTAGACCTAGTCATTACCAACATGAGTGACCGGTGCTCCACACCTGAAATCAACTCCTTGTTGGTCAGATCCGACCATAAGCTAATCACCCTAAATATCCGCATCCTGCTCCCACCCACCATTAAGGAAACTATGGTAAAAAATTTCTCCAAAGCCAACTTCATGCTTCTTAAGACAGAAGTGGTGAACTTCATGACACCCATGCAGATGGACAATACAGTTATGACTACTGAATCCTACACAAATGCATTCTATAAGCATTTACACGAGTCCATGGATCATGCTATCCCAAACAGAACCAAGACGCTATCCTCCAAAAAAAGGAAGCCGATCTGGTGGTCCCCTGCCATAAACAAACTCTACAACAGAAGGAAGAAACTGTTGCAAAAGAGAGTAAAATCCCATGAGTGGAGGAGCTCCATGGTCAGTCTCAGTAAGAAGCTGAGATCCCTTATAAGATCCTCCAAAGCTAGCTATGAAAACATAATTGCCACTGATTCTAAGGGCAACCACAAAGCAGTCTATAGCTATGTCAAGAATTTCAGTGGCAACAAACAGATCTGCTCTGAGTTACAGCACAACGGCATGAAAATTACAGAACCAATTGATATTGCCAACATCCTGGCAGATAGGTTCATTGCTAACTTTACCCCCCTGTCACCCCCCCAAGGGCCCATATCTATACAAGAAGAATGCAGAGTCCCTGTAATCACATATATGCAGGTAAAAGCTGCACTCTCTAAAACCATCTAAGCACCATGTCATTCATAGTCTTATATCAGGCTTTGTGCCCACTGAATGGTGCACAGCAACAGTTATCCCACTCCACAAAGGGGCAGCCACCACTGATCATGGGAACTATTGCTCTAAGTAAGCCGTCTAAGCAAACCATGTTCATTCAATAGTTCGG